>NC_082399.1:671742-874242 GCF_031168955.1 Gadus macrocephalus
ACTTTAAACGGAACCGTCATTTTCGGTTTCGGTATTCGGCCAAGCGATTAATTATTTTTCGGTTTCAGTTTCGGCCACAAATTTTCATTTCGGTGCATCTCTAACAGAGACAGACAGAAAAAGAGAGAGCGAGACAGAGGGAGAGGGAGAGAGAGAGCTCACCTCATGCTGCTTCCGAAGGCTACTCACAGTCTCTTCTTTCTTCAAGATGGCCGACTTCACTCTGGAATAACAGAGGCGAACACAAAGTATGAATTAGCATACGCGTTAATACACGTGCATGCTAATACACGTGTCGAAACGGAAACCAACTGAGACACTGACTCATAAGCAGAGGGCAGCACAAACAGGTGTCTCTCTGGAAGGGAAACTTAATCGCATGAGCCCGATTGGTGCAATATAGAAAATAAATTAATACAAATATTATTTATTATAAATATTCACAGAATACGCCACCACCAAGATGGTATAACCCCCCCCCCCCCCCCCCATCTCACCAATATCACAAACAGTTTTTTTTTTATATAACACACAACACAGAAATGCTAATAAAGCTAAATGAATCGTTAGGTTACACTGTGTCGTCTCAACAAAGCCAGAGAGCAGAAACTGGAGGAGGGCTGACCAAAGTTCAATAAGCAGTCATCTTGATTCCATGAATGAACGATTCATTGTCATTGAACCAACCGTTACAGAAGAGCTGACCGTTCCACCTGCCCCGTGTAGCATGCAGCGGCTGCTAATAATAATAATAATACATTGTATTTATAGTGCCCTTTTCATCCAAAGATCTCAAAGGGCTGAAGGTTAAGGTTAGGCTAAGGTTCAAAACAAAACAAAAGAGAATAAAAACATCTCATTTTGGGGTAAGCGAGATAACTAAGATAACTCAGCTTTGTTAAAAAAAAAAGGTAAAAGAAGAACAACATCTAAAAGAGGGATGTGCCCCCGCCCCCCCCACCCCCCCCCACCTCTGGTGGACCTCGGCCAGCTCCGCCTCCTTCTCCCTGCTGACGCGCTCCACCTCCAGCCGCAGCCGGGCGCGCGCCTCCGCCACCTCCACCTTCATGCGGCGGTTCTCCTCCTCCGTGGCCACCAGCCGCTCTGCGAACTCCGTCCGGATGACCTCGGCCAGGCCTCGCCGCTCCGCCGACAGCTTGTCCCGGCTCTGTCCGATCGGTCCATGGATCATTGATCATTGATCGGGTCAGGCAGAACCTCACTCAGCACTGGGGGTCTGGCTTTGTTACAGGTTCTTATATAGATCTAGATCTATACATATATACTGTAGATCTATATCTATATATAGATCTAGATCTATATCTATATATAGATATAGTTCTAGATCTATATATATAGTTCTAGATCTATACATGCATAGATCTAGATCTATACATGCATAGATCTAGATCTATATATAGATCTAGATCTATATATAGATCTATACATATCTAGATCTATATAGATCTAGATCTATACATATCTACATCTATACATAGATCTAGATCTATACATAGATCTAGATCTATACATAGATCTAGATCTATACATAGATCTATACATAGATCTATACATAGATCTATACATATATAGATCTATATATGTATAGATCTATATATGTATAGATCTAGATATAGATCTAGATCTATATATAGATCTAGATCTATATATAGATCTATACATATATAGATCTATACATATATAGATCTATATATGTATAGATCTATGCATATCTAGATCTATACGAGCTGAACGAGAGGGGCGTGCCGTGCTGCCTGAGGAGCCCACCTGCACCACGTCCTCCATCTCCTGGTCCCTCTGCTGCAGACGGGCCTGCAGCCGCTGGAGCTCCGCCTCCGTCTCCGTCTGAAGCCTCCTGAGCTGCTGCTGCTTCTCCACCGCCGCCCGCTCAGACTGCTCCAGCTCCCGCAGCTCCACCTCGTACTGCTCCCGCACCCGCTTCACCCTGGGGGAGGGGGAGGGGGAGGAGGACGAGGACGAGGGGGAGGAGGAGGACGAGGAGGAGGGCGAGGGGGAGGTGGACGAGGAGGAGGAGAGGAGGAAGAGGAGGAGGAGGAGGAGAACGAGGAGGGGGAGGGGGAGGAGGGGGAGAACGAGGACGAGGAGGGGGAGGAGGAGGGCGAGGGGGAGGTGGACGAGGAGGAGGAGAGGAGGAAGAGGAGGAGGAGGAGGAGGAGGGGGAGGGGGAGGAGGAGGAGGAGGAGAACGAGGAGGGGGAGGGGGAGGAGGGGGAGAACGAGGACGAGGAGGAAGAAAGACACAAGCAACGTTGAAGACACCAGAAATGTCAGAAGGCGGACTTTGCCGGAGGGTGGTAAGTGACATGCGATTTGCCGGAGGGGTTGCGTGGGATGTCCCCTTTTCTGGTCTCCATATCCCTGCCTCCGCTCAATTATTTCTATCCCGATGGGATCACTTTGATCCCCCTAAGTGATCAATGCTACTCCACCAATAGACCTGAAATATAAGAATTTTTAACTAAGTAAAGGTAACAGTCTTCAGTGCGATAGAACGATATAATCCAAAACGGACCGCCCACTGTCAGCGTTCCTGAGACAATAGAATACCTCTGTGTCTGATCTATTCTAGAGATAAAAAACCTTTCAAAACATCACCCCCCTCTGGTTTTTTCACAAGTATTTGTCCCCTGATGGTAAATATTGCGAAACTTAAGAGGTGGACCATACTTTCCTAAATGTGACGTTCTGGCCTTGTGTTTAGCTGTTTACCAAGTGCAAATATTTAAACACAGTTCAAAACTTTATGGTCTTATGCGTATCCTCAATGTGTGTGGAAGAGACCGGCAGCATGGGTGCGAGGATGGCAGCTGCACTGCTCCCAGGCTTTGGAACCCCCCCACACATTCATCCGTCGGACAACCGGACCCTAATCTCTGTAAGCGCCAGCCCCCTCGTATCCCACCTGTCTTGTGTTTTATTCGATTGTTTTATGAATTGTGATGCCAACTTGTGCGAGTTATGTTGACTTTGAATTTGCTTTTGGTGTGCACACAGCTGGAGGATAACACCAGCAGAGGACTGTCAGCCTATCAGCACTCAGCACACAAAGCCACAGGATAACTAAAGTCCAGGGCTGCTTATCAGCGCTCGGCCAACAATAGGGTCACAATGGATAAAACAATACAAATGTGGGTGTGTTGGCGATGGCTGGTTGAGGCAGCCTCCCCTGGCCTGAGGCAGACTGCCTGTCTCTGGGGCTCCGTGAGGCGGCCCCCCTGGGGTGCGTTGGTTAATGAATCACCCCAGGTCAAACCATGCATCAACAACACTCAGGGGGTGTACCTGAACCTCTACAATAAACCGTTCCCCAACACTCCTCCTCCTCCCTCCCCCCTCTCCCCCTCCCTCTCACCTGTTCTCGGCGGCCCTCTCGCTCTCGCCCCGGGCGCCGCTGCCCTCCTCCTCCCTCCCCCCACTCCCCCCTCCCTCTCACCTGTTCTCGGCGGCCCTCTCGCTCTCGCCCCGGGTGCCGCTGCCCTCCTCCTCCCTCCTCCCTCCTCCCTCCCCCCCCCTCCCTCTCACCTGTTCTCGGCGGCCCTCTCGCTCTCGCCCCGGGCGCCGCTGCCCTCCTCCTCCCTCCTCCTCCCTCCCCCCCCCTCTCCCCTCCCTCTCACCTGTTCTCGGCGGCCCTCTCGCTCTCGCCCCGGGCGCCGCTGCCCTCCTCCTCCCTCCTCCTCCCTCCTCCCTCCCCCCCCTCCCTCTCACCTGTTCTCGGCGGCCCTCTCGCTCTCGCCCCGGGCGCCGCTGCCCTCCCCCCTCCCTCTCACCTGTTCTCGGCGGCCCTCTCGCTCTCGCCCCGGGCGCCGCTGCCCTCCTCCTCCCTCCTCCTCCCTCCCCCCCCCTCCTCCCTCCCTCTCACCTGTTCTCGGCGGCCCTCTCGCTCTCGCCCCGGGCGCCGCTGCCCTCCTCCTCCAGCCTCCTGATGGCGAGCTCTATCTCCTGGTCGCGGCCGCGCCTCACCTCCTCCTTCAGCTCCCGCTCCCGGCCCAGCAGCCACGCCTCCTAGGGACACACACAGACACACACAGGGTCACACACACACACACACACACACACAGGGTCACACACACACACACACAGGGTCACACACACACACACACACACACAGGGTCACACACACACAGGGTCACACACAGGGTCACACACACACACACACACACACACACAGGGTCACACACACACACACACACACACAGGGTCACACACACACACACAGGGTCACACACACACACACAGGGTCACACACAGGGTCACACACACACACACAGGGTCACACACACACACACACACACACACACACACACACACAGGGTCACACACACAGGGTCACACACACACAGGGTCACACACAGGGTCACACACACACACACACAGGGTCACACACACACACACACACACAGGGTCACACACACACACACACACACACACACACACACACACAGGGTCACACACACACACACACACAGGGTCACACACAGGGTCACACACACACACAGGGTCACACACACACACACACACAGGGTCACACACACAGGGTCACACACACAGGGTCACACACACAGGGTCACACACCACACACACACACAGGGTCACACACACACACACACACACACACACAGGGTCACACACACACACACACACACACACACACACACACACACACACACACACACACACACAGGGTCACACACACACAGGGTCACACACACACACACACACACACGGTCACACACAGGGTCACACACAGGGTCACACACACACACACACACACACACACAGGGTCACACACAAGGTCACACACACACACACACACACACACACACACAGGGTCACACACACACACGGTCACACACAGGGTCACACACAGGGTCACACACACACACAGCGTCACACACAGGGTCACACACACACACAGCGTCACACACAGGGTCACACACACACACACACACACACACACAGGGTCACACACACACAGGGTCACACACAGGGTCACACACACACACACACACACACGGTCACACACAGGGTCACACACAGGGTCACACACACACACACACACACACACACACAGGGTCACACACACACACACACACACACACACAGGGTCACACACACACACGGTCACACACAGGGTCACACACAGGGTCACACACACACACACAGGGTCACACACACACACAGCGTCACACACAGGGTCACACACACACAGGGTCACACACAGGGTCACACACACACACACACACACACACACACACACACACACACACACACACACACACACACACACACACACACACACACACACACACACACACACACACACACACACACACACACACACACACACACACACACACACACACAGAATCAGAATTCTGAGAATTTAGTCAGCATTCAGATTTCTCAGAATTCTCTGACACTATAAATTAAAGCGCTACTACTAGGGAACTACCTTCAGCGTGACTGGAGAGAACTTCCTTAAATGAACCTTTAATGCTAGATTTACATGAACGCTATTGTGTGAATTAGTTTGGTTCTCTTTCATGGAAGCCGGAAGTGGGAGATTCCTTATGTTTTTCTTATGTTTTATTAACAAATTTCTCCTACAGGGGATTGATAAAGTTCTATCTAGACTGTGTCGGTAATACTTTCCAGTCAGGTCAGATCAAATTTGCATATTCAATACATTCGTCACACGGTGCTGCACAGTTCCACAACCATCACTGTCAACATCCGGCCCCCTTCTTCTGCTACGCCTCTCTTGCTGAACTACGACTGTCACCATCCGGGATAATATACCGGTCACTAACAGCTCTCAAGTCTCACGCATTCGGCGTGAGACACACGCAATTCGGAAGAAGACGATGGGTGTGTCTCATAGACGTCATCGTCTTGCCGTCTCTCCCCGTTCTGTGATTGGTTCACTGTGTGTGAGTTTAACTTTTTTGCCCACCAGCCACAGTGACAGTGGTGTTGAATGGGCCAAAAAGTTAATTTCCATCCCTGGCGCACACACACACACACACACACACACACACACAACAGGAAGCCTGCTCGTGTGTGTGTGCGTGTGTGTGTGACACACACACGCACACAGGGTCAAACATATACACACACAAATAAAGGGTAAAATACACACACACAGACACACGGGGTCAAACACACACAACAGGAAGCCCGCTCGCCTCTCTCCGTCGGAGGAAGTGACTCTCTGGTGTCACTCGTCGCTCTCGACGGGAGCGACGAGTGACACCTCCAGCACCACACAGGGCCTATTGTGGAGGTCGGAACCCGAGTTCAGCCAGTGTGTGTGTGTCTCTGTGTGTGTGCGTCTCTGTGTGTGCTCCGAGCAGCCCCCATGGCCTCAGCCAGACAGGGAGGAGATATGGAGTAAAAAGGATCAGCATAGGGGTCCCCAAGAAACCAGGGGGCAGGACACACACACACACACACACACACACACACACACACACACACACACACACACACACACACACACACACACACACACACACACACACACACACACACACACACACACACACACACACACACACACACACACACACACCTCTTTCTTCATGTAGTTCTCCTCCCAAGTCTGCTTTTCGATCTCCATCCGTTCCTTCAAAGACTTCATCTCCACCTGGGGCCAAACAAACAGTAACCCGTTAATCATCACCCACCCAGGGCTGAACACCGCTGGAGGGGGGGCCGAGGGGCCGGGCCACAGCCCTCCCCAGGCCTGGTTGACCCTCCCTCCCCACGCCTGGTTGACCCTCCCTCCCCACGCCTGGTTGACCCTCCCTCCCCAGGCCTGGTTGACCCTCCCTCCCCAGGCCTGGTTGACCCTCCCTCCCCAGGCCTGGTTGACCCTCCCTCCCCAGGCCTGGTTGACCCTCCCTCCCCAGGCCTGGTTGACCCTCCCTCCCCAGGCCTGGTTGACCCTCCCTCCCCAGGCCTGGTTGACCCTCCCTCCCCAGGCCTGGTTGACCCTCCCTCCCCAGGCCTGGTTGACCCTCCCTCCCCAGGCCTGGTTGACCCTCCCTGCCCAGGCCTGGTTGACCCTCCCTGCCCAGGCCTGGTTGACCCTCCCCAGGCCTGGTTGACCCTCCCCAGGCCTGGTTGACCCTCCCCAGGCCTGGTTGACCCTCCCCAGGCCTGGTTGACCTGCCCCAGGCCTGGTTGACCCTCCCCAGGCCTGGTTGACCCTCCCTCCCCAGGCCTGGTTGACCCTCAAATGATACGACCCTAACTCAGCCAGCGACCGCGAGATCTCCCCATCATCATGTGTGTTTGGGACGAGGAAAACCTTGACTTGTAGTGTAGATTACTGTACTGTACTGTATAGTAGTGCACTGTCCTGGATCGTACTGTAGGGCACTTTACTGTACTGCGCTGTTATGCATCATACCGTATCATAGTGTAATGTACTGTATCCTAGTTTAGTGTAGTGCTTGGCTCTTGGTTCTATGAACAACCTCACTGTACCGACTACGACCTATTGACCCCCTGGAGCCCCACAGAGCGCCGGGCCGGGACCCCCTGGAGCCCCACAGAGCGCCGGGCCGGGACCCCCTGGAGCCCCACAGAGCGCCGGGCCGGGACCCCCTGGAGCCCCACAGAGCGCCGGTCCTGCCCCCGTACCTGGTGCCTCCTCTCCTGCTCCTCCCGGCTCCTCTCCAGCTCCTCCCGGAGGGCGTGGCACGCCAGGGAGCTGTTGTCCTCCAGCGTCCGCCGCAGATCCTCCAGCTCCGCCCGCTGCCTGCAGACCGACCCTGACGTTAGAACCCCCAGGCTGACACTGACCCCGACGTTAGAACCCCCAGGCTGACACCGACCCTGACGTTAGAACCCCCAGGCTGACACCGACCCCGACGTTAGAACCCCCAGGCTGACACTGACCCCGACGTTAGAACCCCCAGGCTGACACTGACCCCGACGTTAGAACCCCCAGGCTGACACTGACCCCGACGTTAGAACCCCCAGGCTGACACTGACCCCGACGTTAGAACCCCCAGGCTGACACTGACCCCGACGTTAGAACCCCCAGGCTGACACTGACCCCGACGTTAGAACCCCCAGGCTGACACTGACCCCGACGTTAGAACCCCCAGGCTGACACCGACCCCGACGTTAGAATGCAGCTACCTATGAGTAGCTGCATGAGTGTCTCAGGATGAGCCAAACTAGGCAAACAAGGCAGTGCAATCCTTCTCACTGACTCACTGGCTCAAAATGTCTCATATGTACAGTAGTTCTGTTTTTGATGATTCAAACAACATTGTTGAATTCTAAATACGTGTCCAAAATATGTGAGAACGAAATCTTTTGTAATGATACGATTAAAAGTGAAGAAGGAAGGAATGCGTCTGACAAGTTTATTCCATGTAGTAGTACTATATATATTAAGTTAACACTACTTTAAGTACGATTTATTTGTAGCGATTCATTCACGTAGTTTTACTCTGTGTGGCCCATGAACCCCCAGTGGTTTTCCTTTTCGGCCCACTTGTTAAGGAGGTTGAATAGCCCTGCTCTACGGTCTCATAGCCCAAAGCCAAGTGTGTCAGCGTTGTTTACCACGCCAGCTGCCCTCCAGGCGTGCCCTGCCCCGCGCTGAGGCAGCGGGTCCACCGTAGAGCTAGAGCCTCGACAATCGTCACTGCAAATAGCACTTCTTTGATCCCCAGGGGGCAAAATGCAGGTGTTTAACGCAGCAGAAAGACAGCTGGTATCATAACATGTGGGCCAATAGGTATTGATCCAAGGGGAAGAACGGTGTTCACTCTGCAGACATCGCAGTAACAACCAAGCCAGGGCAGGTTGTTCTCTACCTTAAGGGAGAAATGATTGACGTTTTATTGGCACGTTTCCCGGGTGACCAGAGCAGCATGAAGCCAAGGACCCGCCCAACAACCAGAGCTCTGTGTTTGCACAGCGTGGGGCTCTCCAACAGGCCCTCCTCCCCCAGCAGCTCCGCCTGAGGTGTCAGAGATACGTGTCAGTGATAAGGACGAAGGGGCCCTGAATGTTGCTCAATGACCAGAGGTTAGGTTTAAGACCCCAGAACCTCTCAGACGACAGCCAGGCCCTCTGATAACAAGACTGTCCTGCTCTCTGTGTGAGGTGTGGTGGTGTGTGTAGCACGGGTAATGAGGTGAACCCGTGGCGATGAGGACGCTGGGGCCCTACCGAGCGGCCAGCTGGCCCAGCCTCTCCTTCTCCTCGGACACCTCCTTGTAGAGACGCCTCCTCTGCTGCTGCAAGGACATCTCTTCCTCCTGGAGCTGCTGCTCATACCTGACACACACACACACACACACACACACACACACACACACACACACACACACACACACACACACACACACACACACACACACACACACACACACACACACACACACACACACACACACACACACACACAGCTGATTATCATTTATGAAGGTTGGTTGCTGACTGGCAACACCAAAGCGGAACGTCCCCGATTCACTTGAAGCTGAACTAGGACAGAGGAAGAGGGAGGCGATAGCAAGTGATGACCTGGAAGATTGCATCAGCTGCCTGTTGCTTTTCAATAGACGTGAACCGAAGGAATACAACAACACAAAGACATCCATTGTCCTCATGGTGGTGTACCGTTAACCGCACCCCCCCCCCCCATCGAGGCTGCAGACAGGTGTTGAATGAGCCTCTTGTTTCAGCATTAACGCATTCAAAACAAGCCATCATAACACGCACTCTGAGAACAGTCATGACTTTAGACTTTAGACTTTAGATTTTATTGTCCCCAAGGGGAAATTTTTCTTCACTTCACAGTACATTGCATATGTGGGCCGCACGCCGACAGACAATAAACAGAGACAAAAACTAAATGGTGGAATAAGGGTTAGAGCAGAGTTTCCGTTGTCCGGTAATTACCGGTCATTGACCGGAAAAAAATGAGGAGGACCGAAAATTCTAAATGTCTCCGGTCAGAATGAACAAGGGAAATAATTGTTTAAATATGCTACAGTGGTAATTTGTTTAGCCAATTCATGTAAAACAATGAGGGTTTTGATTGACCCGACCCGGCCCGCCGATATTTCCCACCACTATCCTTCAGCCGGGTCGGGCTTGATTTTCTGGGCCCGATCTAAGCTCTAATAAAGACTGCTCAGCGAAGCCGCCTTGGGGAAGGAAGTGCCACGAGGCTTATGCGCATTGCAAGCAGCAGAGACACTCTCGATACATTTGACTTTAACTCAGCAGCGGCAGGCTTCACAGCTGCCAAATATCGAAAGAAGTAAAAAGAAAAAACGTTCAAATGAAACCTTCCAGGTCACATGACCGGCACCAATTTTTTTTAGCGGATACACTGGGTTAGAGTTAGCGTTATCTTTAGGAGCCTGTTGTCTTTAAATGATGGTCTTAACTGAGTATCAGTGACCAAATGTGCTTGGGAAAATCCTTTCACACTTTAACACTTATCTCGAAATGGAAGCGCTGTGACTTCCCTGTTCTGATGGTGGTGCAAACAGAATCTAAAATGTACCTTTGCCTGTAAGGGCAATTGGCACTTAATGTACGCACTTATTGTATGTTGCATGCCCTGGCACACAAAATAGTACTTAGCATCGGGTATCATCTCACCCTGGCTGTCTGTGTTGTATACGGGGAGTGGGTTAACCTGATTGGTAGGCCCAATCCCATTTCTACCCCTTACCCCTTCACAACAAGGGGGAGGGGTAAGGGGGAGGGGTGAGGGGAAGGGGTAAGGGGGAGGGGTGAGGGGAAGGGGTAAGGGGTAGAAATGGGATCGGGCCTTAGTGCTTGGCACTTGGTTCATTGAGCATCCTTACTGTACCCACAGTGATATATTGTTGTTCCTCTTGTGTGTGTAAATGTCAGGGGTTCTGTGTGCGCGGGTGCCCCCCCCACCCATACCTCTGCTTGGCCGTCTCCTTCTCCCGCTGACACTGCTCGTCCTTGTCCCTCTCCAGCTGCTGCCGCAGCTCCTCGCCCTGTCGGACGTAGCGCTGGGCCGCACGCTCGTCCGACGTCTGCAGCTCCCCGTCGTGGGCCAGCCGCAGCCGCTGCAGCTCCTGCTTGTGTTTGGAGATCAGCTTCTGGATCTCCGGCTCCAGGCCTGGGAGGGCGGACACACGGACACGCACGGACACGCACACGAACAGGGACCCGGAGACAGACACAGACACGCAAACGGAGAAAGACACACACACACGCACACACGGACACACAGACACACACTCAGGTTAATGGGTTAACCTAACAATTGTTAGTGCTTGGCCCTTGTTTCTATGAACATCCTTACTGTTCCCACAGAGATATATTGTTGTTCCACTTTCTTCTGGCAATTGGACAGGTTGTAAGTCTCTTTGGATAAAAGCGCCCAGAGTGTAAACGTGATAGTGGACAACGAGCCCTCCACAGACCTTTGACGGTGATCTCTTTGATCTTCTTGGTCTTCTCGTCGATCCACTTCTCCCGACGCACCTTCTCCGTGGCGCTCATCAGCTCCTTCAGCTTCTTGATCTCCTGGAGGGGGGGGGGGGGCAGCGGGGAGGAGGGGGGGGTGAGGAGGAGGTCCGCTGTGACCACGGTGATAAATCACCATTTACCGGCTCATTCTACCACTACTACAGGGGAGGCTGCGGAGGCTACGTGTCTGGAGTTGCTCGTCAAACAGCGATACGGTCCAAGTTGGTTCCAACTTTCACAGTGACTGCATGTGAAGTACACAGTGGCCGTTTGTGATGCCATGGCGATGTCAGGTCATTCCTCACATCGCCATGGCATTAATAGCCGCCATGTTGGTGCGGGGTGTTGCAGTGGATGTGCAGTCCACCCCCTGGCCCTGCGGCTAACGCCGGAGGCTTCACAGACACCGCACTGCGACGACGCATCAGCTTCACGAAGCACGGAGCAGCACAGAGGAGGCACAGGGAGAGCAGCGGGAGGTGAAGCACGGAGCAGCACAGAGGAGGCACAGGGAGAGCAGCGGGAGGTGAAGAGAGGAGCAGCACAGAGGAGGCACAGGGAGAGCAGCGGGAGGTGAAGCACGGAGCAGCACAGAGGAGGCACAGGGAGAGCAGCGGGAGGTGAAGAGAGGAACAGCACAGAGGAGGCACAGGGAGAGCAGCGGGAGGTGAAGAGAGGAGCAGCACAGAGGAGGCACAGGGAGAGCAGCGGGAGGTGAAGAGAGGAGCAGCACCACACAGAGGGGGGGAGGAAGGGCCCCCCAGTGGTCTCCCATCAGGCACCGGGCCGCCGTATCCCTTTGATTGGTTTACCTGGACTAGGCGGACCAGAAGGTACCGCGGTCACTGTCCAACCCCAGCTCGGGTACACACACACACCGTTCAACAGGATGTGAACGGGACAGGCACACACACAGGCACACACACACACACACACACACACCGTCCAACAGGACGTGAACGGGACAGGCACACACACACACACCGTCCAAAAGGACGTGAACGGGACAGGCACACACACACACACCGTCCAAAAGGACGTGAACGGGACAGGCACACACACACACACACACACACACACACACCGTCCAACAGGACGTGAACAGGACAGGCACACACACACACAGACAGGCATTCGTTTCAGATTTAACTGAACGAAGTTTAGGAGGACACGTCCTCCCGTGAACACACAACACAGAGCGCAGGAAGAGGTGGGAAGACGTCCCGACAGGAGGGACCAAACCCACACATTAAACATGCACTACTGTAAACATGCACTACTGTATACATGCACTACTGTATACATGCACTACTGTATACATGCACTACTGTATACATGCACTACTGTATACATGCACTACTATATACATGCACTACTGTATACATGCACTACTGTATACATGCACTACTGTATACATGCACTACTGTATACATGCACTACTGTATACATGCACTACTGTATACATGCACTACTATATACATGCACTACTGTATACATGCACTACTGTATACATGCACTACTATATACATGCACTACTGTATACATGCACTACTGTATACATGCACTACTGTATACATGCACTACTGTATACATGCCCTACTATAACCTCCTCATCCAGTCAACTCAAACAGAGCAGTCAACAACACAGAATAGGACACAAAAAAATAACTCTGTGTTGCCGGTGTGCAACAGCGAGTAATCGGTGTTGGCCTCAACAGCGGTAACACCAGTGATACCGCGGTAACACCAGTGATACCGCGGTAACACCAGTGATACCGCGGTAACACCAGTGATACCGCGGTAACACCAGTGATACCGCGGTAACACCAGTGATACCGCGGTAACACCAGTGATACCGCGGTAACACCAGTGATACCGCGGTAACACCAGTGATACCGCGGGAACACCAGTGATACCGCGGTAACACCAGTGATACCGCGGTAACACCAGTGATACCGCGGTAACACCAGTGATACCGCGGTAACACCAGTGATACCGCGGTAACACCAGTGATACCGCGGTAACACCAGTGATACCGCGGTAACACCAGTGATACCGCGGTAACACCAGTGATACCGCGGTAACCATAGGACACCCACACCAACACATCCCAACACGCTCTAGGACAAAGGCCCACGAGCAGGTCGGACCGGGGGCCAGCCGGTACCAGAGACCTGTTCCCTCCCTGTCCCCAATTAAAGCCTCAAAGCCTTAAATTAACACAACTGAAGCTCCCATGAACACACACGCTGTTTGGGTGCGGTCCTCCACTATTGATTTCTTAAAGCCGTCACCTGATAATCCCATCAGCATTAAAAAAACAGAGTAGAGCAGTGTGTGTGTGGGGGGGGGGGGGGGGTGCGGGGGGTGGCAGCGTGGTGACGGAGGTTACAGGGTGGTGCTGATGAGGGCGGAGACTTGGGGGATATGCACATGTTGATTTCGGGGAAAAGGAAATATTACCTCACACAAGGGACCCAGAATTTGCCACACCTAAAGCCAGAAAGAAATCCACACACCCGCACCCAGGGGACAGACAGACAGAGACAGACAGACAGAGACAGACAGACAGACGGAAGGACAGACAGAAGGACAGACGGACAGAAGGACAGAGAGACAGACAAACAGACAGACAGACAGACAGACAGACAGACAGACAGACAGACAGACAGACAGACAGACAGACAGACAGACAGACAGACAGACAGACAGACAGACAGACAGACAGAGGGACGGATAAAGTAAGAAGAGAACAAGAGAAAAAGAGAAAGGGGAGAGCAAAAAGAATAAAGAGACATGGAAAAGACAGTTAGACCATAGCAGCGCCTTCGGGTGAACAAATACACTCACGTAAGCTGCAGACACACACGAGCGCACAACAGAGGTGGAACCGGGAGCACGGCACGCGTCTTAACGGTGGAACGCACTCTTATGGCCCTTATCCATACCATGGTCTAGCTGCTGGGTCTGGCCGGGTCTGACCAGTGTCTCCATGACCACTGGGCCCCCCGCTGGAGGGCGTGAGGCCCAGTGTCAGTGGCCTTAGGCTGCATGCAGTGGAACGGGGGACACAGCCATCACGTGTTCATCGAGGTAGTGACGGGCCTGCTGTACATTATCCAGCTTCTACCCCTTCTACTACTTCTGCTAATCCCTCAAGTAATCAATGACTCTAGAGGTCTGTATGAACGGTGGGCCGAGCCCTCCTGAGCGAGGATCAGACCCCCCCCGCTGGAGGCTGGGCTAGGGGGCGTTGGCTGGACTCTCGGGGTCAACGTGACTTCAGCGCGACTCGTGCGTTGTGTATAGCGGTGCAGAGCGCTGGTGCAGAGCGCTGGTGCAGAGCGCTGGTGCAGAGCGCTGGTGCAGAGCGCTGGTGCAGAGCGCTCACCAGCTGGTGCTGCTCCTCCATCTGGGAGATCTTCTTGGTGTACTTGTGGTCCACCTGCTGCAGCTCGGCCACCAGGGCCTCGCACCGCTCGCCCAGGGCCTTCTTATCGTCAATCAGCTGCGGGGGAAACGCATTGTCAGGCCCCAGAACGCAGAACAGGAAGAACAGGCTCCCTCACAGCGTGATCGGATCAGCTCACAGCAAGCACAACAAGACAAGGCTTAGCCTTAAATACACCTTTATAAAGATATGATAAAGGCTTAGCCTTAACTACGCCCTTATAAAAATATTATGATACTCAAGATTGACACCCAACCTAACTGGTTTTAGCATGCCCAACGAGAACCTCCTAAGATGGCGCGATTTCATTGGTTTGCTATCTCAGGATATTGGGCAATATCCCGAGATTGAGATCTCAAACTCGGGATGTGAAGAATAGATGAATAGTGTCACTAGATCACTATTCACTTTGCCATCGGCGAATATTTGTTAACTCTACGTGTCGTATGTGACGTGTCCAGACAAATAATGCAGTTGCCTTCTGTGAAAAACGACGTAGGCTCAAAGCATGATTGCCAAAGTTATATTTTAAGGTTATGTGGAACAGTATGTGGAACGGCACAAAAAGGTTCAGGCGTGATATGACGGCCAAATAAAGACTTGAAAACACTGTAGCTGTACGCTATACAGATCTTACTACACATTTACCGATATATGTTCTATACATTATGCAAAAGGATTGAAACACAACTCTTCACTCACGTTTGTAAACAGTTAGGCCACAATTAATGTGTGTGTGATAAATATATATAAAAAATAGTGGGGTTTTGAATATTTGTAAAGTTGAAATTGCACAAATTCTTTAACTGTTCTTGTTTCAGTTGTTATTTGACAATGATGTTAAGCACCCCCCGTTCTCACGGCCTAGCCCCCGACCAACTTAACTAACACATTTTCTGCGGGAAACCCTGCAGTCGTTATCAGACCAGTGTCCTCGTGGTTACACACCTCTTCACTTCACTCAAAACAGTTAAGCTACAATAAGTGGTGTGTGATAAACATATAAATAAATAATTAAAAATCTCTATATATATTTTTCTTTAATATATATATATTTTTCTTTGTTTAATATATATATATTAATATACACACATGTGTGGGCCGCGCGTGTTACCTGATCAATGAACGCCAGGTGTCTCTGAATGGCCGCCTCGTACTGTTCCCGCTGCAGCTGGAAGTTTCTGTTGAGCTCCTTCTCCGTCTCCTTGACGTGGCGCACCGTCAGCTCCCTCTGCTGGGCCTGAGGGGAAGCGCAGGTCGGGGACGCTATTTAATACCAGCACTCCGCTGGCCTGAGACGTCACTAGCTTTGAACCCGCTAGCATTAGCATGGTATAATTGTTATGTTACAGTTAGGAACCAATCAGATCGCTGGATTTAGATCCCCCGTTGTATAAATTATCATACATTATATATTGTTTCGTAGTAATTAAAATATATTAAACATTTATAATTAAATACACACGTCTGACACCTTTCCCCTGTGCTCTGATTGGCTACTGGGTTATGCCGAGTGGTTGTGGATACCAGGGTCGTGTGTGTGTCAAGCTGCTTTCACACCGCCGCGCGGCAACTCGCCGCCTCCGTTCATTTCAATGAGGGAAGGGCGGCAGAGGGAAGGCGGTTACAAAAGCGGCTGTAGACCAGGGAGCGGTTGCCGCCCACGTGAACGCGCACAGATTTTGCCCCACCGCTCAGCTTTCCCCGTGTTGAAAAACTTTCGGCGGCAGCAGCAGCCGCTTTTGAAGACGCCTGGCCCTTCACACCGCCGCGCTGCCCCACCGGCAGCGAGGCGTTATCAGGGCGGTTGCCGCGCGACGGTGTGCAAGCAGCTTTAGTGTGTGTGCATGCGTCAGTTTGTGTGCGTGTGCATGTGTCAGTGTGTGTGCGTGTGTCAGTGTGTGTGCGTGTGCATGTGTCAGTGCGAGCGTGTGGCCCTCACCAGCGCCGCCTGCAGCATGTTGACGGTCCGTCTCTTCTCGGCGAGGTCCAACTTCAGCCTCATCACGGAGGTCGTGACCTCAGCAGCGGTGGCGGATACGTGCTCTAGGCCCACCAGCTCCTCCTCCGAGACGCCCATCTGACACAACAACATCAACAGGAGGGCGGGCCTTTAGTGTGCTTTATCCAAACAGAACCCTCACTGAGCGTTCAGATCAGCAGCTGTTGCCGTCGGCGATGGGTGTGTCCTCTGTCAATGTGTCAGAATTTGTGCATTTTTTGATTGACGTGTCTCTGTTATTGTCTTGTTTTGTAATTATTTTCAGGGCTCTCTGGCAGAAGAGATTTTATCTCAAAGGGAAAACATAAATAAGAACACACGACTCAAACACTGGACTAGGTTGCATCCTCATCCTCTCCTCCTCCCCCCCCTCCCTCTCCTCCTCCCCCCCCTCCTCCCCCCGGTGGGACCCAGAGGTCCCGGAGCGCGGCGGCTCCTCCCTCCCTCCCCCCCTCCCCCCCTCACCTCCCGGTGGGACCCAGAGGTCCCGGAGCGCGGCCCCTCCCCCCCTCCCCCCTCCCTCCCCCCTCACCTCCCGGTGGGACCCAGAGGTCCCGGAGCGCGGCCCCTCCCCCCCTCCCCCCTCCCCCCTCCCTCACCTCCCGGTGGGACCCAGAGGTCCCGGAGCGCGGCCTCTCCTGCTCGGACTGCTCCATCTCGTCCAGGAAGCTCATGATGGTCTGCAGCTTGGCCTCCGACAGCAGGGCGCCGCCGCCCGGCAGCGCTGCATTGTGGGTCATCTGGCCGTGGCGCTCCAGGTTGTCCGTGGTCAGCGAGGTGGAGTCCCCGTCCTGTAGGGGGGAGACGGGGGTGAGGGTGAGGGAGTGGTAACAGTAGTGAAGTATCATTACTACTACTGGATCTTCCAATAGGAGGCTCTATAAGATGCCCTATTCTTTATATAGCTCACCCTTAAATGATGATAAAAAGTTACATTTTATATCAAAGCAGGAATCGACCAAGGAAGGGCACCCTGTTTTGGCCGAGGGGAGGAGCCTACCTCCCTGTTTTGGCCGAGGGGAGGAGCCTACCTCCCTGTTTTGGCCGAGGGGAGGAGCCTACCTCCCTGTTTTGGCCGAGGGGAGGAGCCTACCTCCCTGTTTTGGCCGAGGGGAGGAGCCTACCTCCCTGTTTTGGCCGAGGGGAGGAGCCTACCTCCCTGTTTTGGCAGAGGGGAGGAGCCTACCTCCCTGTTTTGGCCGAGGGGAGGAGCCCGCCTCCCTGTTTGGCCCGAGGGGAGGAGCCCGCCTCCCTGTTTGGCCCGAGGGGAGGAGCCTACCTCCCTGTTTGGCCTGAGGGGAGGAGCCTACCTCCCTGTTTTGGCCCGAGAGGAGGAGCCTACCTCCCTGTTTTGGCCCGAGGGGAGGAGCCTACCTCCCTGTTTTGGCCGAGGGGAGGAGCCTACCTCCCTGTTTTGGCCGAGGGAGGAGCCTACCTCCCTGTTTGGGCCGGAGGGAGGAGCCTACCTCCCTGTTTGGGCCGGAGGGAGGAGCCTACCTCCCTGTTTCTGGCCGGGGGGGAGGAGCCTACCTCGTCGATGCGGGGGAAGGAGCCTACCTCGTCGATCCAGGCGTACTTGTCCCGAGAGAAGCCCTTCCCGGGCTCCGACAGCTTCTCCGGCTCCTCCTCCAGCAACTTCAGGGTGTCCAGCAGGTCGTTCAGGGTGGTCTTGGACTGGGCGTGGCTCGACTGGGCGTGGCTTGACTGGGCGTGGCAGGAGGGCGGGGCCAGCCGCTGGTCCTCCACGCTCACAGACCGCTGCAGGATGTCCTGGAAGCACAAGAGCGACACACACAGACGCTTTTACTCAAGAGGGCCGGGGAATCACTGCACGGTGCCGGGCCGCCGGGAATGGAACATCTGGAATGCAACATCAGTTAGTAACGTCTAAGAGCAAAACAATTTAATCGTACATTTGAAGAAATGTGATACAATTAGCAACGGTTTGGATGCGAGGTCTCCCATTGGTTACCTGGGAACACTGGGAGCCCCTGCGATTGGATGGCGCCGGGGAGGCGGCCCTGAAGCTGGTGACCTCACAGATGTCGTCCACCGCGTTGCAGATGGAGTCTGAAAGGACAGGCGTTCCCGTTAAGGACTGATGTTACCGTGGTGACCGACGCAACCCCCCCCCCCCCCCCCCCCCCCACAGACCGATGTTACCGTGACGACCGACGCACAACACCACCCCCCCACTGACCTGTGGGCCTGGCCTTCAGGTCCGTGGGCGAGGGACGGTCCTTCTGGGCCGTGGGGGCGGGGCTGTTGTTGGCGAGGAGGGTCTGGGCGGGCTGCTTGCGGCCCCCTCGGCCGCCCCCCCGGAGCCCCTCCAGGTCCTGGTCCAGGGACGCCTGGGCGTCGGCCGCCTGCTGGGCCCGCTTCTGCTGCAGCTCCTGGCCACACCACCAGGGGGAGACAGCGCACCGCTCGGTCACACCACCAGGGGGAGACAGCGCACCGCTCGGTCACACCACCAGGGGGAGACAGCGCACCGCTCGGTCACACCACCAGGGGGGGCCCCTCCCCTCAGTCTCTACCTGTATGGCGACGCCCCTCCCCTCAGTCTCTACCTGTATGGCGACGCCCCTCCCCTCAGTCTCTACCTGTATGGCGACGCCCCTCCCCTCAGTCTCTACCTGTATGGCGACGCCCCTCCCCTCAGTCTCTACCTGTATGGCGACGCCACTCCCCTCAGTCTCTACCTGTATGGCGACGCCCCTCCCCTCAGTCTCTACCTGTATGGCGACGCCCCTCCCCTCAGTCTCTACCTGTATGGCGACGCCCCTCCCCTCAGTCTCTACCTGTATGGCGACGCCCCTCCCCTCAGTCTCTACCTGTATGGCGACGCCCCTCCCCTCAGTCTCTACCTGTATGGCGACGCCCCTCCCCTCAGTCTCTACCTGTATGGCGACGCCCCTCCCCTCAGTCTCTACCTGTATGGCGACGCCCCTCAGTCTCTACCTGTATGGCGACGCCCCTCCCTCACTCTCTACCTGTATGGCGACGCCCCTCCCCTCAGTCTCTACCTGTATGGCGACGCCCCTCCCCTCAGTCTCTACCTGTATGGCGACGCCCCTCCCCTCAGTCTCTACCTGTATGGCGACGCCCCTCCCTCACTCTCTACCTGTATGGCGACGCCCCTCAGTCTCTACCTGTATGGCGACGCCCCTCCCTCCCTCTCTACCTGTATGGCGACGCCCCTCCCCTCAGTCTCTACCTGTATGGCGACGCCCCTCCCCTCAGTCTCTACCTGTATGGCGACGCCCCTCAGTCTCTACCTGTATGGCGACGCCCCTCCCTCACTCTCTACCTGTATGGCGACGCCCCTCCCCTCAGTCTCTACCTGTATGGCGACGCCCCTCCCCTCAGTCTCTACCTGTATGGCGACGCCCCTCAGTCTCTACCTGTATGGCGACGCCCCTCCCTCACTCTCTACCTGTATGGCGACGCCCCTCCCCTCAGTCTCTACCTGTATGGCGACGCCCCTCAGTCTCTACCTGTATGGCGACGCCCCTCCCTCACTCTCTACCTGTATGGCGACGCCCCTCCCCTCAGTCTCTACCTGTATGGCGACGCCCCTCCCCTCAGTCTCTACCTGTATGGCGACGCCCCTCCCCTCAGTCTCTACCTGTATGGCAACGCCCCTCCCTCACTCTCTACCTGTATGGCGACGCCCCTCCCTCAGTCTCTACCTGTATGGCGGAGAGGCGGGCCAGGCGGGCCTTCTCCTCACGGACGCGCCTCCTCTCCTCCTCCCTCCTCCTCCTCTGCTGCTGCTGGGCCTCCGGGCTTCGCTCCTGCTCCGCTCGCTGAGGAGGAGGAGGAGGACAGAGCCATGAGGAAGAGGAGGAGGAGGAGGACAGAGCCATGAGGAGGAGGAGGAGGACAGAGCCATGAGGAGGAGGAGGAGGACAGAGCCATGAGGAGGAGGAGGAGGACAGAGCCATGAGGAGGAGGAGGAGGACAGAGCCATGAGGAGGAGGAGGAGGACAGAGCCATGAGGAGGAGGAGGAGGAGGAGGACAGAGCCATGAGGAGGAGGAGGAGGAGGAGGAGATGGAGCAGGAGGAGGAGGAGAGAGCCATGAGGAGGAGGAGGAGATGGAGCAGGAGGAGGAGGAGAGAGCCATGAGGAGATGGAACAGGAGTAGGAGGAAGAGGAGGAGATGGAGCAGGAGGACAGAGCCATGAGGAGGAGAAGGAGAGGGAGAGAGGAGGAGGAGGAGGAGGAGGAGCACAGAGGCATGTCGAGCAGACAGGAGGAGGAGGAGGTTTACCTTCAGGGCGTTTAGCAGACGCTTTTATCCAGAGCCACTTACAATAAGTACATTTATCAAAAGAAAGAGGAACAACAATATGGCTGTCGGTACAGTAAGGATGTACATAGAACCCAGTGCCAAGCACTAACCATCACTAGGTTAACCCATTCCCTGTACACATACAGCAAGTGCGTAAGAGGGGTGAGGGGAGGGGGGTGCTGTGTTTCAATATCCATACTTCCATGAGTACACTTAAAGGTAGTACACTATCAGCACTCATTAATTGTGCTAATTTTCAGATGTCAGTGTTGTTCTAAATCACTGGAACAACACTGACAACACTGACACAGGTTGAACAACCGGAAATTTCGATAGCAACTGCTGCCGCGGCTTCTCCCCCGCAATAAACATCCCTTTGAACGGTGAACTCTTTACACTTAGTAGCTGCTTTAAAAAGTACGAAAATGACTCCATTAATGCGCAGAAAACATGGAAAATGCGCTGACGTTGGCTCTGCCTCTTCCGCTACTTAGCTAAGATGGCTGCCGTTGAGCACGAACAGAGTAAATCGATCCACACTGCGAGGTTTGACCGTTTGGAGTAAACCATCCGGGTCCTTTCAGTACACTTCTTTTCGCCCCGATATTAATTGGAACGCCCTACGTACAACAACATAGTACAGTGATTACGGATAGCGTGGATATTGGAACACGCCCTACGTACTCAAACCTAGTACAGTGAGTAGGGATAGCGTGGATATTGGAACACACCCTACGTACTCAAACCTAGTACAGTGAGTAGGGATAGCGTGGATATTGGAACACGCCCTACGTACTCAAACCCAGTACAGTGAGTAGGGATAGCGTGGATATTGGAACACACCCTACGTACTCAAACCCAGTACAGTGAGTAGGGATAGCGTGGATATTGGAACACGCCCTACGTACTCAAACCCAGTACAGTGAGTAGGGATAGCGTGGATATTGGAACACACCCTACGTACTCAAACCTAGTACAGTGAGTAGGGATAGCGTGGATATTGGAACACAGCAGCAGGTGAAGACGAGAGGAGGACCAGCAGGGGGCGTACCTCCTTCCCGGCGGCCAGCAGCCTCCTGAGGGCGGCCTGGCCCCTGCGACCCCGCGCGGCGTGGTGCCGGTACCAGCGCTGAATGGTGACCGCCGCCTGGTTCACCTGCTGGATGAACCTGCACACACACACACACACACACACACACACACACACACACACACACACACACACACACACACACACACACACACACACACACACACACACACACACACACACACACACACACACACACACACACACACACACACTTTAACATTCTATGCAACCAATATAACATTTGGAAGCCTGTATTTAAAGTGGAGGGGATATTTGCAGTAGTTAGTAGTTAGTAATAGTAGACAGCACTAGTAGTTAATAGTAGTAGTAGCAGTAGACAGCAGTTAGTAGCGGTAGATAGCAGCAGTAGCAGTAGTTTGCAGCGGTAGTTAATAGCAGTAGTCAGCAGTAGTAGTTAGTAGTTAGCAGCAGTAGTTAGCAGCGGTAGTTAGTAGTCAGCAGCAGTAGTCAGCAGCAGTAGTTAGTAGCTAGCAGCAGTAGTTAGCAGCGGTAGTTAGCAGCGGTAGTTAGCAGCGGTAGTTAGTAGCAGTAGTTGGCCGCAGTAGTTAGGGAGTTAATGTAAGTAGATAGCAGCAGTAGTTAACAGCAGTAGCTATCAGTAAGCAGCAGTAGTTAGCAGCTGTAGTTAGTAACAGTAGTTAGCATCAGTTAGCAGAAGTAGTTATTAGTTAGCAGCAGTAGTTAGCACTAGTTGTTAGCCGCAGTAGTTAGCCGCAGTAGTTAGCAGCAGTAGTTAGCAGCAGTAGTTAGCAGCAGTAGTTAGTAGTTAGCAGCAGTAGTTAGCAGCAGTATTTAGCCTCAGTAGTTAGCAGCAGTAGTTAGCCACAGTAGTTAGCCGCAGTAGTTAGTAGTTAGCAGCAGTAGTTAGTAATCAGCTCCAGTGAACTCTGACCTCTCCGCCTCCTGCTCCGTGACCTCCGTCCTCCGGGCGGGGGCGGGGCTGCCCCGGGGGGCGCCCCCCCCCGTGGGCGAGGCGGCGCTGGGGGGGGGGCGGGGGCTGGCGCCGGGGGACGCGGCCGAGGCGAAGTTCTTCTGGGACTTGGTGACGGAGCCGTGCTCCAGAGACGCCTCGTCGTTCCCCGTGGCCTTGAGCAGGTTACTGGGGGGGGGGGGGGGGGGGGGCAGGGTCCCAGCTGGTCAGACGGGGGCACTTTGGGATAATCTCTGGGCTATTAAGAGTCAATTGCCTCCATGCTGTTGGCATATATTATGTTCTGTTATGTTACATTGATTGAGATAATAATGGTGGAGGAGGGGCGGGTCTTACTTGAAGGTGGGCCTCTGATTGGAGCTCTTTGGGGTGAGGGGCTTCTCAGAGTAGTTGTTGTGCAGGATGGTGGTGACGGAGTTGCCCACCGCGCCTTTGTTACTCCTGGAAACACAATGGATCCCTTCAACACGCACACATCTCCACACGGAATGGGTGGGTTGAATAACACATTTCACAAATCGAATTGAAATGGAACATTAAAAAATGTATAATTGAAGTCAAATATTTACAAAAATGTCATTAAAAATTAACTAATATAAATACATACACCGTAAATTATTTAAACCAATCCCGCTCTTCTCGAACGGGCCAGCGTGGCAGAGACACAGTTCCCATCTACAAACAACATTTCTACAGTCGTCATGGCCAAACTGCAGCCCACACAGGGACCCTCCCCCTCAGCAGATAGTCTGGTACTGAGCGATGTCACAGTGGAACGGCCGGAGCCCTGCAGCCACAGTATCGGCTGTCTCCATCAGCAGGTAGGAAACATGAGACGGAGGGGGAAGAAAAGCCCCAGAATGCAGCTGGGCCATGAGTATCTCACTAAGGGACTGGCCCAACAACACTGCTGTATCCTGATATATACTGTGTGTGTGTGTGTGTGTGTGTGTGTGTGTGTGTGTGTGTGTGTGTGTGTGTGTGTGTGTGTGTGTGTGTGTGTGTGTGTGTGTGTCCGTTTGTCCGTGTGTCCGTGTGTATGTCTATGTCTATGTCTGTGCGTGCGTGCTTGCGTCTGTGTGTGTGCGTTCTTGCATCCGTGTGTGCTTGTGTGTGTGTGTGCGTGCTTGCGTCTTTGTTCGTGTGTGCTTGCGTCTGTGTGTGCGTGTGTGTGTGTGTGTGTGCGTGCGTCTGTGTGTGTGTGTGCGTGCGTGCGTGTGCCAGCGACGCCGCCCACCTGTTGTTGGCGGTGAAGTTGGCAGCCAGGGTGCGGCCCGTGTCCCTCCTCCTCCCCGTCTGGGAGTCCACGCTGCCCGCGCTGCGGACGCTGCCCGCGCTGCGGACGCTGCCCGCGCTGCGGACGCTGCCCGCCAGGGGCGGCGCCCGGGGCTGGTCGTCCTGGGAACACAAGCCACAGTTTCAGTTGTTTTACTGAAGCATTGTGAGGGAGGGGACCGACAGATCTGGAGTCACTTAAAGTAAACACTTATCTGTTGTTATTATGGTCAACATTATTCAGACTAAAACACACAGAATGAACGCTCTCGAGGGTAACGGTAAATGGTCGGCATTTCTACAGCTCTTCTCTAACCAGAGGCCACTCAAAGCGCTGTACAATATGGCTCAACATTCACCCGTTCATGCACACATTCACACACCGACGGCGGAGTCAGCCACGCAGGGCGACAGCCAGCTGGTCAGGAGCACACAGGGTGAGGCGTCTCGCTCAGGGACACCTCGACCCTCGAGGAGCTAGGAGGAGCCAGGAGGAGCTAGGAGGAGCCAGGAGGAGCCGGGGATCGAACCGGCACCCTTCAGGTTACCAGCCGACCCGCTCTCCCTCCTGAGCCACGTGGTAATATGAAGGGACAGGGGGGGCTCCAGTGGGTCTAATGGGTTTAGTACCAGTATGTTCCATGTGGTCCTGTCCGGCGAGGCCTTGCTGAGGCTGGCCAGCTTCCTGCGTCCGTCTGAGCTGCTGTCGAACACGGCCAAGAAGTCGTCTCGGGGCTCCTCGCTGGGGACACAGAGCACAGCACCGTGGGTTCAGGGGTTCAGACCGGACCCTCCTCAGCCCGTCGTGCATAAGAGGAGTGCTCCAGTGTGATGACGATGTGAGACCATCTAAGGTCTGCCGGGCCACTTCCTGCCGTTCATAAGGGGAGTGAACAGGGGTTGGGCAAATATTCAAATAGCCCCACAGACGTATTCTGCACCGTTAACTTGCTGACAAAGAGAATTTTCTAAACCTCTGATGCTGAACACTGAACTGGTGGCCTCTCGCCCCCTCAGCCCCGATCTCCCCGCTAGAGTGTTTAAAACAGGACCAGCGCCCGGCCTGCGGGTTTAACACCCCCCCCCGGCCCGGCCCCGGCCCGGGTCCCAGTAACAACACGCTCGGCCCGCCGGCGGAGCCTCTGGTTCCAGAGGACATGGGACGACAGCTGGGATTCAGCCCCCCCTCGCCAAGCCCCCCCCCCAGAGCGCCGGGGCCCGGGGACGGAGGGCCAGCGGTCTGGGATGGACTCAGCGCCAGTGTGTCAGTGTGAGTGAGTGGGTGAGTGTGAGTGTGTGTGTGTGTCGTTGTGAGTGTGTGTCGGTGTGTGTCAGCGGATGTGTGTGTGTGTGTGTGTGTGAGTGTGTACGTGTGTCGGTGTGTGTGAGTGTGCGTGTGTGTGAGTGTGCGTGTGTGCGAGTGTGTGTCAGCGGGTGTGTGTGTGCGTGTTCAAATGTTGACTCCCGTGGCCCGTCACCCCCCCCCCCCCTCAAATAGCTCGGGCGTAACTGCAGGGTGACCTCCAGCCTGGCCTAGCCTCCTTTGGCATCTACGTTTGATACTTAGTGCTGTGCGCGTGTGCGTGTGTGTGTGTCTCAATAGAAGTGTGTGCATGTGAGCATAAAGGAAACAGAGCGGCTGATGGGACAGCGGGGGCGTGGGGGGGGCAGAGCCAGCTGGCTTCATGAAGAGCAATCTGGACTCAGCAACGCACACCCTGCATTCCTATAGACCCCCTCCTAGGACCCCCGAGAGGGAGGGAGGGACAGGGAGAGGGAGAGATGGGGAGAGATGGGGAGAGGGAGAGTGAGAGAGGGAGAGAGAGAAACAAAGAGACAGAGAGAGGACCAGGGAACTCATCACACTGGCCTCCATAAGGACTCTGAGGGGAGGACGGGTCAGTGAGGGGCGGGGTCAGTGAGGGGCGGGGTCAGTGAGGGGCGGGGTCAGTGAGGGGCGGGGTCAGTGAGGGGCGGGGTCAGTGATGGGAGGGGTCAGTGTTTAGATGTTAAAGGTTGGGTATGGAATTCTGTTTTTTGGCCATTTTTTCAAAATTACTTGAAATCCTTATCATAACCCACTTACAGCCACTGAGTTAGAAGTACTGACATGGAAATTAAACAAGTCAATCATCTGTGGAACGGGCAGGGCTCGAAAAACTCCAGCCAATGATTTCCAGAACCACCGAGTGGCATTGGACAGTAAGTACGTCAATCAAACGGTCGTACTGCGCGACCCCTCCCGCTCCCCCCGCGCTACCCCTTCGTGCACGTACTCAAAGCCAGTGACCCAGAGCAAGCTACTGTTTGTTGTCATCCTGCGGTAGCTACTGGAGCTAGCTAACTAGCTAGCTAATGGCTGGCTCTCGCGCATCTGTTTGCGCCTCCATGTACTTGGAATGGGTGGAGTCAGAGTCGGCGTTGAAGGAGAGGGGGTAGGACCATTTGAGTTGTGTTTTTTCAAAATCTGCTGGCGTTTCGCAAATCCCATACCCAACCTTTAAGTTGGTTTGTTTCAAATGTGAAGCTGCATAGCGGACAGTGCTGAAGGAGCAGGAGGAGGTGGGGGTGGGTGGGGGGGGGGGGGGGGTAGGGCGAAGGAGGCAGCTGTCCAACAATGGGGTCAGGCACACACTCCTCCTTCCACCGCTGGGGGGGGTAGGTCCCTCCCCCCTTGGACAAAGCAGGGCTCTCGCCGTGCGTCTAGCACTACGAGACCCCCCCTCCCCATCACCACCATCAACTCCTCTTTCTGAATGGGGCAGCAGCCTCCGCCCTATTGTCGTCGTCCCCCCCCCCCCCCCCCCCCCCCGCCCGCCTCTGGGCTGACAGCTGTTGCCCACTGAAGGCTTTAAAAGAGACTCCACGTGAACATGCTGCCCCACACACACACACACACACACACACACACACACACACACACACACACACACACACACACACACACACACACACACACACACACACACACACACACACACACACACACACACACACACACACACACACACACACACAATTCCAAAAACACCCACACACACACTCAAACACACTACAGAAACACAGACACTTCCATAAAGACACACACATACTCGAACAAATAGACACACACACACACACATACACACCCACACACTCCCGGAAACACACACACACACACACCACTGGACAGGTTGAGTGCTGCCATGACCACAGACTGTCGATTGTCTCGTTTTGTCTCTGTGTTCACAGCAGACCCGGCCTCCATTACTGTGCAGAGTTTAAATATAAAATAGAGTCATCACACTGAAAGAAGACACGATGAAATGGACGTCCCTAAGGCCCTAACACACCGGCCCAACCGTTGGCCGACTGAGACGTCACACACCGGCCCAACCGTTGGCCGACTGAGACGTCACACACCGGCCCAACCGTTGGCCGACTGAGACGTCACACACCGGCCCAACCGTTGGCCGACTGAGACGTCACACACCGGCCCAACCGTTGGCCGACTGAGACGTTTGGAAGACTCGGACGAGATCAGGAACAAATGTGTTCCGTGTGTTCAGCTGTGATGGAAGCTTTGGAACCGTGCGGACGCCGTCTGCTTCAACACGCAACGTCTGACAGCGTTGGCGGGGGGAGGAGTTGAGCCATCGGATACTCTGATGGGCGGTGTGCAACCGTGCACAACCGTGTGTGTGTGTGTGTGTGTGTGTACCTTAAGCTGATGTTGGCCTGCTGGTTGACCTGCGTTGTGCTGTTGGACCGCCGCAGGTTCTTGATGGAGCGCGGGCCTCCAAGGCTAGCATCACTCTGAGGAGCACGCACACATTCATGAGCACCTAGCATGTTAGCATCACACACACATTCATCAGCACCTAGCATGTTAGCATCACGCACACATTCATGAGCACCTAGCATGTTAGCATCACACACACATTCATGAGCACCTAGCATGTTAGCATCACACACACATTCATGAGCACCTAGCATGTAGCATCACACACACTCATGAGCACCTAGCATGTTAGCATCACACACACATTCATGAGCACCTAGCATGATAGCATTCCTCTGAGTACACACACACATTCATACACACGCGCACACACACGCACAGCATGTTTGTCCTTCCACTCAAAGAACAGCAGTTCCATTAGGCTTTACTGTAGTGGAACCAAAGTGCATACTCCAGTACCTCACCTAACTTAGAGGCATGTTATATATTAAGTCCACATACTTAGATACATTGAGCTTTCTGGCTGCTAACTTTTTTCTATATTGTACACATTATATTTCACACTATTGCACTGCGACTGCTGTCAAACGTACGTTCTGCCTTTGAGGACGAGTAAAAAGCCACCTTATTCATCCATCCAGCGAATGACAGAGTATTCAGCCGCCCGAGCACAACGCCCATCTGGAGCTGACAATCGGCACCTGGACCGGACGACTAAAACCCCGTTCTCCTCCCTCTCTCTGTGGACTGTGGCAAATGTTGCTTATCCGTCCAAAATATACAGTATCTAGGTGGACACTCCCACGTGTGATGTCACTAAGGCACCTCGGTGCCTTAGTGACATCACAAGTGGGCGTGTCCGTCCAATCCGTCTTATCTATATCTAGGTGGACACTCCCACTTGTGATGTCACTAAGGCACAGGAAGAGGCAGATTTACAAACGGCTTATAACGGCTAATCACACTCGCTCCCGGTGAGTAGTAATAAGGGCCCTTTAAAAGGAGATTAAGTTAGTGAAGATTCAAAAAATGTCAAGTTATCTTTGTTTTTACTCTTTAAGAAATAGAGAAAGGTGGTATGGATCTTCACAGAACGAGAGAGAATGTTGTTGAGTGCTGTCCTGACCCCTCTGCCCACCCCCCGGTGAAGCGGGGCTCACCAGCGTGTTGCGTTTCCCCTTGCTGTCCGCGGCCACGGAGACGGAGCGGGTGAAGGCCTTCCCCGCAGCGACGGCACTGCCGGGCCGTCTGGACACGGAGAGCTGGGAGCCGGAGAGGCTGAGGTCCAGGGGGTCTCCTGTAGCAAGGCTGGAGGCGGACGGGGGGCTGCGGCTGCTCCGATGCATCATCTCTCAAGAGCCTGGGTTAGGGAGGGGGAGAGGGAGAGGGAGAGGGAGAGGGAGGGGGGAGAGGGAGGGAGGGAGGGAGAGCGAGAGCAATACAATCAAAACACAGAGCGAGACACACACACACACACACACAAACAGAAACACAGATAGAAATAAATAAAATAAGAAAACAGAGCGGTGCAGAAAGCGACACACACACACACACACACACACACACACATGATTGCACACACACGCAGGGTAAACAGTCACTTTGCCCGTTGGTTTCCCTGGCGACCAACAACAAACTCTCTGTGGGAGGCGTCGCCGTAGCATGGTCACGTTTACGTTAAACAACTACGCATTAAGGGCTTTTAAACACCGTATATCACAGATATCACACCAGATACAACGAGATATAACGATGACAGAAGGAACGTCAGACGTCTTTACATTACAACATAAATATCCCGAGCAAGACGCGTAATCCTGCACGTCTGTGTCTGGGTAGTCATCATATATGAGACAAATATCATTTATATGAGACAAATATCATTTATGTGAGACATAAATCACTGAAACGAGACATAAGCGGTCTTCTGATAGAAGTATAAACTGGTCCTGAGGTGTTACTGGTATGCTGTTTCCCAACAACAAGGCCAGTGGGAGAGATGGGATCTCACCAGACTGTTGTTCTGGGAAACCATCCAACCAGATCCTGACATCCCAACCGGGTTTATCAAATTGATTTCACGAAGCATCACTCCCACTTGATTGATGCAAACCGGAAGAACCCGACGTCACAATGTTACCTTCATGTTGTCACCTGAAGTCACACGTCACGCGTTCACCCCTCATCCTTCACAACACTGCTTAGTGAAACGAGCAGCTGTCTCCGGTAAAACCATCCTCATCCCCTCAACCTCAGCCCGACACTCAACAGTTAAGCCTTTCATCAACCGGAGACGTCCCAACACGAGGCGGTACTCACGCAGATGGAGAGCCGTCCACAGCATCGCTCGACAAACACGGAGTCAGATATAAACACGAACGTCCTCCTCTCTGCGCGATGGAAGTCGTGTGGTCTCCACACGGATTTATAACCTCTGTGGTGACGTCGTCATAACGCAACGGCGCAACGGGACGGAGACTCCGCCCCTCGGCAGCCGTGATTGGCCGAAGAAACGCGCTGTGTATGTTGTGGAGGACGTGATAGGCGGGAGAAGCTGCCTTTAAAGAAGCCCCGCCGCACGGGGCGTGGCTTGGTTTGTTAATGGTTGGTTGAACTGAACAAAAAGGGGTAATAATCAGAGTAGTGCAAGTGATTTTACCATCTATGGGTTTATTGATTTATTAACAGATGCCATCACAGGTTTCTATATTCATACAAATACATTTGTGAAAAGATGTGCAAAAGGCAGAAAGAGATTTCAAAAGTAAGACTCATTATAAAAAAAAGTAAGACTTTTAGAATTTTAGGAATTACTGCTAATCAAATAAAAACATCCCAACATTAACCGTTAAGGTAAACAAGCAGCTCTAACAGGCTTTGGTCCCGAGGACTAGGCTACATTAAGCACAAGATTGGCCCAGAGTTCCTGAGTTAAAAAATAAATCATGTCCAACATCATCAAGGCATCAAGCAATGTGTGGACTTCAAAACGGAATGGACCGTGGAATGTTCCGTAGCCGCGACGCTATCCTCTCTTAAACGCCACCGCCGTCCTCCACACCTCCGCCCCCTTGGCCAGGTTGATGTTGCCCGGTAGAGCGTCCAGCCCCTGCAGCGCGGGCAGGTTCTTCAGCTCCAGATGGCTCTCTAGAGTGGACCTGATGCTGGAGACAGAAGGCGGGGGGGGAGATGCAACAGTTAGCCTCACTGGTGTCTTCCCACATGCCCCCCTCCTCACTGGGCCAGCTGCCAGCTCCCTTGATGGATGGGGGCCTTGAAGGGGGGGGGGGGTCATGTTCTGGCCCTAGGAAGCGAAAGGAGTTCAGCTCCCTAGGGGGCTGTGCTGGACACGACCTACACACTCCTCTGAGACTGCAAGGGCCCTTCACTGCATTCCTTGAGAGCGCAGCGGTAATCCTTTAGGCTGACAAACGGCACACTTCTTAGCGGCTAGCTCCCAGCTTCAACACAACCAGGAGGACGAGTCCAGTCCGCTCCAGAGGGAAACAGCGCGACACGAGGAGGCCTTGTGGGGCTCACCTTCTGCCTGTTTCCCATATTCCCTATTATTCTTATTATGTGTCTTATAAATGAATAAGTGCAATCATAAATGCAATGTATGCAAACAACTAGTGTCGTCTTCACAACAAAATGTATTTTATTCTGATTTAATTTAATTTCTGTCTTGTTTCGGTTTCCTTTCTTTCGATAAAAGCAATTCAACGAGGATTATGAAAACAAGGACTTCTGGTCAAAAACATCTACTGATTGTGTGTTGCTTCAACTAATCATTCACACAGTCACACGCACGCACGCACACGAGCACACACACACACACACACAGGCACACACACACACGCACACACACACACACACACACACACACACACACACACACACACACACACACACACACACACACACACACACACACACACACAAACATACACACACACACACACACACACACACACACACACACACACGATTGCACGCAACCTAGGTGAAAAGCATAAATCATTGAGGTGAATCCCACAGGGCTTTAGGGGCAGGCGGTGGGTTGGACGTGGAGGGTCTTACTCCCAGTGGGGGCTGTACTCCTGGTCCGGCGCCAAGCCGCTGGTCTTCAGCAGGAGGACCTCGTGCAGCTCCCGGGTGAACCCTAACGTATCGGCCGAGGTGAGGAACACGGTCAGCCCCCTCCGCTCCTCCGCCGTCAGCTTCTGGCAGAACTCTGAGCGCAGAGCGGGGAACGGCTCCTACAGGACAGGAGACCACAGAGGAGCTTCATACAGGAAGAGCTCAGCCGAGTGTAACTTCATCCCAGAGCCAGGGGGCTTCACAGGCCTCCAGGGAGAACCTTGATGACTCAAGGTTCATTGATAACCTTGAGTTATCAATGCAGACCTGGATGTTCATAAATATGCATGGACCCTATCAAATAACCCCCCCCCAAAAAAGATGAAAGCCCATCAAAGCTCATATTGTGGCTGTGGTGAATTCCAGCTATTTCTCTTCCGCACAGGGGGTCAGACGCTGGGGTCCCCCTGCTGTGTGTGGGGGCCCGGGCGCCACACTTTACCCAGATTTACCGGCCAGGCTGCTGCCCCCCCCCCCCCCCCCCCAGGGGGCCGGGCCTCAGGCTGGGGTCAACCGCACCATGAAGAGTGACTAAAAGGTATCAGCCCAGAGAGGGTCTCTCCACGGAGCCTCGTCGGGTTGTCTTCTTACAATAACTTAAAATAACTCTTCTTAAAATAACTCTGCCTACAAAAAAGAGTTATTTTAGTTAATTAACTCATCTTTGTTAAATGTGTTTTAAAGAAGCACTAAATGACTAAATTATGATTTAAGTAAAGTATATAAGCAATGCTCTAATTAATGAATGATAAATGCAGTGAGATTTGGGTATGAATCGCTGCCAACACTCTACCAAGCAGCAGTGAATAACCTCCTGTGCTCCTAACCACCAGCGCTAGGCTAGCCTCAGCAGAAGCCTAACTGCTAACCCACACTCTGGAACGTCTGTCCAAGGGTCAGCACGCAGTCCAAGAATGTGAGGAAGAATAGACGGGGAGAGCTTCTTAAATGCATCTTCCAGTGGACACCTTCTACTGTCCCGTCTTCTTCTTCTTCTTCTTCTTCTTCTTCTTCTACTTTCCCATCTCATATATTTCTTCATCTACTGTCCTGTCTCATCTATTTCTTCATCTACTGTTCTGTCTCATCTACTTCTTCATCTACTGTCCCATCTTCTTCTTCTTCTTCTACTTGCCCATCTCATCTACTTCTTCATCTACTGTCCTGTCTCATCTATTTCTTCATCTACTGTCCTGTCTTCTTCTACTCCTACTGTCCTCTCTGCCTCTTGCCATCTGGAGCTCATCTCCCAGGGAGGGGCTCTGCAGGTCACATCATGGCCACACCTCCGACCCCGACCCACCTGCTTCTTCTTCAGCCTGAGTTCGGACTTCCAGCAGGTCAGGAGCTGCCAGGTGAACACGCCGTGCTCCAGGCGAATCTCTCCCAGCGCCTGCGATGAGACAGAATTAAGAAGTTCAACGGATCCAAAAGGATTAAGGAAGCTTCCCGTTTCCCAGAGCTTAGGACAGCGGAAACCCTTTCATGTCTACGTCACATTCCTTCACGGATATCAATTTGATTTGGGATTACTGGGAGCTGGGGTATGAAAAAAAGAAATGCGAAAAATATGGCGAGGATGAATCAGATGATGAAACAAAATCATCATTCATCGTGATGATGAAGATGAAGGTGGTGAGGATGAGGTCTCCCTACCTTGGCCACGCTGCTGGAGATCTGCGGGCCGATCTTCAGGGCCTCGGTGAGGTAGGTCATCAGAGGTCCCCCGGGCTCCCCGCCCGTCTTGCCCAGCAGGCGTAGGCCGATCTCCAGCAGGTACACGGCGTCACACACGTCCGAGTAGGAGCGCAGCCCGCTGCGGACAGCCTCGCACACCGAGCCCTTCAGGGGAGTCTGGAGCCACAACACCACAACACCATGACGGAGACGCCCCTCAGCAGCAGCTCCCGTAGCGGAGCTCTCACTCAGAGGGACTTTAGAGAGCTTTAAGGAGCGTGTGCAGGGGGATCGAACCCCGAACCTTCCAGCCAGGACTCAGACACCTTGCAACTGCAGCATTGTTAAATAGGAATATTGTACTGTCTGTTTTAGGAATATTGTTCTGTCAGTGTGTCTGCTTGTCTGTCTGGGAACGTTGTAGTCCATGTGCTGCATGTTGGTTCTCCATGTTTAGCCTGTATTAAGCCTCCATGTATTATTTCTCCCTTTCCATTTAAAGGACCACAAGGGAAACCAGCCTTTGGGCTTTATTGTGTTTTTTAATCCTTTTGAACACTTCTGTTCATTTCTTTTACTTATCTATTATTTCATTTTATTGTATGACAATGTTTATCTGTGAAGCACTTTGAGTCTGCCTTGTGTATGAAAAGTGCTACGTAAATAAAGTTGCCTTGCCTTGCCTTAATTGTTGTTCAATAAAGTTTTCAATCAATCAATCAAGTATCTGAACCTTGGAGGTAAAGCACTGCATCCTCGTTTCATAACGGCACACCTTGGCCCTTTGATAGTTCTAAATCAAGGCACAACTAATTCGTCTTTAACAACAATACTACTTATACTACTAACTAATGCAACTATGAACCAGAAGTTTCCATGACGACATACAAACAATACAATCAAAGCGCATATTTTTTTTCCACCTGATTAAAGTTGATAAAAAAATGTTTTAAGATGAATGGAACTATTCCTACCATCGTTGGTAACAGTGGTATAAGTGGAATAAACCACTCGAGGAAGTTATTGGAAAGCAAAGTATATCAATGGTGGGAGACTACCTTGATTGATTGCTTGATCACCCTGCACCATTACCAGGTAGTTAACTCTCTTGGTCATGGACAGGGGCAGTTCTGCTCCCAGACAACACCGCTCAGTCATCACAACGCCCCGTGGGACTCACCTGATGGACCTTCATCCTCACTTCCGACAGCACAACTGAGAAGTCCTGCTGGTGGCGGATCAGGAACCGCTCAGTGTCCTGGTTAGGACCACAATAGATATGTTCAGTCGCTGCATAGTCTCCCCCACACCCCTCTGACGCACTTAGTGTACGTTGTACGTCCTGGCACCTTAATGCAACCAATTATTGTATGTTGCACGCCCTGGCACTTAAAACAAAGTGCTTTGCATTGTGAGGCATCTCATCCTAGTTGTCTCTGTTGTGTACGGGGAATGGGTTAACCTAGTGATGGTTAGTGCTTGGCACTTGGTTCTATGAACATCCTCACTGTACCCACAGCGGTGAATTGTTTCTCTTTCTTCTGACAAATGTACTTATTGTAATTTGCTTTGGATAAAAGCGTCTGCTGAATGCCCTTGATGTCAATGTAAATGTAGAAGGCCAGGCGTCACTTAGAACCAGCCTTTATTGGGCGACCAGGCGGTGGCATCCTCACCGCTTGGATGAGGGGCTTCCCGGCCAGGAAGCGGCGGGCCAGCTGGGTTTGGATCCCTCGGAGGTCGTAGCTGTGCTCTGTCTCCTGGCCTTCCTTCAGGGTGTAGTGGCAGTGGGAGAGCACCAGGGGGAGCAGCTGCCTCTCTGGGTGACACAGGGCCAGCTGAGTGTCTGAGACCTCCTCCAGCTGCACACTGTACTCACTGGAAAGACTGAAAAGAAGAACATTATCGTGGATTATATCTCTGTCTCTGTCTTATTTATCATAAAAGGGCTTTAAACTGGTGTCAATCGATCCTGTTCGGGTCTTCAATGAGAAAAACGGTTTAGAATGATCTACAACTCTCCGTTACACAGAGCCTAGCAAGATGGCAGCTATGTGATTCTTAAAAAGATGTTTGGTTGTACTTTGTCTGTGTTCAAATAATGTATAAATCAATACGTCAACAGATTGCCAGCATTATGAGGCATCATCGAATCAAGACTTCATTTATCGGTTGTTTTGAAGGATTCAAAACAACGAGACAACAGATTAATCCTACGTCAATTTATCGTCTGACAATAGTGAGTAAACTATCGCCGTGAATGGCATTATTTTTTTCTAATGCCGTGAATGTTTGTTTGCAGTGGTGGCATTAGCCAATCACAGAGGGGCTTCGTCTGTGGTTCAGGTAGAGTGTGTTCTGTGGTCTGAACCTCCAGGTAAGCCGGGCTGACAGAGCCTTGGGGGGTGGCCGTCGTACACACCTGTGCTCCTGGTTGTTGACCTTCCGGGCCCCCGTCACCAGGCTGTTGTGGGTCTTGGACAGGAAGTCCACCAGGTTCCGAAGGCAGGACCCCGGTCCTCTACGGTCGGGGACCAGGAAGGCCCCGGAGCTGTCCGTGGTGATCGGTTTCTCACACAGCTTCACGTCCAGACCCAGCTCAGCTGCTCAGCGGACACACGTAGCGGTGAATGAAGCTTTACCGTCGCAACCTTAATCCCAAATGTGTGGTTTTAAAGCTGTGTGGCTGGTGAGTGCTCACCGTCACGGGCCATCTCCAGGCGAAGACAGTTCCACACGTCCACGAACCTCTGCACACGCTGCGAGACCACGCTGTGCTGGTGTCCTGCCGGCGACAAAACAAAGCGTCATAATGTGTGTTTGTGGGCGGCATGTGGCTCAGGAGGCAGAGCGGGTCGGCTAGGTGACCGGAAGCAGGGCCGGCGCCGACCGTTTCGGTTGCCTAGGCGACTCGACATTAAATTGCGCCCTGGACAGGGCTTCCGAGCGCGGGAACATGTTCCACCTCGGGACATGTTTGGTTTCATTTTGCTTTTTTAGTATATTTTTATTAATTACGTGAGTGCGCCACCAGAGGGCGCCCCCAACACATTTGCCGCCCTAGGCCATGCCTAGGTCGCCTATGCCGAGCGCTGGCCCTGACCGGAAGGGTGCTGGTTCGATCCCCGGCTCCTCCTAGCAGAGTGTCGAGACGCCTCACCCTGACTGCTCCTGACCAGCTGGCTGTCGCCCTGCTTGGCCGACACCGCCGTCGGTGTGTGAATGTGTGCATGAATGGATGAATGTTGGGCAGTATTGTAAAGCGCTTTGAGTGACCTCTGGTTAGAAAAGCTTTGTATAAATGCAATCCATTAACCATACATCATTTGTTTGTAATTCATAGGTGTCGCATGTACGAGGGCCCTCGGCCTCAGTTACGGTGTCGTTGAGGTCAACTGACGTTACCTTGCGGAAACCGGTGTAACATCTCAGCGATGCTTTGGGATTCGTAGTCCGGCGACGCAAGGGGAAAGATTCTGAGGAGGTCCGACTGCAGAGCTGCAAGCTCCGGGAGGTGTTGCAACTGTCTGACACAGGAAATCTGAGACACAACAGACACATTTACATTTAGGGCATTTAGCAGACAATAAGTATGAGTACATTTTTGCCAGAAGAAAGAGAAACGAAATATCGCTGTCAGTACACTGGGCTGACGAAGCTCACAAAGCTTATCGCTCATTACCATTTGGTGTGTTCGCCGAGAGGTTTGAATGTTGTATCTTTGCCATGTTGTATAAATATGTAACATTATACATGCAGGTTGTATAAAACATATAAATATCATAAAGGTTGTATCAAACACCAGGGCTACCTTCTCCAGGAAGAGCAGCAGGAGGCCCAGAGAGCTCCGCCCCGCGCTCTCCCCCACCAGCTGGGAGAACCGCTCCACCGTCACGCTCTCCGGAAGGCTCCAGAAGGCCGAGCGCTGGGTGGGGCCGTCGGAGGGCAGCGCCAGCAGGGGGCCGGGGTCGGCGTACAGCAGCCTCATCAGGGGGCTCCCCACCAGGCTGTCGTCGGCGGTGACCCTCTGCCGCGCCTCGTCCAGCTTCCCCTTCAGGTTCTACGGGGACAGGCGGCAGAACGTCAGATTAAAGCTGAAGTCAAACCAGAGGAACAGCACCCCCTGGTGGTAGGGTTGATGTTCGACGGACTGCATTTATTCAGTGCTTTTCTAACCAGAGGTCACTCAAAGAGCTTTACAACACTGCCTCACATTCATCCGTTCATGCACACATTCACACCCCGACGGCGGAGTCGGCCTCGCAGGGCGACAGCCAGCTGGTCAGGAGCAGTCAGGGTGAGGTGCCTCGCTCAGGGACACCTCGACAGCTGGGAGGAGCCGGGGATCGAACCAGCAACCTTCCGGTTACCAGCCGACCCGCTCTCCCCCCTGAGCCACATGCCGCCATCCTGCAACATGGCGGTTGTTACAGAAGCTGATCCTGTACTGGCTGTGCCCGTTGCCATGCAAAGCCGGCCAGCTGTGAGTGTGTTGGTGACCGTATGCACACAGTAGGAGGAGACGCACCTGGAGCACCGGGTCGATGGCAGAGACACAGACGCGGATCTCAAACTCTGCCCGCCCCTTCCTGCTGGTCAGGTCGGGTCTGGCCCCCCGCCAGCCTGGGCAGGACGACACCACACAGACACACGTTATTGATCCATGGTTATGATTATGGGCAGGACGACACCACACGGACACACGGTATTGATCCATGGTTATGATTATGGGCAGGACGATACCACACAGACACACGTTATTGATCCATGGTTATGATTATGGGCAGGACGATACCACACAGACACACGTTATTGATCCATGGTTATGATTATGTCAGGGAGCTGTTGATCAGGGATGCTACATCGTTACTGGAGGTGGGGGAAAACATTGATTCATGTGAGTTCTAACCCTAACACTTATCATCGGGTTTAAGCACGAAACGTCCATGTACACATTTACATTAAGGGCATTTAGCAAGACGTTATCAAAAACGACTTACAATAAGAGCATTTGTCATAAGAAAGAGAAACAACAATATATCGCTGTCGGTACGATAAGGAGCAAGTGCCAAGCACTTACAATCACTAGGTTAACCCATTCCCCGTACGCAACAAAGCTAGCTAGGATAAGATTCTACACAGTGCTAAGTATTATTTTTAGGTGCCAGGATGTACAACATACGATAAGTGCTTAAGAGGGGTGGGGGGGGAGTCTTACTCTTACTGGAAACATATGAGGTTGATTTGCATCAGCTTTGTTCTGTTCTGGTCCGCGCACAACGTTTTACCCGTGGGTCAAACAGAACCAGTATCCCGCCCTGCTGGTTCCCGTCCCCAGCTCACCTTGTGTCGCCGCGCTGCACTCGGCGAGGATCAGATGGGCCGTCAGGGCGGCGTCGTCGGCGTTCAGGTCCAGAGTGCGTCCCAGCGTGCCCAGGTCCCGCTCCAGGTGGTCCCACAGGAAGACCACCACGTCACGCGGGGTGGGGTGGACCATGCCAATGACAACCTGACACAATTACAATCGATTTAAAGCGTTATTTATGAGGACCCTTCAAAACCCGCCTTACAAAGTGCTTAAAGGAAATATGAACGATTAGGTAACATCTGAAAAAATACTAACATTAGATGTAAAGCAAAGGGTAACTATAAAAAGGAAAAGATGTCTTTTAAACATGAATACAGTAATGCATGTATGCAGGTAAAAAGACAAACTAAAGAAAATGCTAATTTGTAAAAACGCTTATTCAGCTAATTTGAACCGATACAAGCCGACGGGTCATGACAACAAACAAGGTTGATGTTGGTGTTAATTAAAGAGACGCTTTCCCCAGGCCGGCCCGGGGTCCTTCCCCAGGCCGGCCCGGGGTCCTTCCCCAGGCCCGGGCCCCTTCCCCAGGCCGGCTCGGGCCCCTTCCCCAGGCTCGGGGCCCTTCCCCAGGCTCGGGGCCCTTCCCCAGGCCGGCCCGGGGCCCTTCCCCAGGCCGGCCCGGGGCCCTTCCCCAGGCCGGCCCGGGCCCCTTCCCCAGGCCGGCTCGGGGTCCTTCCCCAGGCCGGCCCGGGGTCCTTCCCCAGGCCGGCTCGGGGCCCTTCCCCAGGCCGGCTCGGGGTCCTTCCCCAGGCCAGCCCGGGATCCTTCCCCAGGCCGGCCCGGGGTCCTTCCCCAGGCCAGCCCGGGATCCTTCCCCAGGCCGGCCCGGGGCCCTTCCCCAGGCTCGGGGCCCTTCCCCAGGCCGGCCCGGGGCCCTTCCCCAGGCCGGCCCGGGGCCCTTCCCCAGGCCGGCCCGGGCCCCTTCCCCAGGCCGGCTCGGGGTCCTTCCCCAGGCCGGCCCGGGGTCCTTCCCCAGGCCGGCCCGGGGCCCTTCCCCAGGCCGGCCCGGGCCCCTTCCCCAGGCCGGCTCGGGGTCCTTCCCCAGGCCGGCCCGGGGTCCTTCCCCAGGCCGGCTCGGGGCCCTTCCCCAGGCCGGCTCGGGGTCCTTCCCCAGGCCAGCCCGGGATCCTTCCCCAGGCCGGCCCGGGGTCCTTCCCCAGGCCAGCCCGGGATCCTTCCCCAGGCCGGCCCGGGGCCCTTCCCCAGGCTCGGGGCCCTTCCCCAGGCCGGCCCGGGCCCCTTCCCCAGGCTCGGGGCCCTTCCCCAGGCCGGCTCGGGGTCCTTCCCCAGGCCGGCCCGGGCCCCTTCCCCAGGCTCGGGGCCCTTCCCACCGTGCGGTTCTTGCAGGCCCCCTGCAGCATCGCGAGGTGCGTCAGCAGGCGCAGAACGCAGGACTGGGCGGGGGTCATCTGGCGCTCGGGGGCCTCGGACCGCTGACAGGCCCCTCCCAGGACGTGGCCGGTCCGGGTCTGATCCGCGGAGCTTTGGGCACACAAACACGGCACACGGCTTCAGTAAAAGAGCTTCAACACCAATAAGACGATAAATAAGTTGTAGGTGTGTTGTGTTTGTGTGTCACCTGTCCAAGCGTTGAAAGCCGACGACTGGCGCGTGCTTTTGCCCTCCTACTTGTACGCGACAGTCTGGGCACTTTGACACTTCCACTGGCTTTCCACACTGTTGGACGATTTCAGAAAGACAAGCGAATGAAAAATAACCCAAACCAACAAATCGACTGACCTCGATTAATGAAATATTAGGTCATATCTTACCTCGCCCACAAAGATAATATGTCCATTGGGACAACCTGCATGTAAATAACAGACACAGAGTAAAAACCCAGGCCAGGTGAACCACTGTGACCAGCCCTAGGATCAAAACGACGGTTCTGTACTTACGATACTTTTGCATCCTTTGCCCTTTGCTAAGCAGTTGATGAATTTCATATGTGTGATCTTCAGGCATGGTCGGCAGGTAGAACGGCTGAAAGGTGAGGGCAAAGCGAGCTCTTCAGTGAGTATGAAGCGATGAGGGAGGTCGTGTTTCTAAGCAAGCTCCTCAGTGAGTATGAAGCCATGAGGGAGGTCGTGTTTCTAAGCGAGCTCTATAGTAGTTACGACACCGGCTGCCCAGGGAGACAGACAGCAGCCCTGAGGGCAGCAGCCTGTTAGCGGCGGTTTGAGGGACGCGGGGTCCTTACCGCAGCGCTGGGGGGTCTGAAGGCCATGAGGTGCAGCGGCGCCAGCAGAGGGGCCCCACTGAGGAGCACGGCGTCCAGGTGGACCAGCAGCTCCAGCAGGGCCCGCCTCCCCGGCCGAAGCCCCTGGGTGAGGGAGAGGGAGGAATCCGGGCCCCCGATCTGATTGGACAAGAGGGCCGTGCAGAATGCCTTGACCGGCTCGGGCATGGGGTCCTTAAGGACCTCCTCCAGGGCTCTCCTCTCCTGTAGATCGGGTGGGGGGGGGGGGCGAAGACGCTTTAGAACCGATGTGATTGGCGGAAACGTACATACGTTGTGAGATGTGGAACGGTGCTGACCTGCTCTGAGGGGCGGAGCCTGTCCTCAGGTGATACACAGCGGCAGGTGACCTGGCGGAACAGGGCAAGCGCCAGCAGGACGCTGCCTTGGGGCCCGCTCTGCTTCTGTGAGGAGGGCAGAGAGGACGGGCTGTGAACTGGCGGAGCGACCGTTAAAGAGAAAAGACGACGCGAGAACGCAAATCATTTTACTATGTGCTCGATATGTTCAGTAGTTCATTATTCATTATTTAGCTTTTTAATTACGTAACGAAAAAGCTGTCAAAGGAAGACCCAATATCCTATAAATAGTTCTCCTTCTTCATGTTCACTACAATACAATTAATTTATATTAATTACAATGCAATTAATAATACAATGCAATTAACATTGCATTAACATGTCATGTGACTGCAATTATCATTACATTGCAGTTAACAATGCACTTCCTATTTTAATCTGTAAAACCAAAAATAAAAGGCCTGTTACAGGGATGGACTGGCCCAAAAATTTGGCCCGGGACTTTGGGATGGAGAGGCCTTTTATGAGACCGCAGGAATAGCGCGCGTAGAATTTTGCCCCGGTGTAAAATAATAAAAATGAGTCCTTATCCGTGGATATGTGCATTGCAACTGCATGTCAATGTTGGGATGTGCATGTGTTTAGAATATTGTGAAGATCACTGGGAAATATTTTATAAGCAATCTTGTCCATGTACAAAATATTAGAAATTGCATGTGCCTAGAAAGGTAAATCAAGGCTGAAAATGATCTAAATAGTGCAAGATAGAATTATTTTAGTGGAAAAAAATTGTCATTGACACATACACAGGGTTTGGGAGATGGGGGCGGGCCGGGGTTTGTTGTCCGTTGCTGTGGTTACCGGTGTTGAAGCGTTCCAATGGTTTATTAGCGGTGGTATCTAATAAATCGCTCTCTAATCAATACTTCATTCACTGCCTCTTCCGTGGGCATTACAATATTATGAATAGTTCTCTGACGTCTCTGGTACTTCCATAATTAGTTTAAGTCATTATTATATTGCCAAACATGCTCGCTAGTGCACCTGTCATAGCTATGTTGCTGTGTCCTGTTCCCGCCTCACCATTGGACTCGCTGACAGGGGCGTCGCCGTCAACCTTGGCTTTTCCACGGAAATGGTTGGTTAATTTAGCACATTTGGCTGCGTCTTGCTCTAACATTTTTTTCCTTTTCAACCTCAACTTCTGAGTGCCACCCAATTCTTTTTCCTCTCCACCACCTTTTTGACATTTTCGTATTTCGGTGTAACTTCAGTGAGATCAACGAGAAGTAAGTGACCCGGCCGTGTGTCAGGCTGAGCCAATCAGAAATGACAGACCGCGGAGCAGTCCAAGTTGGGAGGGGCCGATCGGCCGCTCGCTTTGGCCGCTCGCTTTGCCCCCATACACTGTGTGGGTGCTCCCCCCTCTAAATTGACAGTAATACATTGGCCCCGTTTCACCGTCAGGCAAGAGCTCCGTTTCGCGCTGTAAGCAAATATCCGGCCGCAGGCCGTCCCAAATCACGGCTTACTTAACTTTTTCATTTTTTTTTTTACATCTTTTACAACAAAAAATATAATATAAATATGTAATAAAAAAATAAAATAAAAAAATAAAAATAAAAAAAAAAATCTAAAAGAATTACGGCCGGCCGGCTCGGCCTGAAATCGACCGGCCGTTCGGGAAATCTCCCGAACCTCCCGATGGCCAGTCCGCCCCTGGCCTGTTATAAGTATTTGGCCAGTGAAGCCCTTTGAGACTGTAATGGTGATTAAGGGCTACACAAATCAAATTGAAGAGCCCTCCACCGATCAGCTCGTCCCTGGTCCCGGGTCTGACCTGCAGCTCGCCCTGCAGGGCCTCGGTCCTGGCCTCCACCAGCGCCTGGCCCACGGCGTCCCTCAGGGCTCGGTACGGGGGACTGACGCACAGGAAGGGGTCCGCCTCCGGGGGGATCGCCTTCTGTGGGCCGAACGGTGGAGGACACACGGTTCACAACGAGACACATGGGGTCACCCCATCAACATGTGTGTCGGTGACGGGAGCCTGAGGTGTAGCATATCATCTCTGTATATACTTCACGTGAACGCTCCAAAAATAAACAAGATAACACTTTAGGCCGGGAATTATTTGTTTTTATTAGCGTGACGAGAGGACCGTCACGCGCGCTCCCCATGACGTGAACATTATTCCGAGTTTGAGATCTCAATCTCAGATTATTGCCCAATGTCCCGAGATAGCGAACCAAGCAAATTGTGCCATCTTAGGAAGTCTGCGTGGAGCATATACCAATACACAATATACAATACAATACACATAAGTGGGTGAAATACATTCTTGCGCATTACAATACAAAATAAAATCATTTAATAAGAACCTACACAAGTAAAAAGGAGGAAGGAGACGGAAGGAGGCTATGTGGTGAAGGCAGTCTTAAAGAGGTGGGTTTAGGGTTCAAATGAAGGGAGTGGAACGCTCTTTTATTCAATCAGGGTAGCGTTCCCCGGCGCTATTAGGCACGCAGTGTATAGAAGAGAGGTGTGTGTGTGTGTGGGGGGGGGGGGGGGGGGGTTCACCTGGATCTTCAGCACCTCCGGAGGGAACAGCCAGGCCCAGGCGGGGTCGCGCATGCGGCCCAGGATGTGCTCCCGACCGGCCTGCCGGTGCAGGGTTCGGAGCAGGTAGACCCGGTACCAGTCATTGGCGCGGTACTCCACCACCGCCCGCACCTGCTGCAGGTACTGATCGTACTCAAACTGCTCCTCAGAGGTGTCTGAGGACAGAAGGACAGAACACATGTGGGGACGTTCATACAGAATGGGGACGCTGGAATAAACTGAAGGCAGGTGAACCTGCACACACACACACACACACACAGACACACCTATACCTACACACAAACACACACACACACACACACCTATACCCACACATACACACATACACACACACACACACACACACACACACACACACACACACACACCTATACACACACACACACACACACACACACACACACACACACACACACACACACACACACACACACACACACACACACACACACACACACACACACACACACACACACACACACACACACACACACACACACATCCTGTACTGGGACAGGAGGGGGCAGCGTGGTGCCTCCATGAGCCCACCTGCGGCGTTGACCAGCATGTGCGCGGCGACGCCCAGGCTCAGACGGAGCCGGGCCGCGTTGAGCAGGAACTCGGCGGGGTCCTCCCTCCGGTCGGGGGTCTGCCCCCGGGCCAGCCGGCTCAGGAACCGCCGGTCCTCCTCCCACCTCCTGCGGCGGCCCTCGGGGTCCTGGGGCGCCCCGGCCCCCGAGCAGAGCAGGGCGTCCTGGGGGGGCCGGGCCGGTCAGGGTTAACGCTTCGGGTAAGACGAGCGGTTCGATACAGAGGTCACTGCTGTGGTTTACTGGTGTCCTTTGGTCCTCGACCCGGTGAACATTAGTCACGCAACATCTACAAATCAAGGGGCTTCCCAACGCTGGATTAATTGCCCTGGAAATGATCCTAACTGCCCCGGGGGCGTTTTACAAGAGGGCCGAAATATGCCCGTGTCCGAAAGAGTTGACTTCTACCCTGGATCAGCACAAAGGAACCGGACCATTATAAGAGCGTTCAGGTGAACAGAGACACTTATCATAGAATTAATACCAAATAAGTTCAATATAAAGGTAGGCAGAGTATACATCCATGCATACTTATATATATACATATAGACATATATGTATGCATACACAAACAAAGCATCAAATCAGGCGGTATGGAGGAAACAGGATGTGGATGAAGAGAGGCCTCAGTGGAGGTGAATGGTGGTGGGTGGACTGGGAGGACTGGGAGAACGGGTCGGTCCATGGTCAACAGAATGTGGAGGGGGGGATTATTAGTGACCTGGAAGCAGTTGACGAAGAGCAGGTAGAGGCCGGTGCGGTCTCCTCCTGGCACTATGTTGTCCTCCAGGCTCCTCAGGTACTTCTGGATGTGGCCCTTCACCTGCTTAAAGCTGAGCCAGTCATCCAGCTCGTTAGTGGTTAATTACCGGCCATCCGTGATAATGATGATAATACGTATATTAGGAACAGTTCATAATGATTAACGATTCATTAATACTAAAGAATGGATAATGAATAATGAACAATCAATAATAAATTAATGGTTAATTAATACTAAATTGTGAATAGTGAATAGTGATTAATGAATAATGAATAATGATAATAATAATCTTAATACTACTAATAGTAATATTGCACATTATGCAAATGAAAATGAATACAGTTTGTTTATCAGGTCTGTCTTGCAAAAGAGATGCTCACCATCAGTAAAACAAACCTGAACAGATAGAGGTTAAATATAATCCCTAACCATAACCCATAATCCCTAATACCTAACCCCTAACCCATAATCCATAATCCCTAATCCCTGACCCATAATCCCTAATCCCTAACCCCTAATCCCTAACCCATAATCCCTGATCACTAATCCCTGATATGAGTCCGCCCTAGGGGAGGAGCACCCTGATATGAGTCCGCCCTAGAGGAGGAGCACCCTGATATGAGTCTGCCCTAGAGGAGGAGCACCCTGATGTGAGTCCGCCCTAGAGGAGGAGCACCCTGATGTGAGTCCGCCCCAGAGGAGCACCCTGATATGAGTCCGCCATAGAGGAGCACCCTGATATGAGTCCGCCCTAGGGGAGGAGCACCCTGATATGAGTCCGCCCTAGAGGAGGAGCACCCTGATATGAGTCCGCCCTAGGGGAGGAGCACCCTGATGTGAGTCCGCCCCAGAGGAGCACCCTGATATGAGTCCGCCCTAGGGGAGGAGCACCCTGATATGAGTCCGCCCTAGGGGAGGAGCACCCTGATATGAGTCCGCCCTAGAGGAGCACCCTGATATGAGTCCGCCCTAGGGGAGGAGCACCCTGATATGAGTCCGCCCTAGGGGAGGAGCACCCTGATGTGAGTCCGCCCTAGAGGAGGAGCACCCTGATATGAGTCCGCCCTAGAGGAGCACCCTGATATGAGTCCGCCCTAGAGGAGGAGCACCCTGATGTGAGTCCGCCCTAGAGGAGCACCCTGATATGAGTCCGCCCTAGAGGAGCACCCTGATATGAGTCCGCCCTAGAGGAGGAGCACCCTGATATGAGTCCGCCCTAGGGGAGGAGCACCCTGATATGAGTCCGCCCTAGAGGAGCACCCTGATATGAGTCCGCCCTAGAGGAGCACCCTGATATGAGTCCGCCCTAGGGGAGGAGCACCCTGATGTGAGTCCGCCCTAGGGGAGGAGCACCCTGATATGAGTCCGCCCTAGAGGAGGAGCACCCTGATATGAGTCCGCCCTAGAGGAGCACCCTGATATGAGTCTGCCCTAGGGGAGGAGCACCCTGATATGAGTCCGCCCTAGGGGAGGAGCACCCTGATATGAGTCCGCCCTAGGGGAGGAGCACCCTGATATGAGTCCGCCCTAGGGGAGGAGCACCCTGATGTGAGTCCGCCCTAGAGGAGGAGCACCCTGATATGAGTCCGCCCTAGAGGAGCACCCTGATATGAGTCCGCCCTAGGGGAGGAGCACCCTGATATGAGTCCGCCCTAGGGGAGGAGCACCCTGATATGAGTCCGCCCTAGGGGAGGAGCACCCTGATATGAGTCCGCCCTAGGGGAGGAGCACCCTGATATGAGTCCGCCCTAGAGGAGCACCCTGATATGAGTCCGCCCTAGGGGAGGAGCACCCTGATATGAGTCCGCCCTAGGGGAGCACCCTGATATGAGTCCGCCCTAGAGGAGGAGCACCCTGATATGAGTCCGCCCTAGGGGAGGAGCACCCTGATATGAGTCCGCCCTAGGGGAGGAGCACCCTGATATGAGTCCGCCCTAGGGGAGGAGCACCCTGATATGAGTCCGCCCTAGGGGAGGAGCACCCTGATATGAGTCCGCCCTAGGGGAGGAGCACCCTGATATGAGTCCGCCCTAGAGGAGGAGCACCCTGATATGAGTCCGCCCTAGGGGAGGAGCACCCTGATATGAGTCCGCCCTAGAGGAGCACCCTGATATGAGTCCGCCCTAGAGGAGCACCCTGATATGAGTCCGCCCTAGGGGAGGAGCACCCTGATATGAGTCCGCCCTAGGGGAGGAGCACCCTGATATGAGTCCGCCCTAGGGGAGGAGCACCCTGATATGAGTCCGCCCTAGGGGAGGAGCACCCTGATATGAGTCCGCCCTAGGGGAGGAGCACCCTGATATGAGTCCGCCCTAGAGGAGGAGCACCCTGATATGAGTCCGCCCTAGGGGAGGAGCACCCTGATATGAGTCCGCCCTAGGGGAGGAGCACCCTGATATGAGTCCGCCCTAGGGGAGGAGCACCCTGATATCACCTGTACTGCAGCAGGAGCTTGGGCAGAACCGAGCGGACCACCGGGCTGTTGTCCACACACTCCAGGAAGGGGGACAGCTGCCGGGTCTTGTACACGTCTCCTGCAGACCACCCGACACATGATGTTCACTACGACGCGTTCACGGTGAATGACGTCATGCCAATAACACTGATGATAATAATGTAATGTCCTGAAGGTCAGCACTCAACAACATGCTCTCTCGTTCTGTGAGGATCCATACCACCTTTCTCTATTTCTTAAAGACTAAAAACAAGGATAACTTGACATTTTTTTGAATCTTCACTAACTTAATCTCCTTTTAAAGGGCCCTTATTACTACTCACCGGGAGCGAGTGTGATTAGCCGTTACAAGCCGTTTGTAAATCTGCCTCTTCCTGTGTTTTAGTGACATCACAAGTGGGAGTGTCCACCTAGATATAGATTGGACGGATTGGACGGACACTCCCACTTGTGATGTCACTAAGGCACCGAGGGGGGGTGGGGGGGTGTGTGTGTGCGCACCGTGGGTGGAGATGAGCAGGGAGAACAGCAGCTCCACCACCTCCTCAGAGGGACTCTGGTCCTCAGACAGGCAGAAGCGGGACACCACCTCCAGGAAGAAGGAGGTGCAGGAGGAGCGCACCTCCGCCTGTCTCTGCAGGGCGGTCCTTCAGAGGGGCGGCAGGACGGAGCGCGGGCGGAGCAGAGACGGAGGTAGGGAAGAGGATCAGGGCCGGGTCTGAGTTCTGACTTTACTCTCAGAATTATGACTTAAAGTCAGAATTATGACTTAAAGTCAGAATTATGATTTTAAAGCTAGAATTATGACTTTAAAGTCAGAATTATGAATTCTGAGATTCTGATTATAGAATTCTGACTGAGATTAAAGTCAGATTTCCGACTTTAAAGTCAGAATTCTTAGAATAAGAAATGGCCCTAAACCTCATCCGTAATCTTCCCATATGATAAACATTAGAAAACGTACAATAGTCACAACCCCGATGCTGTTAATATTCTATTCTACCATCGGCTACACAGGATTCCATACACTCTGTAGTCGGGATTACGAAAATGACAAGTAAAGTCTATTAGCAACTTAAACCTTAAAGAAAATAAAAGTTGATACAGTTGAACAAACCAATACGGTATGCTTTTATAACATGATTCAAAACATACTTGACGTCGTCTGAGACGGTGAGCTGGGGTTGTGGGGGCAAGTCCTTCCTGCACGTGGGGCAGAAGCGTTGGTCGTTCCTGATGCACTCCTGGATGCAGGGCAGGCAGATGAGGTGCTCACAGGGCAGGAGGCACGGGTCCTCCAGCTCGGACAGGCACACAGCGCAGAGCCGTCCGTACCTGGAGCAACAGACAGGATCCGATCACGGTACAGGTGTGCTGATCTCAGACCCAGCCCTGCTTCTGGGTCACAGCAGAACTGCCTTTCAGCTCGTTGCCTGTTTCGTGCAGGAGATATTCTACCGTAGAGAAACTCATGTTCTTGAGCTTTCAGAAGGCTATATCCATAAGTGTATTCATACAGTGGCCAATCTACACATTATTCATTTGAAACCTTTACAGACCCTTTTTCTAAGAACGTCTGTGTCTGGTAGGAGGGTTTAGCTTGTCTTCCCAAAAATAAACGTTACTCCTGCTGGCCTAGTTTGTGTTCACCAATCCCACGCTTCCAGATCCCCGCCTCCAGCACCAAAATTGGTCGAAACAAACAGAAAGTAAGTGAAAGAAAGTGAAACACAGTTTGCCCAGACTTCAACTCGTCTGCTATCAATGTGGTGAGCGGCGTCTGATGTCTGCTTACCTCAGGGTACGGCTGGACGACTCCTCGTTGTACGAGTTCAGGATGCTAATGAGCTTCTGCAGGACTGCCGCGTTCCAGAGGTCAGGTGACTCCTGCATCAACTGTCACCGGAGAAACCAACCAATCAGCTCGCTGCCAACACCACACAGACCACACATTTCTTCGAGTCCTATTTTGGCCAACCTAACTCTGTTCTCCTAACGCTGCTGATTCACTGTGCCTCATTGGCTTATCCTAAGCCAATCATATTGCTTCTTACATTCCATAATAATTATCTGCCTAATTCATCTTTTCGGATCAACACAAGATGAACCTTAAAATATGACTCACAAATATGACGTTTCACAGAAGATGATGCATTGAGACGGACCAATAACTGGCAATACGTGGAACAATGAATCAATAATAAAACTAATCATCAAATAGTACCAGTTTTGTTGGCGACCTATGTCAATTCGTGTATCAAATCCCACAGATGTCATGGCACACCCAGTCGTGCCTCAAGGAACCAGTGCTCCTGGGTCATCTATTTGATTTGGGTATTTTGGCGCTAAATACAAGATGAACCTTAAAATATGACTGAGGCTAACGATGTAGCAGTGGCCTTACCCGCTGGAGGAGGTTGCAGTGTTTGAGCGCTAGCTCCTTCAGGATGGCGCCGCCTTTGGCCGCCTCCAACAACACCCTCTGGATGAAGGCGGCAGTGACCTGCAGTCCACACCACGTTGACCTGGGGGGACATGGACGCTTATGGGGGACCCAGCCAACACACACCCGCCGCCCCCGCTGCGTGTGGGGCTACAGGTGCTCAAAACCAGCAGGGAAACCAGTTACGGCCCCAACCTGGAGTTTTGGTAAAGCTGTTGTTTCTCAGAATACCACATCAGAATGTACGTTTACATTTACATTTGGCAGACGCTTTTATCCAAAGCGACTTACAATAAGTAAGAATGCAGTCTTCTGTTGTCTCATTTCCCAAGTGCTTGGATCTTGAGATCATCTTGATCTTGATTTTTTCTATATTGTATTTGATATTCTTCTACGGGATGTTATGGACTGCGTTAATAATGAGGCAGAGTCTCGGTAGTGGATGGCCCTCTAGCTACCTCAGTGAGTTCAGGTGCTGCAGACAGCTGGGCCCACAGAGGGCGCTGTAGCTTTGACTGAAGGCTCTCTCGAGGCACGGCTGCAGGAGGTCCACCCGGCGCACCAACACTTTGCCCTCTCCCAGCGTGGTCACTGGCAGCAGCCTGGTTTTCTCCACACAGATTCCCAGGGCTAAGACATCCTCGATCTTAACGCCGAAAAAATTGAATGTATGAATATTGATAGATGAATTGCTGAATCAAAGGCTTTCTCATTAAGGTGGAAAAGCTCTCGAAGTAATCCATGCTACAAGATGAATTAATATTTCGGTCAAATAATATTTCGGTCAAATAAAATTTGTAAGGTTCAAATAAGGTGCATATTTCCTAAGTATATTAAATAATAATTAATTTAAAATAATATATATAATTTATAATTAATTATTAACTTATTCATTATAAATCTTTTTGAAATAATTGCGATTACGGTTGGTTTGCTTTTTATAAAGTGGCGACTTTTCCCACCATTTCGGCAGGTTCCCTCTTGGCGGCCAGCAGGTGGACCTCCATGGCGAGCTGATCCTCGACCAGCAGAGTGTGGGACAGAGTGTGCAGTCTGCTGGCGTAGTGTTTGGCCCCAGCCATGGCCCAGGCTGGGGAGAGGTGAGACAAAGCCCCAGTAGAGCAGCTCTGGAGCTCAGAGACGCAGCCTGACAGCGCCTTGCTGAACATCTACAGCGGCATTGGAGAGACCGGGGTTAGTCAAGATGCGGAGGTTGGTGAAAACCGTAAGAAGAATAACATGCTTGTGTATTTCATCATATAGAATTCAAAGTACCCTCAGCTCCGCATTGGTGGTGATCTTCAAGGAGAGCAGCAGGAAGTCCTGGAGGAAGCGCTGGCTGAACTCCTCTCGCTCCTGCACGGTCAGCTTCTGGAGGTACCCGCCCAGCCGGCTGTTGTCGAAGGCGCTGACAAACTGCTGAATCCTCGACATGCTGTCGTCGGTGGTCACTGAGACATCGCCACACAGAGGGGGGCGTTGTATTTATCAAATATTTAAAGTTCACCATCTTCTACTTCTTTGCTGTAATGTAGGTTTTTATTCTAGAGTAGCAGACTAATAATAACAACCAACAAATAATGATCTCTGAATCATTCATTAACAATCTCTTCAAACCTGGAATGAATTCAGACTCGTCCCACAAGCTCTGGAGGTACGACTTGATGAGCCAGCTGAAGGGCGCCGCGCAGGGCTGCTCAACGCCGTCCAACCTGATGGAGCCCTGCACCAACACCTCCCGCTCTAACTTACTGCAGGTGACGAAAAACAAACAGAAACCCTTTGGTTGACTGCAACTCAACCGACCCCTCAACCGACAGCCGCGATGAGGAAGTACCCCCCCTCCGGTTACCTGGATGTCTGAGGAGGCGTTAGGTCGAGGATCTGCGTGTCAGAGAAAATGTCCAACCACAGTCCTGTCAAGCCCGGGCTCAGCTGACCCCCATGGAGCAGGTCCAGGTTGGCCCCCCGGTCCAACAGCTCCACCACGGTGGCCAAGACCGGGCTGACGTGGGACTGCAGACAGCGCCACAGGGTATGGCTGGCAGGTAAGGAAATAACGTTAGCATCCGATCTCGGAAAATACAACGCAGAAAACTATGATTTTGGGCTGCCTGTAAAAACATGACAAAAGAGTGTTTGCTTGAAAGGCAACATCGGGAGGCATGACCGTGAAGACCGTGAAGATGGGTGTTTTTACCGCAGAGTGCCCCCCTCCTGCAGAGCCTGCCGTTTCTTGGCTTCGGCATTCAGCCACTCTGCCGGAGAGACCTCTGTCTCCTCCTTCAGAGCCAAGGCCCGCGCCAATCTGCCTAGCAACACCTCACGGAACCGAGCTACAAACACAAGTATGATATTTGTCATGATATTGTGCTGTTTTTTTTGTAAAACCAAAAATACATCACTATGCTTGGTGCCCAAGGGAAACTCTGATGATGGAAGGAACATGGGATTACCGTGTGCGTCGTCTTGGCCGTTCCCCAGGAGGGCGAGGAGTGTGTGGATGCGTTCGCCGCTCCGGGACGCCATCCCACTGGGATCCCTCAACAGACCCAGCGCCTTCTGAACACAAGACCTCACCAGGGCCAGGCTGTGGAGCTGAGCTGCCGGCTCCTGCTCGTCCACAAGGTTACAGGACGTTAAATACACGCTGTTAACCCTCGCTGCGGTCAGCGAGGGCAGGGTGGGACAGTAGGTCATGCTGTGTGGGGTTTGCTGTGCTGAAATATCGTTAGCCTCATAGCATAATTTCCAAGCTTTGCTTTATCGTAAGCCAACCAGAGTGCTTTTTTACTATCCATAATCACTATCTGGCTCAGTCCAGTATTTGAGTTGGGCATTTTTTTACCTTAAATACAAGATAAATCCTATGACTTAGGCAATTATGCTACAAGGCTAACGAAATGTACGTATCAAGTATGGCGAGGGGAATGCTGAGAAGCTACAACTACCTTTGGACATCTTTCGTTGTCCTCTTCTGTGTTTTTTGTTGGCTGCTCCATTTCCATTTTTTCTTCTAGGAGATGAAAATGTTTCAAATATTTAGGTAAAAATATACAGCTGTTTCCTTGAATACGTCATTTAGATTACATGAATATATATGCAAATTCTAGAATGTTTGTATACACTCAAATAAAGGTACCAATAATAAGTAAGGTAATAATTGAGCATTGTGCATTTAACGCCAGAAGGTTGAGGGTGAAGTAAACTGGCTAATGGGAGTGGTGCTGAAGCCGCCGTGTTCGTACCAGAAGCTTGAGGGTGGAGTAGCTTGCTAATGGGAGTGGCACTGAACTCCGACAGGTTCAAGCTCATGTCCTCCATGTCCCTGAGGTCGTCAATATGCACCGAGTGCCAGATTCCTTTGAAGCAAAAAGACATTGCAGGGTAAGGATAAGGCACTACTATCACGACATATCAATGACATTAAATAAGACTAAGACTGGTCCCAGTGTACTGCCGCCCCACATTAAATAGGAGTGATTCTTTGTTAAATTTGTCTCTTTTAGACTGGACCGTCGGGTCATGCCTCCACCGACACTCACCTCCCTGGAAGCCGATGTAGTGAGATCCACTGGGCATCCGTGAGAGCTTGGCGATGAAAACCACCCAACAGGCATGGTGGTCCAGGGACATCAGGTAGTTCATAGTGCAGTACCTGGACAGAGGGACAGGGTTACCAGAATGCAGCCACATTTCTATGTGTGCACATGAAAATGAAGGCATGTCGGTGATCTGATTGTGGTCCAGAGCCTGGTTTGAGTCCTACTTTGCAGAAGCTATGAGCTCATCGCTGCATTGCTCCTCAAGATCCATCTGAACGATCAGAACCAGAGCAGAGGGCTCAGGATCTTGCAGGAAGCTCCTGAAACATATTAAGCAGTGTAAGTAGCCTGATATTCTTTACAAAAGAAAAAGCAGTGACAATTTGACATTTACATTTATGGCATGTAGCAGCACTTTTATCCAAAGCGACCAAGAGTAAATTTGTCAGAAGAAAGAGAAACAATATATCGCTGTCAGTACAGTAAGGATGTTCATAGAACCAATTGCAAAGCACCAGCAATCACTAGGTTAACCCATTCCCCGTATACAACAAAGATAGCCAGGATAAGAAGAGTATCAATAAGAAACGCGGGAGGGATGTACCGTATCTTGCTGGAGAATGAGGCCTCTGTGTCAAACTGGTGAAGGGAGAGCAGCAGGAGTCTGTCCCGCGGCAGGCCAAGGACATTGGCCACTGTCTTTACATCTGATGTGGTTAGCAAGCTGGAGAATGTCGTGACCTGGCACAAAAAGACAGAAACGAGGCAAAGACGTTTTTTGAAAGAACATTAAAAATGGGAAAAATAAAACTGCATCTCTTGGGTAGTTACCTCGAGGAACCTGTTGGACTCTTGTGGCTTTTTCAAATGGTTTTCCAGGAAACCCTGGAGGGAATGATGATGCTGTTGCTGGAAATAACTTTTCCGAAGTCTTTTCTTCTCAATATCTGACAAGGCTGAATGTTTAAGTCTCAGCACAGAGTCTGGGGTGGCGCAGTTCAGCAGAAGACATTTGGCCAATTCCAACACCTCTTCTTCACTGTCAACGGCAGCCTGTGAACTGATTCCAGCCTTTGTTCCTTCGCCAAGCTTTTGTGGAACAGTCATTTCTCCTGAGTTTTCATCCAGTTTCTCCATCGAGACTTTGTCTGTCTTCTTCATGGATTCACTGATATGCTGTTCTTTGTCAAGCCCTGTATCCATGGCATCATCATCTGCAGTAACTGCATCCTTGTTTGTGTTTGCTTCAGGTAGCTCTTCTCTTTGTTGTCCCACAGAATTGTCCAACAGTGTTTGTGGTCTGTTTTCCAAGGCTTGCAACAAAGCACTGGCACAGGCGTCATCGTGAAAGCCCACAAATACGTCAGACAGAGTGAAATCTTCTGAGCAATTGCCCAAAAAGTCCTTCACCCATTCCCTAAGTTTCTCCAGGACCCTGCGTTGCCAAGCTGTCAGATCCGTACTTCTGCCCACTCTGTGCTTTTCTAGTCGATTGATGAGGGGCACAGGGAACTGTTCATAGACCTTCTTCTGGTCTTCTACTACAATGAGCCTGAAGCTCGTGTGGACACGGCATTTGACTCTGTGTGAGCCGAGGCCAAGATCGACATACTGCTGCTGACTGAGGTAAACATAGTATTGGTTCAAGGCATCGTACAAGCTTTCATAAAGATTCTGCATGTTCAGAAGAATGACTGTGCGCCCGGTTTCCATGCATGTCTTCACTCGGTTCACATTGCGGCAAACTTGGGAGTATTCTTGGTCCTTGGGAAATCCTGAGCCGAACACAATCTCAGGGGGAGCCTGGTCTCCATTTGCAAAGATATGCTGTTGAAGCATATAGAGCGCTGCATTGTTAGTGGTGAGCAAAAGGAGATACCGGTTCTCAAGACCGCTGTTACAAGCCAAATTACTTTTGATCATTTGCAGGGCACTGGGCCTGGGAACTTCAGAAAGGTTTTTAAAGACCTCATTGAAAAAGATGAGAGGGTCAAAACTGTCTGGTTGGCCGCTGAAGTTGTGCAAGATTGCCTCAACTAACTGCAGGTCGTCTGGCTCTTGTTGCGAGCGATTGACCATTGAAAAAAGCATTTTCACAAGGCTGTAGTAGTCCCTCAGCCCAAAGAACTGATTGTTTGCAGTCTCCTTACAGATCTTCCGAAAGGCCTTCGCTAGAGGTGGGAAGAGGTGCTTGATTTTCAGATATACCAGGGATGAGGATGAGCAAATCCCCTTGGCGGTTTCCACAAGTTCTTTCTCACTAGGATCCCATCTGGACACAAATATTCCTCTGTTCATCTTGGCTGGGTCAAGAGCCCAATTTGAGATGCCAACAAATCCAACTTTCATGTGTGGATCAGGCCTGTCATTGTCAATGCAACCATCCTCAAGGAGAGGATGAAGAGTCTTCAAGGGCATCTGAGGAGAGTCTTCTGCTAAGCCAATCTCATCCAGCACCACAACGGACACATACTCATCCATGTTTTTATCCTTCTGGAAACGTGCACAGTTCTTGAAGGTCCCGATGATACCCTCAGGACTTGAGTAAGGACTACATTGGAAGGAGACCATGTGGACCTGTTTGAGCTTCCTGAACAGTTCAACGTGTGAGTTCTGTCCCTGCATGGCATCAGAAACAACTGTCTTAGCCAGGGACTTGGAGCTTCCTGGTTTGCCAACTAGAAACAGTGGGATCTTGAGTTGAATGCAGATCACCATGAGAAACACGTTTTCTTTCAGGGCTGCGTTCTTTGCGATTGTTTCTCTTGTCTGTATGTTTTGAAGTAAGAAGTCTTGACATTCTGAAATCAGTTTCTCTATTGCGTCTGCAGAGTGGAGATAACCTGGAAAGTATATGCAAATGTGGGAGAGGTAAGGTTTAGTGTGCACAAGAGATGGGTAGTAGCAAACCCCAACTGCAAGAACCAAGCAGGTCAATGCCCTGTCAAGCCTTGGGAGATCCTTTAGATTTTCGAAGTCATCGCCATGCTCGTAGAACCAGACCAAGACTTTCATTGACCTTTCCACATCTCGCAGACTCACAAAGCTGCACTCGTTTTTTTTCTTCCGCATGTATTGTTGTGAGGCTGCCAGCACATCTGAAATGATGTTCCCACAAATCACTGGCAAATCATGGCTGCCCACTTTTCTTTGGACAATCTGCTTGATGTAGGAAAGTTCAGTGGCATCACTCAACTGACCAAAATCCCACACTAGTGAAGCCATACTTGGAGGCAGAGGATGGACTCGGTACACAAGCTGCCTCAGGGGGACTTTTCCAAGACGGTCTTCTGTTTCATCTGCCTTCACTCTGTAGCCTAAACCTGCACGTTCCAAACGCTTCACCATTTCAGGTGTATGTTTTCGGTATGGATTGCAAGCAGCAATTATTTTCAGGCCACTGTCTGAGTTCAGGGGTTTTCCTTGAACGGTCTTATCACACAGGATTTCCTTGATGGCAAAAATGGCCTCTGTGGTGTTTGCCTCATCAAAGAATAAAATGGTGTCTAGTTTGTTTGTTTTGAAATTCTGCTCAGCGAGAATCTCTGCTTCCCTCACTCTTCGGTAGATCATCTCAGCTGTAGTTCCACCATGAACTTTGACGAGTTTCATGTTTTCGAGCTCTCTTCCCTCCTTCTGCAGATCGCAAAGGAAGCGGACCAGTCTGGTCTTTCCACAGCCAGTCTCTCCCATGATGATGACGGGAATCCCGCTACGAAATCTCATGTGAATAGCCAGCATTTTCCTCACATTGTCTGAGGTAAGTTCATATGTCGGGTCTGGATCAAAATCTTTGTTCCTGTTGAATTTGGTGGCACCAACAACGCGTGATATCCGCTTGATTTTGTCCTGCCGGTCCAGCAGGTCAAAGTCTTCAGTGAGGCAGATATGTTGGCGTTCTAAACCTTCAAAAAGTTTCTTTGTCATCACATCTTCAATTAGCACCTTCTGAGTGTGGATGTCGACTGCATCAAATGTGTTTCGGCTCAGACTTTTCTTCACGTGAAAGCCAAGGAAAGACATTGAGAAATGGTCGGCATTAAAGAAAATGTATGGATGGGCTTCACGCTCCCAATGCTTGCGTATGGTCAACATGTCATCCTCAGGATTGATGTTTTGATGATCGTTTGAATCCATCGACGGGGAAGCGAAATCCCGTGCCATGAGAATCATGAACTTCACAATGAAATCCTTGAAGCCAAGCAGTTGGTCAGCGAGAAAATCTCGATCACAGAAAATTGAGTTCTCACAATCTTTTAGCTGCACATTAAGGAACCATGAGAAATTTTTCAACTCTGCCCAAGATGGGTCAGGCATTCCACAATAGTCAAGGAAATATTTCAGGCAGTCCTGAGGATTCCCCTTAACTTCCTGGTACTTGAATGGATCCAGGTTTTGTTTGCTGTTGAAGAGCATTAAAAACTGATAGGGTCTCTGAATCCCTTCACTGACAAACTCTTGTTTGTCCATGAGTGGGTCAAAGTCATTCATTGTTAACCTGTCCTGGTCAACCAACAAGTTGTGCACCTCCTTAGGAGTTCTGCACCGGATGGTTGGAAGAATGTCAAGAAGTCCAAGTTTCACCTGTGGAAAATAAAGAAACATATTAACACATCACTCCCAGTCAGATATAATTATATAAATATTTTCCACCTTATTGCCCTTTGGCGTAAAATAAGTGTTGATCAATTTACCTCCTTTGAATTCTCCTTTGAAGGTTTGCATGGTTTCAGAACCTCAATCATGAAAAGGTGAGATAAATTCCTTCTCCACACGGTTCCTTGGCTGTCGCACAAGCAGCATAAAACCAGCAACTGGAACAGGAACTCTTCCAGACCAGAGTTCACCTAATAATGTACAATGGAAATAAATATCAAATCGTTGACTATAAGTTGTCAAAAAAGGTTCAATTAATTGAATATTTAGAAAATGTCTGTTATGGACTCACTGCTGCTGTGTCAATGTGAAGCAGAACTGGATCCTGCTCTCTTGTAGATTCTAGTCGGTCTAATAGTGTCTGAACCATTGAGTCGATATCAATTAGTGGTTCAATCAATCTGATTGTGATTTTCTGTGCCGGGGCAGATTTCTGTTGAAAGCTCTGGAACAAACGGTCGACATAAAGGGATTTTCCTGGAAATTAAAAGAAAATAAATGCATTTATCATACATTTTACGTTCTGTGTCCTCTGGAGTGACGACTACTAATGATCGCTGAAACATGAATATTCTTACCAACTGCAGGGCGTTGAGAGGACACTACCCAAACGGACAGTTTCTCCGGAGAGGTCATTGACACGGGACTGTGTTTATTGGTGACGGTGAAGTGGTGGTGGATGTATTTCGTGATAGTATCGGCCGTTACAGTCACTCCTGCCTGAACTTTGTGATTACTGAAGAAGGAAGGCACATATCTGTGCTGGTGCACCAGGGGACTGACTATCACCAGCCGATAGCGGACACCGGCACTGCTTTCCAGTCTGTCAAACACCTCTCCAAGGGCCACGCTCACTTCGTAGCCTAACAATCCGGGGTTGACCAGAGAATAAATCCTCTTCTGGCTCATTTTGGAGCCCAGACCAAGAGCACGACGAAGAAAGATCTCCACCTGCTCCTCCGTGGTGGCCTCCCTGCACACCAGCACCTCGTCGGAGGAGGGCAGCGGCTGCTCGGGGCTGTGGGCGTAGAGGGACAGCGTCGTCGGGAACACCTCCGCGGCGGGACAGAGCACCAGGTTGGGTTTCCCCTCCTCGAGGGAACTCGGGATGGTCCTGGAGATGTGCTGCTGGCTCATATCAGATAGGCAGGAGAGGAAGTGTGCAAGTGTGGAGATGTCCAAGTGCTGGTGGAGATACTGTGGCATGTTTTCCTTGAACTCTCTCCACAGATCCTCCATGCTATCGTTATTACCATCCTCCCCTTTGCTCAAGGGTGAGCAATCCATGGCCTCAGCATCTTCCTCTATCGGGTCATCCTCATCCTCATCCTCTGAGGAAAACTGCATGAAATCCTCACCCGAACGCTTGGCGCCTTGCTCAACTGTTTGCCTCAGAGTTGTCCCTGTTGCAGTTTCAAAGGCGTTTCTGATATCAGCCAGGGTGCACTGGGGCTTTATGGGGGTCAGCAGATGCCATAGCTGTTGAGGAACCGGGGTCTGCCGGTGACACACACTGTGTATCCAGTGGCACAGGTACACCAGCTGCTCTGAAGTGAAGTGGTTCAGCATATGGAAGTCTGAGCGTTTTTCAGTGATAAACAAACACCATTCCTTATGGCAGATCTCCATGGAGCGACCAAGCTGTTGTAGGTTCTCCGTCACCTCCCCGTGGAACTCATTTAGTCGGTCGTCAAATGACAGGAATCTCACTTGGATAGATGGCTGGCACACGTGTACGCAGTTGACCGAAGCATTCCATTCCCTGTAGAGCATGTTGCCTGACATTTGCATTTCAAGCAGAATCGAGGCCACTCTTTGAACACCTTCAAAGACCTTCAAAAAAAAAGGGAGGGGGGAAATGGTATGGTTAAAATAATGTATGCCAAACACAATTCTAGAACACAATTCTGTCACTAAAAGTCCTCTGACCTGTGTGAACCTTCTGACTTGTTTCTTTCCATGTTCTCCTTTGGAGGACATGAGCATGAGTTTGTTTTGCAACTCCAGCAGCTCTTCAAGGCTGTATCTCTTCTGTGCAAGGCCCTTGTCCACTCTTACAGACATGAGGTTCTGTAGACATCTCTGAGAAGTATGACAAGCACAATGCATTTAAAACAGCTACAGAAATAGAGAGCTTTGCATCATCATCATTGATGCAAAGTTCGCTGAATTGTCATCATCACTTTTGCCATTCATTATTTACTTATTTAAATTGCAGATGATTGTATGGAGAATTCAGATATGTGTCATTAGGCGTACCTACTTTATAGGTAGGCTGTGGACCTTAGGGATAAACACCAGGAACAATCGGCTTCAAACCCCCTCAGACCTTCAGAATAGAGTACTCTTAAGTACTATCATCACCATGACAACTCACCTTTTCTGTGTTCTCGTTGGACCATCCAATCTGATAAACTCCTGTTTCATTAATGGAGGACGCCAGAGCGAGCGAGGACTGCTCCACAGACCCATGGGTCTCCTTCAGTCCCTTCAGCCAGCTCAACAGTCGTGTGGAGTCCCTCTGCAAGGCGAACCATTGGCATTAATGTCACTAGGCTCCAGACACTCGGGTCGTTTCAACATTGCATTCTCAAAAAAAGAAGAACATTTGTACCAATTTATCCGGTAGTTTCCCGTCTCGTTGCTGGGCGTCCCACACCGGTTTGGCCAAGTTCATGAATTCTTTAAAACCCGTGGTGGGTATGAGCTTGTAGAGCAGTGGCCCATAGCCCATCACTGCATCATGGAAGCAGGCCACCTGGTCGATCTCTGTGTCGTTCTCTCCAGCAGATATGGACGCCAGCTCGACAAACACCTTGACTTCGCTCATGTCTGTGGTGGGAGGGTGAGACATGCACATGTAACACAGAGACTGGGGTAGTTGAATTGGAATACCGTTGAAAGCGTTCGGTCCTTGTACTCACTCTTTAGGTTCTCCTTGACCCAGGTGACCAGAGTGCGGCTCCTCAAGAACTCATCCAGACACACGGTCTGCTGCTTGGTGACGCTGGAGAGTTGTTGCTTGGCACTGATCAGTTTGGTCGAAAGTGAATCGAGGGTCCTCTGTTTGAACGAGTCTTCTTGCTGTTGTGAAGATAACAAGACAAATGAAATCACAAACAAAACAAAGCCCTGAATCATTGCTAAATTAATTCTAAGCAGAGATTTAAGGGGGTTTACCAGTTGGGTAAGATTCTGGATCTCGTGGAAGTCTCCATTGAGCTCCATTTGATCTGCGATCTGCAGCACTGAACTTGCTGCGGCAGCCACCCCGAGGACCTGCCGATAGTCCTGGATCTGAGCGAGTCTCGCCTCCACCCAGTGGTCCTCAGGGGGAGGGAGGCACTTGTGGAGTTCTTCCAGCTGGAACATTACATCAGCCATCAAACTCAGCTCCTGCTTCATCAGTTTCCCGTCTCCATTGTCCCCTGCGTCCACCATAACCCGGTCGAGACGTTCAAACGTGACGGTGGCGTTGGCGATTTCAACGCCGTGCTGGTAATAATCGACTAGCAGAGGTCTCCAGATCAGGTCGCAGGCCTGCGATAGGGTGACCGGAACAGACACTGAGCTGCCTGATCGGTTTGCTTCCAGTCTCGCAGCCCTGTCCCAGTATGCGAGAATCAGGTTGCTGTGGTGAAGTGGATGCATTTCTGAGGCCATCTCTAGGATCTCTGGGCTGAGTGAATACCAGAGGAGCTTCCAGTCAGATTCCACCTGGTCTCTCAAACTATTCACCAGCATCAACTCGTTCAGGCATACTGGCTGGATGTCTTGTTGATGTTGCTCTTTGAGTGTGAACAACTCAAACACTAGATGAAAACAAAACTAAGTTACTGGGGACTCAACATAAGATCACAAACCCACCATATGATACAGAAGGGTGTGCAAGTAAATTGAATGGAAATGTAAGATAACAAATCAGTCATTTATTACCTGTGATGCTTTCTGTGACTTTGGCAAACATCTTTATCAACGTGTTCACATGCTGTTGTTGGTTATTGAAAAAGGTGAGCTCCTTCTCTCTCTGAGCCAGAATGCTCTCTGCATCAGCTGGAATGGACTCCGAGGTCCCACTCTTTCTATCTGCAGAGGACATCATTGGGAAGGAGTGGTTTGAGATGGGTCCCCTTACACTTGCAGGGAAATTGAGCAGCATGCTATTAGAATAAAGCAACATACAGTAGTTGTAGAGCTTCTTAAACTGGTCCTTGTGCCCCAGGGTGGTCGTCAGATCTCCCAGTGTTACATGCCCTACAATCAGGGAGTCCACCAGCGACGCCATTCTGGCCATGCAGCCTCTGACAATCTCCTCAGCCCTATCGTCCAGGGGTAGTGTCTTCCATTCTACAGCGGACCAATTGATGCACACATTGGATCCACACAATGTACGATAAACGATAAACACTGCAAACAAATGCACAATGGTAAAATTGGCAGTCACAAATACATTTCTATTTGAACATACCTTGAGACAGAATGCAGCTGATGGCAGACTGCGGATCGAGCAGCTGTAGCACAGAGTTGTGGTGAAACCTTGCAGCTGACTCCACTATAATCGAGGAAAGGATGTTGCCGGGGATATCTTTCATTTTAGAATAAAGGGTCTTTATCAGCTGCCCCTCTTTCTTTCTCTGCAGAAATGGAAGGATGAAATAGGTTGGTCAATCCTGAGCCAGAGGGAGGATCACTTACGATTTCAGACTAGTTAGAACCTGTTGACAAAGTCGTATTATAACAACTCCACCATTCCCCATGAATTTATACTTCTGGTGCATCATTGAGCAACCATTGTTAAAGTAATTGAGCTAATGCAGGATTTTCCCAGATAGTTGTCGTTCCGAAACCCTATTGTTGTTCCTTCGATTGGAGAAAGATTGGAAGCTGATTGGATGACTTGTGGCAGCTGGGATAACGTCTGCACTGTTGCACACTCCACAAGCAACACCAGAGCATGTATATATACCTGGCAGGTGCTTCGAATGGCGGTCTGACACAGCTCCTGGAAGCAGGTTTGTAAGGTACTGTGGCTGCGCCCCAAGGATAACTCAAGACAACACACAAGGATCCTGTCCTCTTCCTTGAACTGCATGGACACCAAAGGACACAGAAAAAAGTAGTGAATGTAGGAGCGAAACAAGAAGAACGTGAGAAAAATAATGTTGATACAGTAAGTGCCTCACATTCACCCTATTCATACACTCTGATACATCGATCCATACACAGACAGTGGTGTGAACCATGCAAGGGAACGGCAGCACATCAGGAACAGAGAGGGTACGGTCATCCCTAAGGACACCTCAACAGCTAGGAGCAGCCGCCCACCGGATGACTGCTCTGGCTGTGTGTGTGTGTGTGTGTGTGTGTGTGTGTGTGTGTGTGTGTGTGTGTGTGTGTGTGTGTGTGTGTGTGTGTGTGTGTGTGTGTGTGTGTGTGTGTGTGTGTGTGTGTGTGTGTGTGTGTGAGCCAGAGCGTCCAAATATCTCGGCCAGTTCTACACGCACTTTCACTAGTGTCTCATTCAGGCTAGCACTAAAGAACATGTTCCCCTGCCTGGATCTCCATCGTCAGCATACCTGGTTAATCCTGGTCCTCAGGTCCTTCTCCACAGTGGACCTCCACTGGACCAACACTTCCTCATCGGCGCATTCCACCTTCAGCAGGGCATCCCAAATCTAACACGAAATAATCGCCAGAATCACAGAAAATGGTAGGTATTGGGATGGTGGATATCGTAATGATGTACTAAGTAAAATAAACTATGAAAGAAGCAAGGATCCACTGAAATGCTGCCGTTATGGATGCTTTGTTTTGTGTGTGTACCTCTATCTCTTTGGGGTAGCTGAGTGCTTTGGACTCTGTGAGAAGAGGTTTGTGGAGCAGGCAATCCCGCCACTCGCTAACATGCTGCTGCACGTGGAGCAGGTCTGTCCTGTATGGCCGAGTGACGGGGAGAACCTCAGCTTCAACGGTTGGGGCGGGGCCGTCCTCAACCTCCAGGGCCTGGGCGACAACAGAGTGAAACACGGCATACAACAAGAGGCAACTATTGGCCTAATTCAGGTTCCACATTCCGCACTCCGTTCATCACCCTGCTAGCGTTTGGAACCAAGACAGAACCAAGATGGCCGAGAGGGGAAAAAAGCGGTCAGCATACTTCAAATTAAGAAGATTTAATTTTTGTAGTCAAATTTGTTTTATGCTCCATGCAGTTTCAGTTTTGTCACTGAGTATTACATTGGTTACGACCTGTAGCACCTTCATGGGGAACCCACCTTCTCTGACAAGTCGCACACAATGTTCGCATTGACCTCATCTGCAGAGATTTCGGCAGGTTACAAAAAATTGGAGCCGCAAGAAGTGCCCAAATCCCGTAATTGTTTTCGTAAAATTCAACAATCATATTATCCACGTGAGGTTTGCTGACCAATTGGGGCCACAGCTCAGATATAGAAGAGCTATAACAGGTGGACATACCTGTTGTGCAGACGCTTGATGGATCATGGAGGTCAGCTTGAGCACCAGCTGGTAGGAGAGCAGTACAGTCCGGTAGCACGGTACCAGTTTTGCAACTTTGCATGCGTTCTCGACCAAGTCAATGCTACTCAGGAAGATGCTACTCAGCTTGATGTCTCCTGAATCCATCACCCTATGGGAATCATACAATTAATAAGGATGAGGCAAAATAAGGCGCATGAATTTTAAAAAGTGTTTTCAATTCCTGAAGGCATTACCTTTCTGTTTCCATTTTTGTGATGACATGGGTCAGGACTCTTTGAGCCTGTTGCATAGTGGCAAAAAGTCAGAAATGTATAATACGACGTAAACACAAAAGCCGGTAAAGGCAGGGTGCAAATGATACGGGGAGGACCGGGGACCGGTGATGTGAAGAGGGCTCCTGGAGACCCACCAGGACAACTCTTATGGGGTCTTTACAATTTAACATCCAATCACATTTTAAATACATGAAGACAGGAAAATGAAAAATGCATGTCTTGAACTGTTTAGGCATATTACGTATAACGTGTATAAATATATGTTCCCACCCCCATTGTGGATTTCACAATATCTCCCGAGACGTAAAATACTTTGTCTCGCTCCTATATTGTCTGATAGTTTCTTGTGTGTCTGTATCATTGGCCCCCCGTCAACACGTCTGTACGTCAGACTCACCTGCTCATTCAGGTGGTGTGTGGTGGTCCCGGAGGCATACTGTCGGAACCTATAGAGCAGAGCCTGGATCAGGAGGCCAGGGTGCACTCCTGCCAGCTCAGAGAACTCTGGGAAGTCCTCCAGTGGGATCAGCGTCAGCCAACTCCGTAACACCAGAGGCATCTCTTGGACCACAGTTAAGTGTTTCTGGATCAAAGTCATCATCATCCTGTGAGAGTCACAATAAACAATTCAATTTGATCTGTTCAGTGTATTTATCGCCAAGCATTGACAACATCTCAACACACGGACACGGACCAATCTCCCCCCCACACTTTCAATTAAACACAATCCAGTTGCTCCAGCTTACCTTCTCTTGTCTTTCCATTCTGCTACACTGTCTCTGAAATGGCAGAACTTGACCATGGCCAATCCAGACCAGATCTCCTCCCCGACATTAGGACGCATTCCTGGGGCGTCTGACGGCGGCGGCCGGAGCGTGTGGAGCAGAGGAATGAGCAGAAGGACCTCGGACACCTTCAGTCGTACACACTGGTCGATCAGTCCAAGAACAAGGCTGCCAGGGGAAGGGAAGGGTGTGTTTTTAAGTGTCATTTGAGAAATTATAAAATAGACAAAGAAAAATCACATGCAAAAAATAAAAAAAACAATTATTTACTTCAGTGGATTGTTGAAACTCCTGAACAATTCCTTCAGGTCGCTGCTGTTTAGAGTAAGGTCTGACGACAATACTTGGCAGAGGTTAGCCAAGCCCTTCACTCCGAGACCTTCACTGTACCGAACAGAGAGCACAAACACAGCCAAGGCCAGCGCTGGAGAACTGCCGCTCATCTGGCCCGCCACAGCTCCTTCTAAGATGTGAAGCAAATGCTCTGAAATCAACCTGGCCACCTGTTGAGGTAGAAGGGAATTGACATGAGAACTGTGATTAATATTCATTTGTAACAGTAGTATTTTTGGGAATGTTGATTGTACCTACATTGACCATGGGAGGGTGTGAGTTATCCGGGTAATCTATTCTTGGTGGATCACAACCGATTGTGAATTGGAAGTCTGTGAGGTTCCTATGCAGATTCTTTGTGCATTCTTTGTCAGATGGAGACCAATTCTCAAATATTCTTTGCAGTAGCACTGACACAGAGAAGTGCCAGCCTGCTACAATATCTTCAACCTTTGGTTTCTTCCAGCCAGATCCAAAAAAACTCATCAGTCTGGACGTGTGCTCAAGTCGGCATATGAAGCCCTCAAAAAGGTGCAGCTCTAAAATGCAAAAAATAAATTTTAATCAGTGAATGACAGTGAATTCAGATATATTTACAGTAAAAGACTTAAGACTAAAACCTTAGACTATCTTAAGGTTCCCCATGTGTGTATAAAAAAATCGACAGCTTCCACCTTTAACATTTTTATCCAATGGAATACTGAAGTTCCTCATGGCCGTCTCTCTGAGTTCCTTGTCGCGTTGCTGTACGGCAAACGTGTAGGTATGCTTCTGCCCTCTTGCAACATATCTGTCCTCCAGGGAAAAGCTTGCTTCCAGCAGGAAGCCTTTCTGAGGAAGCTCACTGAAGATGAGACATCCAATCATGTGTTACAATAATTATTAATTTTATAAAATAGTCTTCATTAAAGAGTGGAGTAGAGTTAAACTGGTCAAATCCAAGCAAAACACACATATAATGTCTACTTACAAAAAATGGGTCACGTTAAGAGGATAATGTTCATATTCTTGCAGCAGAACGATTTTGTCATTGTCGGGGTTGAACCGGAATTTCTTATCCAACACTGCGTGAACGTGAAAGATGAAGAAGGGGGTCTCAGAAGGTGAAGACCTCCCTGAAGCCCGGCCGCTGTAACACAGAGAGACATGAGGGTTAGTCAGGCCTTGGCTATATTCGGTCATCCTGCGCTGACAGCTGCGGTCCAACGCGACGGGTTTGGTTAGGTATCGGTTGGTTCGCTGCTCACCGCTCTGCCTCGCTGTGGGACGCCCTGCGGGGCCTCTCTCCGGCCCCTGGGGGGTCCGGCCCGCTCTCCACCTTCGCAGACCCCGTGCTCACCGCCTGTGCGTACGAACCGGGCTTGGCCTTGGCATCTTTTGTCACTCCGGACTCTGGCGCTGAGCTCTTCCCGGAGGGGCCGTCTTCCTTCTTCCGCCCAGCTCCTTGGAGGTCTGCCTTCTCCTCCACTGACGCGGCCCGGCCGTCCGCACCACCCCCCCCCTGTGACGTAGACGTCTGTTGGTCCTTTGGGTTGGACTCCTCCGTGCTGCCTCCTGACCTGGGCGTTCCTCGGGGTTTCTGCCCGTCCTCCCGTCCGCCCGTCTGCGTTTCCCAACTCCTGGTCGTGCTCTTCCCGGTTTGGGTGTGGACGTGCACCTGCATTTTATGCTTTTTCAGACAGGGCGACAGGTTGTTCTCCGCGGACTGAAGATGACTGGTGTGATCTTGATGGTCCACAAGCTGCTCTTCTGCCCCCGCCGGGGCCTGAGCCGGCTCCCCCGGGGTCTGAGCGCGCTCCCCCGGGGTCTCCGGCACCGTCTCCGCTGGCGATGCGGTCTGAGCCTGATCATCCACGAGACGCTTCACATCTTCTGCCTCCTCTCCTCCCTGGCAGGCCTGGCCAGACTTCTTCCGTTTTCCTCTGCTTCTCTTGGCTTTCCTCTTTGGGTCTTCAGCTCTGCGACTCGAGGAACTCCTTGGCCTTTCACCCTGGAAGGGACAAAGAATGCTTTGGTTTAACATACAACATAAGTCACAACATACCCTTATATCCTTGCATCAATATAAAGTACTTATATCAATATAAACTCCCAAGGTAAATAGATAGGCTATAATAATTATAAGAAAGATCAGAATACTTATTTGAATGATTAAAATAATTATATAATAATAACTACTACTATAATTATTATAATAATAATCATTATTGTAATTATTATTCTTATTTATAATTACATGCTATCATTATAATGGCTGACTGAATAAGAAACCCGTCTGATCTCAAAGTCCAGATCCAGAGCATATCTGTACTGTTTACCCGCTGTCTTGTCCTTGGGCTATCGGCCACGCCCTCCTTGGTCGTGCCATCCTTCCTGGTTCCCCGAGTCTCACGCTGCGTTTGGTTCGAGTTCTGCTCCATGTGAAGTGACTCTCTCTGAGGGTGATCAAAACCCCTGCTACCACCTCCTGTGGTTTACGTGACAGAGTGTGGTATATGAAGGTATTATTGTAGCAAAAGTCTTTAGCACCTGCAACTGCAGAATTTGAATGCGTACACTAAAGTCACAGTAAATTTGAAGTCGTATATATTTATTTTGCATGTGTACTCTAAAGTCACAAATGTGTAACAGTACATTTGTAGTCGTAAAAAATATATAAATATTTTTTATACCATTGTAAACACAAAATAGGGTCTACGAGTACGCTAATCTGTGTTACAGGTGCACAAATCCTTTTGCTACAATTATTGCAGCGCAGTTGGTGCAAAACACATTCGCACACCCGTGTTTCATAATCTGAGAACATGCCCAAAAGGTGTGCATTCGTAAACCCAAATTTGAACAAATGCATCAGAAGTTGCACATCTGTGAACGCTATGTTAATTCAGCATTTTAATGAGCGAGCACAAAACCATTTTACAACTGCTCGAATCTGCTCCTGCAAGTCTCAGCTGTGGGTTTTTTTGCAGGTTGATTTGCAACACCCCTAGGTGGTAAATGTGTAGCAAAAGTATTCGTATCCGTAGATGACAGAGCGTCCGTGAGCGGGACAAAATAGTCCCGCCCATAATTTCCTAATCCAATGAAAATCGCCGGCAGGGATGCATTTCTCAAATTACACTGGGACCCACCCCGTGCCAGCCATGGAGCTATAAAGATCGCAGCATACTCAGCACGGGATACGTTTCTTTCTGGAGAAGTGAAGAGGGCGTCCTACTGAACGGAGATGGGTATCCTACATTATGTTAAATGAAATGACTTAGTTGTGAATTCCCCCCAAAGTATTTCATTAACATGCCGCAAATGTCCTTGAATGTATTTTAATGGTCGCCATAACATAAATTCAGAAATGTTAATGCAATACTTTGGGGAGAATTCCCTTGAACTAAGTCATTTCATTTTACATAATGTAGGATAAAGGATACCCACCTCCGTTCAGTAGGACGCCCTCTTCACTCGACCTGGGACGGCTGGTATAAATGGGCTAACAGAAGCCCTCTTACAGTGAAAATAAAAAAAATATTATTAAAAACTTAGAACATATTGTTTTAAATTTTGGTAGAACCTAAAGGAGCAACAGCACCAAAAAGTGACAGAAAAACCCAGGATATATATATCTTCGTTTTTTTCCTGTGAATGGGCTAAATGTATTCAGCCCAAGCGCAGTAGCGTAAGCTTCCATTGACGTTTGATTGACAGGTGCCCTGACACGCCCCCTTCATATGCTTCCCATTTGGGCTAAATTAGTTTAGCCCAAAGGCTGACCTAGCACAGTAGCTACAGTACAGTGTCCTTCGACTAATCACAGCACAGTAGCGCAAGTGCAGTATGGCGGGCGTTAGCATGAAAATGAATGAAGTGGATTATTTACTTTCTAATCGGTTTTCTTTAATGTCTTTGGAGGAAAAATTGGAAGTGAAAAGATTGGGGACACATCAACCAAACGATGTACAGATTTACTGTCAGGAGTGCGGTCAGAATATGGCCGGTAATAGTGCATTTGTAAGCGGGTCAACTACGTTTCGTATCGAAACATTAAAAAAGCTGTCTAAATAACACAACATGACGTGACAAGTGTGTAGAGATAGTGGCCCCTCTCCAAACTGCATTTCAGCGACAGGCAGTAACAATAAGGTTCTCTAAGGAATCGGAAATGATCTCATTTAATGTTGCATACAACATTGCCAAAGAGGAGTTGCCATTCTCAATTTAAATCCGAAATTATTCTCATGAAGAGAAATGGATTAAACATCAACCCGACGTAGGCCTATAGCAATGAGATGGCATGTGCACAATTCATTGCAGTAGGCCTAATGGGCGACACCATAAAGCAAAAGACAGCTGCGGACGTCGGAAACGCCACATAGGCCTACATGTCCTTCATGATTGACGGCGATACAGACGTCTCTACCAAAGAGTGTGATCGTCTACAGCCGCATTTTGCGCAAAGGGAGACCAGTCAACATTTTAATTGTGTAATACTTTAAGCACAAAAAAAGTTTTATTTTGCTTAATGGTTTAGTTCGAAATGTTCAATTTCAGCTCAGTGAAGCACTTTAAACACCTTATTTTTCTTTTTATTTATAATTGTGCTTCAAATAAAGAAATGCCTTTCTCTACACCTTAATCTTGTTTAAAAATCATACACATTATATGAAAGTTATGAACAGAGATATAAAGGTGACCTCATGGCGTCTGGAGCCCTGTGAAGTATTGATAAATGTAATGCATTCTTTAGCCCACCCACCCAAAATCACCACCAGCCGTCACTGTAATTTGAGAAATGCATCCCTGCCGGCGATTTTCATTGGATTAGGAAATTATGGGCGGGACTATTTTGTCCCGCTCACGGACGCTCTGTCATCTACGGATACGAATACTTTTGCTACACATTTACCACCTAGGGGTGTTGCAAAACAACCTGCAAAAAAACCCACAGCTGAGACTTGCAGGAGCAGATTCGAGCAGTTGTAAAATGGTTTTGTGCTCGCTCATTAAAATGCTGAATTAACATAGCGTTCACAGATGTGCAACTTCTGATGCATTTGTTCAAATTTGGGTTTACGAATGCACACCTTTTGGGCATGTTCTCAGATTATGAAACACGGGTGTGCGAATGTGTTTTGCACCAACTGCGCTGCAATAATTGTAGCAAAAGGATTTGTGCACCTGTAACACAGATTAGCGTACTCGTAGACCCTATTTTGTGTTTACAATGGTATAAAAAATATTTATATTTTTTTTACGACTACAAATGTACTGTTACACATTTGTGACTTTAGAGTACACATGCAAAATAAATATATACGACTTCAAATTTACTGTGACTTTAGTGTACGCATTCAAATTCTGCAGTTACAGGTGCTAAAGACTTTTGCTACAATAATACCTTCATAGTGGTAATACAGTCAGCATATCAATACTGGAAACGCTTACCCTACTCATACTAACAACTTCAAGAAGAAAATGCAAATGATTAGTCCGTTTTTTTCCTTTTAGATCAATAATTTCTGTACCATATTATCAGGCATAGGCCTACGTGCGCATGCAAATGTGTTGCTTTTTATTTAAAACAACTCTACCATCAACAGCGATTCAACAGGAGTTTTTCACTTAAAAGTAATATCAAAATACAGTTTAACCACCAATGTCTATATTACAGAAGAAGTAGTTTCCCGAAACCTACCTGTTCAGGTCACATCTCTGTTTAGTCCTCATAAACACGACTTCATTCTGTCAGAACTGGGCAGCTCTGACTCTTAATGTCTCAATTGATCTGGTGCAATCCCAGTAAGGGAACGTCCACAAATGTCTACTGAAGCATTTGAAGTTGTATATATTTTGCTTTGTTTAGCCATCTATTTCAGACAATACAATTCAAGGATAATAATTATATAACTAATAATAATAAATTAGAAAGTGATTGGAAGTTATTGAACATCCAAATAGTTATATTTATTGCAATATTATCTTGAGTGCAATTATTTTTACGACTCTCTCTAATGCAAACGAAGTTCAATTTCGGTTTCAATTCCCCTGTATGTACTGCTCTCAGCGAACATGAAACCTAACGTTTTATACGAACACAAGATCTGTTATCGTCTACTCAGACGATCATCCAGAAATATAACTGTGTGGCCATGTATCCTGCATGAACACATGAACAATATCATTTAATCAGAAAAGTACACCCGTTTTGAAACTAAACCGAACTATTCTCTTGTGGGTTAAATTCTCCGTTTTCTTTTGTCTTATAATCACAAATAATCACTTAACAGTCTGTTTGTGACGTTGCAACATGTGAAAGTAAAGTGAACACAGAACAGAAGGCAATGTAACGTAATGTATAATGTTGAACCCCCTGAAGGGAAAGGGAACAGTAATTGAGGCGTCAGTAAGTATTGTTTAATGGAACTCGGTTAAATTACAAAGAAGAACATTCTAGGGCGGCCAAACACCATGTAGGCCCAGGGGCGGACTGGCCATCGGGAGGTTCGGGAGATTTCCCGAACGGCCGGTCGATTTCAGGCCGAGCCGGCCGGCCGTAATTCTTTTAGATTTTTTTTTTTATTTTTTATTTTTTATTTTTTTTTTTTATTACATATTTATATTATATTTTTTGTTGTAAAAGATGTAAAAAAAAAAATGAAAAAGTTAAGTAAGCCGTGATTTGGGACGGCCTGCGGCCGGATATTTGCTTACAGCGCGAAACGGAGCTCTTGCCTGACGGTGAAACGGGGCCAATGTATTACTGTCAATTTAGAGGGGGGAGCACCCACACAGTGTATGGGGGCAAAGCGAGCGGCCAAAGCGAGCGGCCGATCGGCCCCTCCCAACTTGGACTGCTCCGCGGTCTGTCATTTCTGATTGGCTCAGCCTGACACACGGCCGGGTCACTTACTTCTCGTTGATCTCACTGAAGTTACACCGAAATACGAAAATGTCAAAAAGGTGGTGGAGAGGAAAAAGAATTGGGTGGCACTCAGAAGTTGAGGTTGAAAAGGAAAAAAATGTTAGAGCAAGACGCAGCCAAATGTGCTAAATTAACCAACCATTTCCGTGGAAAAGCCAAGGTTGACGGCGACGCCCCTGTCAGCGAGTCCAATGGTGAGGCGGGAACAGGACACAGCAACATAGCTATGACAGGTGCACTAGCGAGCATGTTTGGCAATATAATAATGACTTAAACTAATTATGGAAGTACCAGAGACGTCAGAGAACTATTCATAATATTGTAATGCCCACGGAAGAGGCAGTGAATGAAGTATTGATTAGAGAGCGATTTATTAGATACCACCGCTAATAAACCATTGGAACGCTTCAACACCGGTAACCACAGCAACGGACAACAAACCCCGGCCCGCCCCCATCTCCCAAACCCTGTGTATGTGTCAATGACAATTTTTTTCCACTAAAATAATTCTATCTTGCACTATTTAGATCATTTTCAGCCTTGATTTACCTTTCTAGGCACATGCAATTTCTAATATTTTGTACATGGACAAGATTGCTTATAAAATATTTCCCAGTGATCTTCACAATATTCTAAACACATGCACATCCCAACATTGACATGCAGTTGCAATGCACATATCCACGGATAAGGACTCATTTTTATTATTTTACACCGGGGCAAAATTCTACGCGCGCTATTCCTGCGGTCTCATAAAAGGCCTCTCCATCCCAAAGTCCCGGGCCAAATTTTTGGGCCAGTCCATCCCTGGGCCTATTACAAACATGTACACAACGGCACCTCTCCCACTTGCACGGTTCATCTCATCAAGACAACACAGGTCTACAGTTCATCACACAAACATAAAGTCAAATAACATAATTGTTTCATAGTTTATTTTATATTTTCACTTCCGCCGGATAAGAGGAGCTCAGGAACCAGCCGGCTTCATTATGCGTCTGACCACGACTCGCGTTCTTCTCCCCGGCGGTCTGCGTCGCTCCTCGGTGTTCGTGGCGTTCTCCTCCACCGGCTTGCCCGCGGGGGGTCTGGGCTCCCGCCGGGGCGGAGCGGGGCTCCTGCCCGCCCTCACGTCGTCCACGAAGGCCTCCACGTCATCGAACTTGACCGTGAGATGGCCGAGGCGTTCCTTCAGCGCGTTGAACTCTTTGTAGAGGTCGCCCAGTGCGTCGGACAGCGGCCCGATCCTAGACGATATTAGATATCACCATGAAACAAATACAAGTGAATATCGATAAGGAATCTGCGGTTTAACGCCTTTGCCTCCTCAAACGTGTAGTGAGGTGGCGTTTGATGTTTTCTATGAAGGTATTATTGTAGCAAAAGTCTTTAGCACCTGTAACTGCAGAATTTGAATGCGTTCACTAAAGTCACAGTAAATTTGAAGTCGTATATATTTATTTTGCATGTGTACTCTAAAGTCACAAATGTGTAACAGTACATTTGTAGTCGTAAAAAAAATATATTTTTTTTTTATACCATTGTAAACACAAAATAGGGTCTACGAGTACGCTAATCTGTGTTACAGATGCACAAATCCTTTTGCCACAATTATTGCGGCGCAGTTGGTGCAAAACACATTCGCACACCCGTGTTTCATAATCTGAGAACATGCCCAAAAGGTGTGCATTCGTAAACCCAAATTTGAACAAATGCATCAGAAGTTGCACATCTGTGAACGCTATGTCAATTCAGCATTTTAATGAGCGAGCACAAAACCATTTTACAACTGCTCCTGCAAGTCTCAGCTGTGGTTTTTTTTGCAGGTTGTTTTGCAACACCCCTAGGTGGTAAATGTGTAGCAAAAGTATTCGTATCCGTAGATGACAGAGTCCTTCCTGATAGATGTGGCGTTTCCGACGTCCGCAGCTGTCTTTTGCTTCAAGGTGTCGCCCATTAGGCCTACTACAATGAATTGTGCACATTCCATCTCATTGCTATACGTCGGGTTGATGTTTAATCCATTTCTCTTCATGAGAATAATTTCGGATTTAAATTGAGAATGGCAACTCCTCTTTGGCAATGTTGTATGCAACATTAAATGAGATCATTTCCGATTCCTTAGAGAACCTTATTGTTACTGCCTGTCGCTGAAATGCAGCTTGGAGAGGGGCCACTATCTCTAGTCTACACACTTGTCACGTCATGTTGGGTTATTTAGACAGCTTTTTAAATGTTTCGATACGAAACGTAGTTGACCCGCTTACAAATGCACTATTACCGGCCATATTCTGACCGCACTCCTGACAGTAAATCTGTACATCGTTTGGTTGATGTGTCCCCAATCTTTTCACTTCCAATTTTTCCTCCAAAGACATTAAAGAAAACCGATTAGAAAGTAAATAATCCACTTCATTCATTTTCATGCTAACGCCCGCCATACTGCACTTGCGCTACTGTGCTGTGATTAGTCGAAGGTCACTGTACTGTAGCTACTGTGCTAGGTCAGACTTTGGGCTAAATTAATTTAGCCCAAATGGGAAGCATATGAAGGGGGCGTGTCAGGGCACCTGTCAATCAAACGTCAATGGAAGCTTACGCTACTGCGCTTGGGCTGAATACATTTAGCCCATTCACAGGAAAAAAACGAAGATGTATATATCCTGGGTTTTTCTGTCACTTTTTGGTGCTGTTGCTCCTTTAGGTTCTACCAAAATTTAAAACAATATGTTCTAAGTTTTTAATAATATTTTTTTGATTTTCACTGTAAGAGGGCTTAGCCCTGTTAGCCCATTTATACCATCCGTCCCTGACTGGGACCCATCGCGTGCCAGCCATGGAGCTATAAAGATCGCATCATTCGTTTCTTTCTGGAGAAGTGAAGAGGGCGTCCTACTGAACGGAGATGGGTATCCTACATTATGTTAAATGAAATGACTTAGTTCAAGTGAATTCCCCCCAAAGTAGCCTATTTCATTAACATGCCGCAAATGTCCTTCAATATATTTTAATGGTCGCCATAACATAAATTCAGAAATGTTAATGCAATACTTTGGGGAGAATTCACTTGAACTAAGTCATTTCATTTAACATAATGTAGGATACCCATCTCCGTTCAGTAGGACGCCCTCTTCACTTCTCCAGAAAGAAACGTATCCCGCGCTGAGTATGCTGCGATCTTTATAGCTCCATGGCTGGCACGCGGTGGGTCCCAGTGTAATTTGAGAAATGCATCCCTGCCATCCCTACATGTAGGCCTATAGCCTACATGTCCTTCATGATTGACGGCGACACAGACGTCTATACCAAAGCGTGTGTGATCGTCTACAGCCGCATTTTGCGCAAAGGGAGACCAGTCAACATTTTAATTGTGTAATACTTTAAGCACAAAAAAAGTTTTATTTTGCTTAATGGTTTAGTTCGAAATGTTCAATTTCAGCTCAGTGAAGCACTTAAAACACCATATTTTCCTTTTTATTTATAATTGTGCTTCAAATAAAGACATGCCTTTCTCTACACCTTAATCTTGTTTAAAAATCATTCACATTATATGAAAGTTATGAACAGAGATATAAAGGTGACCTCATGGCGTCTGGAGCCCTGTGAAGTATTGATAAATGTAATGCATTCTTTAGCCCACCCACCCAAAATCACCACCAGCCTTCACTGTAATTTGAGAAATGCATCCCTGCCGGCGATTTTCATTGGAGTAGGAAATTATGGGCGGGACTATTTTGTCCCGCTCACGGACGCTCTGTCATCTACGGATACGAATACTTTTGCTACACATTTACCACCTAGGGGTGTTGCAAAACAACCTGCAAAAAACCCCACAGCTGAGACTTGCAGGAGCAGATTCGAGCAGTTGTAAAATGGTTTTGTGCTCGCTCATTAAAATGCTGAATTAACATAGCGTTCACAGATGTGCAACTTCTGATGCATTTGTTCAAATTTGGGTTTACGAATGCACACCTTTTGGGCATGTTCTCAGATTATGAAACACGGGTGTGCGAATGTGTTTTGCACCAACTGCGCTGCAATAATTGTAGCAAAAGTATTTGTGCACCTGTAACACAGATTAGCGTACTCGTATACCCTATTTTGTGTTCACAATGGTATAAAAAAAAAATATATTTTTTTTACGACTACAAATGTACTGTTACACATTTGTGACTTTAGAGTACACATGCAAAATAAATATATACGACTTCAAATTTACTGTGACTTTAGTGTACGCATTCAAATTCTGCAGTTACAGGTGCTAAAGACTTTTGCTACAATAATACCTTCATAGTTTTCACCTTCCATAGTCCGGCAGCACAGTGTTGTGGTCATGCAGGAGCAGGTCTTTGACCTGCGTCATGATCGCGTATTTCCAGTTGTCTAAGACCAGGGTGAGGTTGGCGCATCCTCTGGCATTGACCTTCTGTGCTAAAGAGACCACAGACAATGTCGACCGAAAAAGGAAATATACATTACCTCGATTCACGGTGTTATGTAGTATAATTGTAATTGTTTACTCATGTTTCTTGGCAGTAATGGCCTCATTTGCGTAACCAAGTGTACATAATAAATATCGTGAAGTCACATGTTTCACAATATATAACATGTACATTTACATGTATAAAAATATATATCGTGATACAAGAACATTTATCACAATATATAACTTGTATATTTGCATGTCTAACAATATATTTCGTGATACAACATCACAATATATAACATGTATATTAACATGCATCACATTGTGATTGTGAGTAAGCCCATCCGTCATTAGATCAGAAAGATGGACGTCCTTCAAACATGAAGATTTAGGTTTTGAATTACACAACAAATATTAAGGTAATCTGTGAATCTTGAGCATAGATATGTAGTATCCAAAAAAAATGGATCATTAAATTTAACTTAAAGAAATAGATCACATTATGAAATGGTCGATATGCAATATATTTAATTGTGTCCCTTGTATCGTATCGCCATTTTCTTACCAATACCCCCTCCTAGTCTCGAGGGACGAGACTGGCCGGTCGACTAACCGTATGCATGCGGTATACGAGGTCTACTGATTAAGTGTGAAGACAAGTTGAAGAGGTGAAGTCACCTCCAGACCTGTAGTCCCAGTCCAGGCTCTGCTGCTTCCTCTGTGCCTGCACAGCATACAGGGTCACCAGCATCAGACACAAGACCAGCATCCTGAAGCCCACACACAACAACCTACAACATAAGACAACGCAATAATGAGGATTCACTGTTTGCTCGACCCATCCTCGTAGTTAGAAAACCAAAACGTAAGTTTCGATGGTGACTGATGTTTGGCATGCAGAATGAAGCGTAGAATCCATACCTCAACCAGACCACGGTAGAATGCCTTACCACTCCGGTCCTGGGATCACAGGCAGCCTCGTCTGGCTGAGTCCAGTTGTGCCGAGTTGTAGATCATTGTGTAACCGCCCCTTCCATCCATCCAGACAGACACACACCTCCCAACTTTTCCAAGACGAGGACGATGCGTCTTTGGACTCCGCCCCCAAAACAAAACAAATCCCAAAGCACATGCACTTTAATGCTGCCTCCATCGGTTATCGTGTATCTGCGATTGATTAGCTCTAATCATTTACAAACGATTAGGGAACTGCGTTGGGATCAGCCCGTTCTGCGACCCTTCTTGCAGCAGTGCGCGGCCTCCTTCATCTGCTGTCCATCTGAGGCGCAGGCAGTCCAGCGTTGCCATGGAGATGAGACTCAGAACTGGCGCTGACCTTCCAGCCTCAGACGTGCCGGTAACAGGACCCTCTGATCTGCTGTGCGGTGGACGGGGGGGCCGTGTGAGGGATGTTCTCTACCTAACTGCAGGGAGAAGTAGGACCCAAACCCCTCTGAGCATAAATCAAACGCTAGGCGCTGCGCCGCGTGATTAGAACCAGGCTGCACTACTCCACCGTCAGGGATGGCCGATGCTTCTTCCTTTGGGTCACCGAGCACCTTGGAAGGGTGTCCTTCCTCTATCGCGGACAAATGACGACAGGATGTTGGATTTTAGGAATTAATTGTTCTTTATTAGGTTTTAAATCCGGGTCTACAACACTTGGATCCTCTATGGCTCGCCGTAGGCTCGGACCAAATAGCATCCACACTCAGCCGACCCGGGATAAAGGTCGGAATAAATCAAAACCCAAACCAAACTAATTCAGTATCACATCATCAGGCAACTCGCCACTCAAACCGGGACTCGGATGGTCGAAGAGGACCAATCAAAAATACATTTTAACAATGTTGGGCGGAGATGGGGACCAAAGAAAACTCAAACGGAGATCGACTTAATTCATCGTTGGAAATCAACCCTCAACTCCTCATTAATAGCATTCAACGATGCATCTTAGTTTGACAGGTCAGTGTCTCAAAACGCCTATGCATTGGATTTAAATTGATGCTTCGTAGGAACAATCGGACTCCCATCATGGTCGGACTACAGACTGTTCTGGATTCCCCGCTTTCGTTAACCTGCATGAACAAAACTCAACTGGATGAAAGGAGCCCCAATTTGAGCCGAGCATGAGAAAGAAAGTCCAATAAACCGCCACGGAAACCTGTGACCCTCGGCATTCTGGGAGCGGTAGTCCTGTGACCCTCGGCATTCTGGGAGCGGTAGTCCTGTGACCCTCGGCATTCTGGGAGCGGTAGTCTTTGAAGGTTGATTGATGGGTGACGCACCAAGGTTCCATAAAAAAAAAAAAAAGGAAAAGCCCCCCATTACCAGGGTGTTCTCCTGCCCCCCCTCTGGAACAAAGCCGGGCTGGAAAATATTCGGAGCGCGTTGGGGGGGGGGGGGGGGTTAACAGGGGGCAAGGGGAGAGGGGGGCTGGGGGGAAGTCACCAGGGCTGTTCATCAGTCGGTGACTCAGACAGAGGAGTAGGGAGTAGGGCGTGGGATTGAACGAACGGACTCCAGCCCACCGCTAGAGCAACTCAAGGTGCTGGGGCCGGGGGGGCCGGGGTCTAATATGGCTCATCAAACTGGGGAAACACATCGCCGTCGCAGCGTCTGGCAGGTCCAGCGCCGTTCCGAGTTCTCCTTACAGCAGTCGGGGCTTTCAGTCCGAATTAGTTGCAAAATTAATAAATAAAAAAGGAAAAAGAAAAACACACCCGTCGCCTTTGTCTAATTAATTGCAGTAACCTCTTTAGATTTGAAATTGTACTGATTGTATGGGGGGGGGGGCTATCGATGTATAAAAACAGGCCTGAGCAAACGTCCAACTGGAAGTATTGAAAAAAGAAAAACCACCACGCTACAATTGAAAAAACAAAACAAATTAAATAGCAATATCATTCCTCAAACCTATGATTATTTACACAAAAATGTTCAAAATAATATTGTGGGGGGGGGGGGGGTCACTGGAGGGAGAGACGGAACGATTTGGGAGCATTCCTCGCCGCGGTCAGGAGACACAGAACAGCATTTATTTGAGCCATTGATGAGAAACGGCTTCGGTGGAGCGACGAAGAGACACTAGAGAGCCGCGGGGGCCTGAGGGGTGAGGCTGCGGGGCCCGGGGGGCTGCGGGGGCCCACGGGGGGGGGGGCTGCGGGGGCCTGAGGGGTGAGGCTGCGGGGCCCGGGGGGCTGCGGGGGCCCGCGGGGGGGGGGGCTGCGGGGGCCTGAGGGGTGAGGCTGCGGGGGCCCGGGGGGGCCCACGGGGGGGGGGGGGGGGGGGGCTGCGGGGGCCCACGGGGGGGGGGGGGGCTGCGGGGGCCCACGGGGGGGGGGGGGGGGGGCTGCGGGGGGGGCCCGCGGGGGGGGGGGGGGGGCTGCGGGGGCCCACGGGGGGGGGGGGGGGGGCTGCGGGGGGGGGCCCGCGGGGGCCTGAGGGGTGAGGCTGCGGGGCCCGGGGGGCTGCGGGGGTCCGGGGGGGGGGGGCTGCGGGGGCCTGAGGGGTGAGGCTGCGGGGGGGGGGGCTGCGGGGCCCGGGGGGCTGCGGGGGCCCGGGGGGGGGGCCCTGATATGAGTCCGCCCTAGGGGAGGAGCACCCTGATATGAGTCCGCCCTAGGGGAGGAGCACCCTGATATGAGTCCGCCCTAGAGGAGCACCCTGATATGAGTCCGCCCTAGGGGAGGAGCACCCTGATATGAGTCCGCCCTAGAGGAGGAGCACCCTGATATGAGTCCGCCCTAGAGGAGGAGCACCCTGATATGAGTCCGCCCTAGGGGAGGAGCACCCTGATATGAGTCCGCCCTAGGGGAGGAGCACCCTGATATGAGTCCGCCCTAGGGGAGGAGCACCCTGATATGAGTCCGCCCTAGGGGAGGAGCACCCTGATATGAGTCCGCCCTAGAGGAGCACCCTGATATGAGTCCGCCCTAGGGGAGGAGCACCCTGATATGAGTCCGCCCTAGGGGAGGAGCACCCTGATATGAGTCCGCCCTAGGGGAGGAGCACCCTGATATGAGTCCGCCCTAGGGGAGGAGCACCCTGATATGAGTCCGCCCTAGAGGAGGAGCACCCTGATATGAGTCCGCCCTAGGGGAGGAGCACCCTGATATGAGTCCGCCCTAGGGGAGGAGCACCCTGATATGAGTCCGCCCTAGGGGAGGAGCACCCTGATACGAGTCCGCCCTAGAGGAGCACCCTGATATGAGTCCGCCCTAGAGGAGGAGCACCCTGATGTGAGTCCGCCCTAGGGGAGGAGAACCCTGATATGAGTCCGCCCTAGGGGAGGAGCACCCTGATATGAGTCCGCCCTAGAGGAGCACCCTGATATGAGTCCGCCCTAGGGGAGGAGCACCCTGATATGAGTCCGCCCTAGGGGAGGAGCACCCTGATATGAGTCCGCCCTAGGGGAGGAGCACCCTGATATGAGTCCGCCCTAGGGGAGGAGCACCCTGATATGAGTCCGCCCTAGGGGAGGAGCACCCTGATATCACCTGTACTGCAGCAGGAGCTTGGGCAGAACCGAGCGGTCCACCGGGCTGTTGTCCACACACTCCAGGAAGGGGGACAGCTGCCGGGTCTTGTACACGTCTCCTGCAGACCACCCGACACATGATGTTCACTACGACGCGTTCACGGTGAATGACGTCATGCCAATAACACTGATGATAATGATGTAATGTCCTGAAGGTCAGCACTCAACAACATGCTCTCTCGTTCTGTGAGGATCCATACCACCTTTCTCTATTTCTTAAAGAGTAAAAACAAGGATAACTTGACATTTTTTGAATCTTCACTAACTTAATCTCCTTTTAAAGGGCCCTTATTACTACTCACCGGGAGCGAGTGTGATTAGCCGTTACAAGCCGTTTGAAAATCTGCCTCTTCCTGTGTTTTAGTGACATCACAAGTGGGAGTGTCCACCTAGATATAGATTGGACGGATTGGACGGACACTCCCACTTGTGATGTCACTAAGGCACCGAGGGGGGGTGGGGGGGTGTGTGTGTGCGCACCGTGGGTGGAGATGAGCAGGGAGAACAGCAGCTCCACCACCTCCTCAGAGGGACTCTGGTCCTCAGACAGGCAGAAGCGGGACACCACCTCCAGGAAGAAGGAGGTGCAGGAGGAGCGCACCTCCGCCTGTCTCTGCAGGGCGGTCCTTCAGAGGGGCGGCAGGACGGAGCGCGGGCGGAGCAGAGACGGAGGTAGGGAAGAGGATCAGGGCCGGGTCTGAGCTCTGACTTTACTCTCAGAATTATGAGGTTAAAGTCAGAATTATGACTTAAAGTCAGAATTATGATTTTAAAGCTAGAATTATGACTTTAAAGTCAGAATTATGATTTTAAAGCTAGAATTATGACTTTAAAGTCAGAATTATGAATTCTGAGATTCTGATTATAGAATTCTGACTGAGATTAAAGTCAGATTTCCGACTTTAAAGTCAGAATTCTTAGAATAAGAAATGGCCCTAAACCTCATCCGTAATCTTCCCATATGATAAACATTAGAAAACGTACAATAGTCACAACCCCGATGCTGTTAATATTCTATTCTACCATCGGCTACACAGGATTCCATACACTCTGTAGTCGGGATTACGAAAATGACAAGTAAAGTCTATTAGCAACTTAAACCTTAAAGAAAATAAAAGTTGATACAGTTGAACAAACCAATACGGTATGCTTTTATAACATGATTCAAAACATACTTGACGTCGTCTGAGACGGTGAGCTGGGGTTGTGGGGGCAAGTCCTTCCTGCACGTGGGGCAGAAGCGTCGGTCGTTCCTGATGCACTCCTGGATGCAGGGCAGGCAGATGAGGTGCTCACAGGGCAGGAGGCACGGGTCCTCCAGCTCGGACAGGCACACAGCGCAGAGCCGTCCGTACCTGGAGCAACAGACAGGATCCGATCACGGTACAGGTGTGCTGATCTCAGACCCAGCCCTGCTTCTGGGTCACAGCAGAACTGCCTTTCAGCTCGTTGCCTGTTTCGTGCAGGAGATATTCTACCGTAGAGAAACTCATGTTCTTGAGCTTTCAGAAGGCTATATCCATAAGTGTATTCATACAGTGGCCAATCTACACATTATTCATTTGAAACCTTTACAGACCCTTTTTCTAAGAACGTCTGTGTCTGGTAGGAGGGTTTAGCTTGTCTTCCCAAAAATAAACGTTACTCCTGCTGGCCTAGTTTGTGTTCACCAATCCCACGCTTCCAGATCCCCGCCTCCAGCACCAAAATTGGTCGAAACAAACAGAAAGTAAGTGAAAGAAAGTGAAACACAGTTTGCCCAGACTCGTCTGCTATCAATGTGGTGAGCGGCGTCTGATGTCTGCTTACCTCAGGGTACGGCTGGACGACTCCTCGTTGTACGAGTTCAGGATGCTAATGAGCTTCTGCAGGACTGCCGCGTTCCAGAGGTCAGGTGACTCCTGCATCAACTGTCACCGGAGAAACCAACCAATCAGCTCGCTGCCAACACCACACAGACCACACATTTCTTCGAGTCCTATTTTGGCCAACCTAACTCTGTTCTCCTAACGCTGCTGATTCACTGTGCCTCATTGGCTTATCCTAAGCCAATCATATTGCTTCTTACATTCCATAATAATTATCTGCCTAATTCATCTTTTCGGATCAACACAAGATGAACCTTAAAATATGACTCACAAATATGACGTTTCACAGAAGATGATGCATTGAGACGGACCAATAACTGGCAATACGTGGAACAATGAATCAATAATAAAACTAATCATCAAATAGTACCAGTTTTGTTGGCGACCTATGTCAATTCGTGTATCAAATCCCACAGATGTCATGGCACACCCAGTCGTGCCTCAAGGAACCAGTGCTCCTGGGTCATCTATTTGATTTGGGTATTTTGGCGCTAAATACAAGATGAACCTTAAAATATGACTGAGGCTAACGATGTAGCAGTGGCCTTACCCGCTGGAGGAGGTTGCAGTGTTTGAGCGCTAGCTCCTTCAGGATGGCGCCGCCTTTGGCCGCCTCCAACAACACCCTCTGGATGAAGGCGGCAGTGACCTGCAGTCCACACCACGTTGACCTGGGGGGACATGGACGCTTATGGGGGACCCAGCCAACACACACCCGCCGCCCCCGCTGCGTGTGGGGCTACAGGTGCTCAAAACCAGCAGGGAAACCAGTTACGGCCCCAACCTGGAGTTTTGGTAAAGCTGTTGTTTCTCAGAATACCACATCAGAATGTACGTTTACATTTACATTTGGCAGACGCTTTTATCCAAAGCGACTTACAATAAGTAAGAATGCAGTCTTCTGTTGTCTCATTTCCCAAGTGCTTGGATCTTGAGATCATCTTGATCTTGATTTTTTCTATATTGTATTTGATATTCTTCTACGGGATGTTATGGACTGCGTTAATAATGAGGCAGAGTCTCGGTAGTGGATGGCCCTCTAGCTACCTCAGTGAGTTCAGGTGCTGCAGACAGCTGGGCCCACAGAGGGCGCTGTAGCTTTGACTGAAGGCTCTCTCGAGGCACGGCTGCAGGAGGTCCACCCGGCGCACCAACACTTTGCCCTCTCCCAGCGTGGTCACTGGCAGCAGCCTGGTTTTCTCCACACAGATTCCCAGGGCTAAGACATCCTCGATCTTAACACCGAAAAAATTGAATGTATGAATATTGATAGATGAATTGCTGAATCAAAGGCTTTCTCATTAAGGTGGAAAAGCTCTCGAAGTAATCCATGCTACAAGATGAATTAATATTTCGGTCAAATAATATTTCGGTCAAATAAAATTTGTAAGGTTCAAATAAGGTGCATATTTCCTAAGTATATTAAATAATAATTAATTTAAAATAATATATATAATTTATAATTAATTATTAACTTATTCATTATAAATCTTTTTGAAATAATTGCGATTACGGTTGGTTTGCTTTTTATAAAGTGGCGACTTTTCCCACCATTTCGGCAGGTTCCCTCTTGGCGGCCAGCAGGTGGACCTCCATGGCGAGCTGATCCTCGACCAGCAGAGTGTGGGACAGAGTGTGCAGTCTGCTGGCGTAGTGTTTGGCCCCAGCCATGGCCCAGGCTGGGGAGAGGTGAGACAAAGCCCCAGTAGAGCAGCTCTGGAGCTCAGAGACGCAGCCTGACAGCGCCTTGCTGAACATCTACAGCGGCATTGGAGAGACCGGGGTTAGTCAAGATGCGGAGGTTGGTGAAAACCGTAAGAAGAATAACATGCTTGTGTATTTCATCATATAGAATTCAAAGTACCCTCAGCTCCGCATTGGTGGTGATCTTCAAGGAGAGCAGCAGGAAGTCCTGGAGGAAGCGCTGGCTGAACTCCTCTCGCTCCTGCACGGTCAGCTTCTGGAGGTACCCGCCCAGCCGGCTGTTGTCGAAGGCGCTGACAAACTGCTGAATCCTCGACATGCTGTCGTCGGTGGTCACTGAGACATCGCCACACAGAGGGGGGCGTTGTATTTATCAAATATTTAAAGTTCACCATCTTCTACTTCTTTGCTGTAATGTAGGTTTTTATTCTAGAGTAGCAGACTAATAATAACAACCAACAAATAATGATCTCTGAATCATTCATTAACAATCTCTTCAAACCTGGAATGAATTCAGACTCGTCCCACAAGCTCTGGAGGTACGACTTGATGAGCCAGCTGAAGGGCGCCGCGCAGGGCTGCTCAACGCCGTCCAACCTGATGGAGCCCTGCACCAACACCTCCCGCTCTAACTTACTGCAGGTGACGAAAAACAAACAGAAACCCTTTGGTTGACTGCAACTCAACCGACCCCTCAACCGACAGCCGCGATGAGGAAGTACCCCCCCTCCGGTTACCTGGATGTCTGAGGAGGCGTTAGGTCGAGGATCTGCGTGTCAGAGAAAATGTCCAACCACAGTCCTGTCAAGCCCGGGCTCAGCTGACCCCCATGGAGCAGGTCCAGGTTGGCCCCCCGGTCCAACAGCTCCACCACGGTGGCCAAGACCGGGCTGACGTGGGACTGCAGACAGCGCCACAGGGTATGGCTGGCAGGTAAGGAAATAACGTTAGCATCCGATCTCGGAAAATACAACGCAGAAAACTATGATTTTGGGCTGCCTGTAAAAACATGACAAAAGAGTGTTTGCTTGAAAGGCAACATCGGGAGGTATGACCGTGAAGACGGGTGTTTTTACCGCAGAGTGCCCCCCTCCTGCAGAGCCTGCCGTTTCTTGGCTTCGGCATTCAGCCACTCTGCCGGAGAGACCTCTGTCTCCTCCTTCAGAGCCAAGGCCCGCGCCAATCTGCCTAGCAACACCTCACGGAACCGAGCTACAAACACAAGTATGATATTTGTCATGATATTGTGCTGTTTTTTTTGTAAAACCAAAAATACATCACTATGCTTGGTGCCCAAGGGAAACTCTGATGATGGAAGGAACATGGGATTACCGTGTGCGTCGTCTTGGCCGTTCCCCAGGAGGGCGAGGAGTGTGTGGATGCGTTCGCCGCTCCGGGACGCCATCCCACTGGGATCCCTCAACAGACCCAGCGCCTTCTGAACACAAGACCTCACCAGGGCCAGGCTGTGGAGCTGAGCTGCCGGCTCCTGCTCGTCCACAAGGTGACAGGACGTTAAATACACGCTGTTAACCCTCGCTGCGAGGGGCAGGGTGGGACAGTAGGTCATGCTGTGTGGGGTTTGCTGTGCTGAAATATCGTTAGCCTCATAGCATCATTTCCTAGGTCTCAACTCTCCAAACGCTGCTGATTCACTGTGCCTGATTTGCTTTATCGTAAGCCAATCAGAGTGCTTTTTAATATCCATAATCTGGCTCAGTCCAGTATTTGAGTTGGGCATTTTTTACCTTAAATACAAGATAAATCCTATGACTTAGGCAATTATGCTACAAGGCTAACGAAATGTACGTATCAAGTATGGCGAGGGGAATGCTGAGAAGCTACGACTACCTTTGGACATCTTCCGTTGTCCTCTTCTGTGTTTTTTGTTGGCTGCTCCATTTCCCTTTTTTCTTCTAGGAGATGAAAATGTTTCAAATATTTAGGTAAAAATATACAGCTGTTTTCTTGAATACGTCATTTAGATTACATGAATATATATGCAAATTCTAGAATGTTTGTATACACTCAAATAAAGGTACCAATAATAAGTAAGGTAATAATTGAGCATTGTGCATTTAACGCCAGCAGGTTGAGGGTGAAGTAAACTGGCTAATGGGAGTGGTGCTGAAGCCGCCGTGTTTGTACCAGAAGCTTGAGGGTGGAGTAGCTTGCTAATGGGAGTGGCACTGAACTCCGACAGGTTCAAGCTCATGTCCTCCATGTCCCTGAGGTCGTCAATATGCACCGAGTGCCAGATTCCTTTGAAGCAAAAAGACATTGAAGGGTAAGGATAAGGCACTACTATCACGACTAACAAGACTAAGACTGGTCCCAATGTACTGCCGCCCCACATTAAATAGGAGTGATTCTTTGTTAAATTTGTCTCTTTTAGACTGGACCGTCGGGTCATGCTTCCACCGACACTCACCTCCCTGGAAGCCGATGTAGTGAGATCCACTGGGCATCCGTGAGAGCTTGGCGATGAAAACCACCCAACAGGCATGGTGGTCCAGGGACATCAGGTAGTTCATAGTGCAGTACCTGGACAGAGGGACAGGGTTACCAGAATGCAGCCACATTTCTATGTGTGCACGTGAAAATGAAGGCATGTCGGTGATCTGATTGTGGTCCAGAGCCTGGTTTGAGTCCTACTTTGCAGAAGCTATGAGCTCATCGCTGCATTGCTCCTCAAGATCCATCTGAACGATCAGAACCAGAGCAGAGGGCTCAGGATCTTGCAGGAAGCTCCTGAAACATATAAAGCAGTGTAAGTAGCCTGATATTCTTTACAAAAGAAAAAGCAGTGACAATTTGACATTTACATTTATGGCATGTAGCAGCACTTTTATCCAAAGCGACCAAGAGTAAATTTGTCAGAAGAAAGAGAAACAATATATCGCTGTCAGTACAGTAAGGATGTTCATAGAACCAATTGCAAAGCACCAGCAATCACTATGTTAACCCATTCCCCGTATACAACAAAGATAGCCAGGATAAGAAGAGTATCAATAAGAAACGCGGGAGGGATGTACCGTATCTTGCTGGAGAATGAGGCCTCTGTGTCAAACTGGTGAAGGGAGAGCAGCAGGAGTCTGTCCCGCGGCAGGCCAAGGACATTGGCCACTGTCTTTACATCTGATGTGGTTAGCAAGCTGGAGAATGTCGTGACCTGGCACAAATAGACAGAAACGAGGCAAAGACGTTTTTTGAAAGAACATTAAAAATTGGAAAAAGAAAACTGCATCTCTTAGGTAGTTACCTCAAGGAACCTGTTGGACTCTTGTGGCTTTTTCAAATGGTTTTCCAGGAAACCCTGGAGGGAATGATGATGCTGTTGCTGGAAATAACTTTTCCGAAGTCTTTTCTTCTCAATATCTGACAAGGCTGAATGTTTAAGTCTCAGCACAGAGTCTGGGGTGGCGCAGTTCAGCAGAAGACATTTGGCCAATTCCAACACCTCTTCTTCACTGTCAACGGCAGCCTGTGAACTGATTCCAGCCTTTGTTCCTTCGCCAAGCTTTTGTGGAACAGTCATTTCTCCTGAGTTTTCATCCAGTTTCTCCATCGAGACTTTGTCTGTCTTCTTCATGGATTCACTGATATGCTGTTCTTTGTCAAGCCCTGTATCCATGGCATCATCATCTGCTGTAACTGCATCCTTGTTTGTGTTTGCTTCAGGTAGCTCTTCTCTTTGTTGTCCCACAGAATTGTCCAACAGTGTTTGTGGTCTATTTTCCAAGGCTTGCAACAAAGCACTGGCACAGGCGTCATCGTGAAAGCCCACAAATACGTCAGACAGAGTGAAATCTTCTGAGCAATTGCCCAAAAAGTTCTTCACCCATTCCCTAAGTTTCTCCAGGACCCTGCGTTGCCAATCTGTCAGATCCGTACTTCTGCCCACTCTGTGCTTTTCTAGTCGATTGATGAGGGGCACAGGGAACTGTTCATAGACCTTCTTCTGGTCTTCTACTACAATGAGCCTGAAGCTCCTGTGGACACGGCATTTGACTCTGTGTGAGCCGAGGCCAAGATCGACATACTGCTGCTGACTGAGGTAAACATAGTATTGGTTCAAGGCATCGTACAAGCTTTCATAAAGATTCTGCATGTTCAGAAGAATGACTGTGCGCCCGGTTTCCATGCATGTCTTCACTCGGTTCACATTGCGGCAAACTTGGGAGTATTCTTGGTCCTTGGGAAATCCTGAGCCGAACACAATCTCAGGGGGATCCTGGTCTCCATTTGCAAAGATATGCTGTTGAAGCATATAGAGCTCTGCATTGTTAGTGGTGAGCAAAAGGAGATACCGGTTCTCAAGACCGCTGTCACAAGCCAGATTACTTTTGATCATTTGCAGGGCACTTGGCCGGGGAACTTCAGAAAGGTTTTTAAAGACCTCATTGAAAAAGATGAGAGGGTCAAAACTGTCTGGTCGGCCGCTGAAGTTGTGCAAGATTGCCTCAACTAACTGCCGGTCGTCTGGCTATTGTTGCGAGCGATTGACAATTGAAAAAAGCATTTTCACAAGGCTGTAGTAGTCCCTCAGCCCAAAGAACTGATTGTTTGCAGTCTCCTTACAGATCTTCCGAAAGGCCTTCGCTAGAGGTGGGAAGAGGTGCTTGATTTTCAGATATACCAGGGATGAGGATGAGCATATCCCCTTGGCGGTTTCCACAAGTTCTTTCTCACTAGGATCCCATCTGGACACAAATATTCCTCTGTTCATCTTGGCTGGGTCAAGAGCCCAATTTGAGATGCCAACAAATCCAACTTTCATGTGTGGATCAGGCCTGTCATTGTCAATGCAACCATCCTCAAGGAGAGGATGAAGAGTCTTCAAGGGCATCTGAGGAGAGTCCTCTGCTAAGCCAATCTCATCCAGCACCACAACGGACACATACTCATCCATGTTTTTATCCTTCTGGAAACGTGCACAGTTCTTGAAGGTCCCGATGATACCCTCAGGACTTGAGTAAGGACTGCATTTGAAGGAGACCATGTGGACCTGTTTGAGCTTCCTGAACAGTTCAACTTGTGAGTTCTGTCCCTGCATGGCATCAGAAACAACTGTCTTAGCCAGGGACTTGGAGCTTCCTGGTTTGCCAACTAGAAACAGTGGGATCTTGAGTTGAATGCAGATCACCATGAGAAACACGTTTTCTTTCAGGGCTGCGTTCTTTGCGATTGTTTCTCTTGTCTGTATGTTTTGAAGTAAGAATTCTTGACATTCTGAAATCACTTGCTCTAATGACGCTGCAGAGCGGAGATAACCTGGAAAGTATCTGCAAATGTGGGAGAGGTAAGGTTTAGTGTGCACAAGAGATGGGTAGTAGCAAACCCCAACTGCAAGAACCAAGCAGGTCAATGCCCTGTGAGGCATTGGGAGATCCTTTAGGTTTTGGAAGTCATCGCCATGCTCGTAGAACCAGACCAAGACATTCATTGACCTTTCCACATCTCGCAGGCTCACAAAGCTGCACTCGTTTTTTTGCTCCCGCATGTATTGTTGTGAGGCTGCCAGCACATTTGAAATGATGTTCTCACAAACCACTGGCAAATCATTGCTGTCCACTTTTCTTTGGACAATCTGCTTGATGTAGGAAAGTTCAGTGGCATCACTCAACTGACCAAAATCCCACACTAGTGAAGCCATACTTGGAGGCAGAGGATGGACTCTGTACACAAGCTGCCTCAGGGGGACTTTTCCAAGACGGTCTTCTGTTTCATCTGCCTTCACTCTGTAGCCTAAACCTGCACGTTCCAAACGCTTCACCATTTCAGGTGTATGTTTTCGGTATGGATTGCAAGCAGCAATTATTTTCAGGCCACTGTCTGAGTTCAGGGGTTTTCCTTGAACGGTCTTATCACACAGGATTTCCTTGATGGCAAAAATGGCCTCTGTGGTGTTTGCCTCATCAAAGAATAAAATGGTGTCTAGTTTGTTTGTTCTGAAATTCTGCTGAGCGAGAATCTCTGCTTCCCTCACTCTTCGGTAGATCATCTCAGCTGTAGTTCCACCATGAACTTTGACGAGTTTCATGTTTTCGAGCTCTCTTCCCTCCTTCTGCAGATCGCAAAGGAAGCGGACCAGTCGGGTCTTTCCACAGCCGGTCTCGCCCATGATGATGACGGGAATCCCGCTACGAAATCTCATGTGAATAGCCAGCATTTTCCTCACATTGTCTGAGGTCAGTTCATAAGTCGGGTCTGGATCAAAATCTTTGTTCCTGTTGAATTTGGTGGCACCAACAACGCGTGATATCCGCTTGATTTTGTCCTGCCGGTCCAGCAGGTCAAAGTCTTCAGTGAGGCAGATATGTTGGCGTTCTAAACCTTCAAAAAGTTTCTTTGTCATCACATCTTCAATTAGCACCTGCTGACTGTGGATGTCGACTGCATCAAATGTGTTTCGGCTCAGACTTTTCTTCACGTGAAATCCAAGGAAAGACATTGAGAAATGGTCAGCATTAAAGAAAATGTATGGATGGGCTTCACGCTCCCAATGCTTGCGTATGGTCAACATGTCATCCTCAGGATGGATGTTTTGATGATCGTTTGAATCCATCGACGGGGAAGCGAAATCCCGTGCCATGAGAATCATGAACTTCACAATGAAATCCTTGAAGCCAAGCAGTTGGTCAGCGAGAAAATCTCGATCACAGAAAATTGAGTTCTCACAATCTTTGAGCTGCACATTAAGGAACCATGAGAAATTTTTCAACTCTGCCCAAGATGGGTCAGGCATTCCACAATAGTAAAGGAAATATCTCAGGCATTCCTGAGGATTCCCCTTAACTTCCTGGTACTTGAATGGATCCAGGTTTTGTTTGCTGTAGAAGAGCTTTAAAAACTGATAGGGTCTCTGAATCCCTTCACTGACAAACTCTTGTTTGTCCATGAGTGGGTCAAAGTCGTTCATTGTTAACCTGTCCTGGTCAACCAACAACACCTCCTTAGGAGTTCTGCACTGGATGGTTGGAAGAATGTCAAGAAGTCCAAGTTTCACCTGTGGGAAAATAAAAAAACATATAACACATCACTCCCAGTCAGATATAATGATATAAATATTGGCCACCTTATTGCCCTTTGCCGTAAAATAAGTGTTGATCAATTTACCTCCTTTGAATTCTCCTTTGAAGGTTTGCATGGTTTCAGAACCTCAATCATGAAAAGGTGAGATAAATTCCTTCTCCACACGGTTCCTTGGCTGTCGCACAAGCAGCATAAAACCAGCAACTGGAACAGGAATTCTTCCAGACCAGAGTTCACCTAATAATGTACAATGGAAATAAATATCAAATCGTTGACTATAAGTTGTCAAAAAAGGTTCAATTAATTTAATATTTAGAAAATGTCTGTTATGGACTCACTGCTGCTGTGTCAATGTGAAGCAGAACTGGATCCTGCTCTCTTGTAGATTCTAGTCGGTCTAATAGTGTCTGAACCATTGAGTCGATATCAATTAGTGGTTCAATCAATCTGATTGTGATTTTCTGTGCCGGGGCAGATTTCTGTTGAAAGCTCTGGAACAAACGGTCGACATAAAGGGATTTTCCTGGAAATTAATAGAAAATAAATGCATTTATTATACATTTTACGTTCTGTGTCCTCTGGAGTGACGACTACTAATGATCGCTGAAACATGAATATTCTTACCAACTGCAGGGCGTTGAGAGGAAACGACCCAAACAGACAGTTTCTCCGGAGAGGTCATTGACACGGGACTGTGTTTATTGGTGACGGTGAAGTGGTGGTGGATGTATTTCGTGATAGTATCGGCCGTTACAGTCACTCCTGCCTGAACTTTGTGATTACTGAAGAAGGAGGGCACATATCTGTGCTGGTGCACCAGGGGACTGACTATCACCAGCCGATAGCGGACACCGGCACTGCTTTCCAGTCTGTCAAACACCTCTCCAAGGGCCACGCTCACTTCGTAGCCTAACAATCCGGGGTTGACCAGAGAATAAATCCTCTTCTGGCTCATTTTGGAGCCCAGACCAAGAGCACGACGAAGAAAGATCTCCACCTGCTCCTCCGTGGTGGCCTCCCTGCACACCAGCACCTCGTCGGAGGAGGGCAGCGGCTGCTCGGGGCTGTGGGCGTAGAGGGACAGCGTCGTCGGGAACACCTCCGCGGCGGGACAGAGCACCAGGTTGGGTTTCCCCTCCTCGAGGGAACTCGGGATGGTCCTGGAGATGTGCTGCTGGCTCATATCAGATAGGCAGGAGAGGAAGTGTGCAAGTGTGGAGATGTCCAAGTGCTGGTGGAGATGCTGTGGCATGTTTTCCTTGAACTCTCTCCACAGATCCTCCATGCTATTGTTTTTACCATCCTCCCCTTTGCTCAAGGGTGAGCAATCCATGGCCTCAGCATCTTCCTCTATCGGGTCATCCTCATCCTCATCCTCTGAGGAAAACTGCATGAAATCCTCACCCGAACGCTTGGCGCCTTGCTCAACTGTTTGCCTCAGAGTTGTCCCTGTTGCAGTTTCAAAGGCGTTTCTGATATCAGCCAGGGTGCACTGGGGCTTTATGGGGGTCAGCAGATGCCATAGCTGTTGAGGAACCGGGGTCTGTCGGTGACACACACTGTGTATCCAGTGGCACAGGTACACCAGCTGCTCTGAAGTGAAGTGGTTCAGCATATGGAAGTCGGAGCGTTTCTCGGTGATGAACAAACACCATTCCTTATGGCAGATCTCCATGGAGCGACCAAGCTGTTGTAGGTTCTCCGTCACCTCCCCGTGGAACTCATTTAGTCGGTCGTCAAATGACAGGAATCTCACTTGGATAGATGGCTGGCACGCGTGTACGCAGTTGACCGAAGCATTCCATTCCCTGTAGAGCATGTTGCCTGACATTTGCATTTCGAGCAGAATCGAGGCCACTCTTTGAACACCTTCAAAGACCTTCATAAGAAAAGGGAGGGGGGAAATGGTATGGTTAAAATAATGTATGCCAAACACAATTCTAGAACACAATTCTGTCAAACACTAAAAGTCCTCTGACCTGTGTGAACCTTCTGACTTGGTTCTTGCCGTGTTCTCCTTTGGAGGACATGAGCATGAGTTTGTTTTGCAACTCCAGCAGCTCTTCAAGGCTGTATCTCTTCTGTGCATGGCCCTTGTCCACTCTTACAGACAGGAGGTTCTGTAGACATCTCTGAGAAGTATGACAAGCACAATGCATTTAAAACAGCTATGGAAATAGAGAGCTTTGCATCATCATCATTGATGCAAAGTTCGCTGAATTGTCATCATCACTTTTGCCATTCATTATTTACTTAGTTAAATTGCAGATGATTGTATGGAGAATTCAGATATGTGTCATTAGGCGTACCTACTTTATAGGTAGGCTGTGGACCTTAGGGATAAACACCAGGAACAATCGGCTTCAAACCCCCTCAGACCTTCAGAATAGAGTACTCTAAAGTACTATCATCACCATGACAACTCACCTTTTCTGTGTTCTCGTTGGACCATCCAATCTGATAAACTCCTGTTTCATTAATGGAGGACGCCAGGGCGAGCGAGGACTGCTCCACAGACCCATGGGTCTCCTTCAGTCCCTTCAGCCAGCTCAACAGTCGTGTGGAGTCCCTCTGCAAGGCGAACCATTGGCATTAATGTCACTCGGCTCCAGACACTCGGGTCGATTCAACATTGCCTTCTCAAAAAAAAGAAGAACATTTGTACCAATTTATCCGGTAGTTTCCCGTCTCGTTGCTGGGCGTCCCACACCAGTTCGGCCCAGGTCATGAATTCTTTAAAACCCGTGGTGGGTATGAGCTTGTAGAGCAGTGGCCCGTAGCCCATCACTGCATCATGGAAGCAGGCCACCTGGTCGATCTCTGTGTCGTTCTCTCCAGCAGATATGGACGCCAGCTCGACAAACACCTTGACTTCGCTCATGTCTGTGGTGGGAGGGTGAGACATGCACATGTAACACAGAGACTGGGGTAGTTGAATTGGAATACCGTTGAAAGCGTTCGGTCCTTGTACTCACTCTTTAGGTTCTCCTTGACCCAGGTGACCAGAGTGTGGCTCCTCAAGAACTCATCCAGACACACGGTCTGCTGCTTGGTGACGCTGGAGAGTTGTTGCTTGGCACTGATCAGTTTGGTCGAAAGTGAATCGAGGGTCCTCTGTTTGAACGAGTCTTCTTGCTGTTGTGAAGATAACAAGACATATGAAATCACAAACAAAACAAAGCCCTGAATCATTGCTAAATTAATTCTAAGCAGAGATTTAAGGGGGTTTACCAGTTGGGTAAGATTCTGGATCTCGTGGAAGTCTCCATTGAGCTCCATTTGATCTGCGATCTGCAGCACTGAACTTGCTGCGGCAGCCACCCCGAGGACCTGCCGATAGTCCTGGATCTGAGCGAGTCTCGCCTCCACCCAGTGGTCCTCAGGGGGAGGGAGGTACTTGTGGAGTTCTTCCAGCTGGAACATTACATCAGCCATCAAACTCAGCTCCTGCTTCATCAGTTTCCCGTCTCCATTGTCCCCTGCGTCCACCAGAACCCGGTCGATACGTTCAAACGTGACGGTGGCGTTGGCGATTTCAACGCCATGCTGGTAATAATCGACTAGCAGAGGTCTCCAGATCAGGTCGCAGGCCTGCGATAGGGTGACCGGAACAGACACTGAGCTGCCTGATCGGTTTGCTTCCAGTCTCGCAGCCCTGTCCCAGTATGCGAGAATCAGGTTGCTGTGGTGAAGTGGATGCATTTCTGAGGCCATCTCTAGGATCTCTGGGCTGAGTGAATACCAGAGGAGCTTCCAGTCAGACTCCACCTGGTCTCTCAAACTATTCACCAGCATCAACTCGTTCAGGCATACTGACTGGATGTCTTGTTGATGTTGCTCTTTGAGTGTGACCAACTCAAACACTAGATGAAAACAAAACTAAGTTACTGGGGACTCAACATAAGATCACAAACCCACCATATGATACAGAAGGGTGTGCAAGTAAATTGAATGGAAATGTAAGATAACAAATCAGTCATTTATTACCTGTGATGCTTTCTGTGACTTTGGCAAACATCTTTATCAACGTGTTCACATGCTGTTGTTGGTTATTGAAAAAGGTGAGCTCCTTCTCTCTCTGAGCCAGAATGCTCTCTGCATCAGCTGGAATGGACTCCGAGGTCCCACTCTTTCTATCTGCAGAGGACATCATTGGGAAGGAGTGGTTTGAGATGGGTCCCCTTACACTTGCAGGGAAATTCAGCAGCATGCTATTAGAATAAAGCAACATACAGTAGTTGTAGAGCTTCTTAAACTGGTCCTTGTGCCCCAGGGTGGTCGTCAGATCTCCCAGTGTTACATGCCCTACAATCAGGGAGTCCACCAGCGACGCCATTCTGGCCATGCAGCCTCTGACAATCTCCTCAGCCCCATCGTCCAGGGGTAGTGTCTTCCATTCTACAGCGGACCAATTGATGCACACATTGGATCCACACAATGTACGATAAACGATAAACACTGCAAACAAATGCACAATGGTAAAATTGGCAGTCACAAATACATTTCTATTTGAACATACCTTGAGACAGAATGCAGCTGATGGCAGACTGCGGATCGAGCAGCTGTAGCACAGAGTTGTGGTGAAACCTTGCAGCTGACTCCACTATAATCGAGGAAAGGATGTTGCCGGGGATATCTTTCATTTTAGAATAAAGGGTCTTTATCAGCTGCCCCTCTTTCTTTCTCTGCAGAAATGGAAGGATGAAATAGGTTGGTCAATCCTGAGCCAGAGGGAGGATCACTTACGATTTCAGACTAGTTAGAACCTGTTGACAAAGTCGTATTATAACAACTCCACCATTCCCCATGAATTTATACTTCTGGTGCATCATTGAGCAACCATTGTTAAAGTAATTGAGCTAATGCAGGATTTTCCCAGATAGTTGTCGTTACGAAACCCTATTGTTGTTCCTTCGATTGGAGAAAGATTGGAAGCTGATTGGATGACTTGTGGCAGCTGGGATAACGTCTGCACTGTTGCACACTTCACAAGCAACACCAGAGCATGTATATATGCCTGGCAGGTGCTTCGAATGGCGGTCTGACACAGCTCCTGGAAGCAGGTTTGTAAGGTACTGTGGCTGCGCCCCAAGACAAGACAACACACAAGGATCCTGTCCTCTTCCTTGGACTGCATGGACACCAAAGGACACAGAAAACAGTAGTGAATGTAGGAGCGAAAGTGTGTGTGTGTGTGTGTGTGTGTGTGTGTGTGTGTGTGTGTGTGTGTGTGTGTGTGTGTGTGTGTGTGTGTGTGTGTGTGTGTGTGTGTGTGTGTGTGTGTGTGTGTGTGTGTGTGAGCCAGAGCGTCCAAATATCTCGGCCAGTTCTACACACACTTTCACTAGTGTCTCATTCAGGCTAGCACTAAAGAACATGTTCCCCTGCCTGGATCTCCATCGTCAGCATACCTGGGTAATCCTGGTCCTCAGGTCCTTCTCCACGGTGGACCTCCACTGGACCAACACTTCCTCATCGGAGCATTCCACCTTCAGCAGGGCATCCCAAATCTAACACGAAATAATCGCCAGAATCACAGAATCATCAAATGGTAGGTATTGGGATGGTGGATATCGTAATGATCTACTCAGTAAAATAAACTATGAAAGAAGCAAGGATCCACTGAAATGCTGCCGTTATGGATGCTTTGTTTTGTGTGTGTACCTCTATCTCTTTGGGGTAGCTGAGTGCTTTGGACTCTGTGAGAAGAGGTTTGTGGAGCAGGATATCCCGCCACTCGCAAACATGCTGCTGCACGTGGAGCAGGTCTGTCCTGTATGGCCGAGTGACGGGGAGAACCTCAGCTTCAACGGTTTGGGCGTGGCCGTCCTCAACCTCCAGGGCCTGGGCGACAACAGAGTGAAACACGGCATATAACAAGAGGCAACTATTGGCCTAATTCAGGTTCCACATTCCGCACTCCGTTCCATCACCCTGCTAGCGTTTGGAACCAAGACAGAACCAAGATGGCCGAGAGGGGAATAAAGCGGTCAGCATACTTCAAATTAAGAAGATTTAATTTTTGTAGTCAAATTTGTTTGATGCTCCATGCAGTTTCAGTTTTGTCACTGAGTATTGACCTGTTGCATCTTCATGGAGAACCCGCCTTCTCTGACAAGTCACACACAATGTTCGCATTGACCTCATCTGCAGAGATTCCGGCAGGTTCCAAAAAATTGTTTTCTTAAAAACTCAACAATCATATTATCCACGTGAGGTTTGCTGACCAATTGGGGCCACAGCTCAGATATAGAAGAGCTATAACAGGTGGACATACCTGTTCTGCAGACGCTTGATGGATGATGGAGGTCAGCTTGAGCGCTAGCTGGCAGGAGAGCAGTACAGTCCGGTAGCTCGGTACCAGTTTTGCAACTTTGCATGCGTTCTTGACCAATTCAATGCTACTCAGGAAGATGCTACTCAGCTTGATGTCTCCTGAATCCATCACCCTATGGGAATCATACAATTAATAAGGATGAGGCAAAATAAGGCGCATGAATTTTAAAAAGTGTTTTCAATTCCTGAAGACATTACCTATCTGTTTCCATTTTTGTGATGACATGGGTCAGGACTCTTTGAGCCTGTTGCATAGTGGCAAAGAGTCAGAAACGTATAATACGACGTAAACACAAGAGCCGGTAAAGGCAGGGTGCAAATGATACGGGGAGGACCGGGGACCGGTGATGTGAAGAGGGCTCCTGGAGACCCACCAGGACAACTCTTATGGGGTCTTTACAATTTAACATCCAATCACATTTTAAATACATGAAGACAGGAAAATGAAAAATGCATGTCTTGAACTGTTTAGGCATATTACGTTTAACGTGTATAAATATATGTTCCCACCCCCATTGTGGATTTCACAATATCTCCTGAGATGTAAACTAATTTGTCTCACTCCTATATTGTCTGATAGTTTCTTGTGTGTCTGTATCATTGGCCCCCCGTCAACACGTCTGCACGTCAGACTCACCTGCTCATTCAGGTGGTCTCTGGTGGTCCCGGAGGCGGGCTGGTCTCTGGTGGTCCCGGAGGCGGGCTGTCGGAGCCTATAGAGCAGAGCCTGGATCAGGAGGCCAGGGTGCACTCCTGCCAGCTCAGAGAACTCTGGGAAGTCCTCCAGTGGGATCAGCGTCAGCCAACTCCGTAACACCAGAGGCATCTCTTGGACCACAGTTAAGTGTTTCTGGATCAAAGTCATCATCATCCTGTGAGAGTCACAATAAACAATTTAATTTGATCTGTTCAGTGTATTTATCGCAAAGCATTGACAACATCTCAACACACACAGACCAAGTTTCCCCCCACACTCACACATGATATCCATAAAGTCTGTCTCCAAAGTGAATTTAGATGCTAATAGAGCAACTAGTAGTTTTTTATTCTTTCAATTGAACACAATCAAGTTGCTCCAGCTTACCTTCTCTTCTCTTTCCATTCTGCTACACTGTCTCTGAAATGGCAGAACCTGACCGTGGCCAATCCAGACCAGATCTCCTCCCCGACAGTAGGACCCATTCCTGGGGCGTCTGACGGCGGCGGCCGGAGCGTGTGGAGCAGAGGAATGAGCAGAAGGACCTCGGACACCTTCAGTCGTACGCACTGTTCGATCAGATCAAGCACGACTCTGCCAGGGGTGTGGGGAAGGGTGCGTTTTTAAGTGTCATTTGAGAAATTATAAAATAGGCAAAGGAAAAACAAATGCAGAAAGCTACAATTCTGAATTTACCTCTGTGGATTTTTGAAACGACTGAACGCTTCCTTCAGGTCGCTGCTGTTTATTGCTGACGACAATACTTGGCAGAGGTTCGCCAAGCCCATCACTCCGAGACCTTCACTGAACCGAACAGAGAGCACAAACACATCCAAGGCCAACGCTAGAGATCTGCCGCTCATCTGGCCCGCCACAGCTCCTTCTAAGATGGGGAGCAAATGCTCTGAAATCAACCTGGCCACCTGTTGAGGTAGCAAGGAATTGCCATGAGAACTGTGATAAATATTCATTTGTATAGGTAACGGTAGTATTTTTGGGAATGTTGATTGTACCTACTTTGACCATGGGGGGGTGTGAGTTTTCTGGGTAATGTATTCTTGGTGCTTCACCAGTGACTGTGTATTGGAAATCGGTCAGGTTCCTATGCAGATTCTTTGTGCATTCTTTATCAGATGGAGACCAATTCTCAAATATTCTTTTCAGCAGCTCTGACACAGAGAAGTTCCAGCTTTCTGCAATGTCGTCATCCTTTGGTTTCTTCCAGACAATTTGAATAAAACGTCTCATCATGGACGTGTGCTCCATTCGGCATATATAGCCCTCAAAAAGGTGCAGATCTTAATCAAAACAACATATTTTCAGTCAGTGAATTCAGATACATGTACAGTAGAAGACTGAAGGCATTGGGCTTCAAACCCAGAATCGGAGACTATCCTGCCCCCCATTTGTGTATCAAAAAATCAAGTCTACGGTTTCCACCTTTCAAAGCTTTATCATTTGGAATAAAGATGTCCCTCATGGCCGTCTCTTCAATGTATTTGTTGCGTTGCTGTATGGAATACGTGTAGGTCAACTTCTGCTCCCTTGGAACATATCTGTCCTCCAGGGAAAAGCTTGCTTTGAGCAGGAACCCTTTCTGAGGAAGCTCACTGAAGAGGAGACATTCAATTATATGTTACCATAATTATTTATTTCATGAAATAGACTTCATTAAAGAGTGTTAAAGTAGAGTTGAAGTAGTAACCTTAAAGCAAAATACAAGCATCAGGTATACTCACGATAAATTATTCACGTTAAGAAGATGCCATTCACTTTGTTGACACAGAAATATTTTGTCATGTTCACGGTCGAACTGAAATTTCTTATCCAACACCGCGTGAACGTGAAAGGTGAACAAGGGGGTCTCAGAAGGTGAAGACCTCCCTGAAGTCCGGCCGCTGTAACACAAAGAGACAAAGGACATGAGGGTTAGTCAGGCCATGACTATATTCGGTCATCCTGCGCTGACAGCTGCGGTCCAACGCGACGGGTTTGGTTAGGTATCGGTTGGTTCGCTGCTCACCGCTCTGCCTCGCTGTGGGACGCCCTGCGGGGCCTCTCTCCGGCCCCTGGGGGGTCCGGCCCGCTCTCCACCTTCGCAGACCCCGTGCTCACCGCCTGTGCGTACGAACCGGGCTTGGCCTTGGCATCTTTTGTCATTCCGGACTCTGGCGCTGAGCTCTTCCCGGAGGGGCCGTCTTCCTTCTTCCGCCCAGCTCCTTTGAGGTCTGCCTTCTCCTCCACTGACGCAGCCCGGCCGTCCGCACCCCCCCCCCCCTGTGACGTAGACGTCTGTTGGTCCTTTGGGTTGGACTCCTCCGTGCTGCCTCCTGACCTGGGCGTTCCTCTGGGTTTCTGCCCGTCCTCCCGTCCGCCCGTCTGCGGGTCTGGCTCCGGAGGCACCGGCACAGTCGGGCTCTCCCCAGACTGCCCCAGGTCGGGGGCCTTACCCTGAGTCGGCTCAGCTCCCTCGCCCTCCGTCTGGGGCTCCCATTGCGTCCACTGGGTGCACTGAGCCACTGCTGGAGTCTGCGTTTCCCAACTCCTGGTCGTGCTCTTCCCGGTTTGGGTCTGGACGTGCACCTGCATTTTATGCTTGTTCACCGCGGACTGAAGATGACTGGTGTGATCTTGATGGTCCACAAGCTGCTCTTCTGCCCCCGCCGGGGCCTGAGCCGGCTCCCCCGGGGCCTGAGCCGGCTCCCCCGGGGAACGTCCACAATTGTCTACTGAAGCATTTGAAGTTGTATCTATTTTGCTTTGTTTAGCCATCTATTTCAGACAATAAAATGCAAGGGTAATATTTATATAACTAATAATAATAAATTAGAAAGTGATTGGAAATTATGGAACATCCAAATAGTTATATTTATTGTAATATTATTACCTTGAGTGCATTTATTTTTACGACTATCCCTAATGCAAACGAAGTTCAGTTTCGGTTTCAATTCTCCCATATGTACTGCTCTCAGCGAACATAAAACCTAACCTAACGTTTTATACGAACACAAGATCTGTTATCGTCTACTCAGACGATCATCCAGAAATATAACTGGGTGGCCATGTATCCTGCATGAACACATGAACAATATCATTTAATCAGAAAAGTTCACCCGTTTTGAACCTGAACCGAACTCTTCTCTTGTGGGTTAAATTCTCCTTTTTATTTTGTCTTATTAAAATAATCAGTAAACAGTAGTCAATAGCCTACCATAGGCTAGTTGTGAACCATACAGAATTGATTGTTTGCGACATTATAACATGTCAAAGTAAAGTGAATACAGAACAGAAGGCAATGTAACGTAATGTTTAATGATGAACCCCCTGAAGGGAAAGGGAACAGTAATTGAGGCGTCAGTAAACTATTGTTTAATGGAACTCGGTTAAATTACAAAGAAAGACATCCTAGGGCGGCCAAACACCATGTAGGCCTATTACAAACATGTAGGCCTACACAATGGCACCTCTCCCACTTCACCTCATCAAGACAACACAGGTCTACAGTTTATCACACAAATATGATGTCAGATAACATAATTGTTATAGTTTTATTTTTTTTTTTTTCTCACTTCGGCCGGATAAGAGGAGCTCAGGAACCAGCCGGCTTCTTTATGCGTCTGACCACGACTCGCGTTCTTCTCCCCGGCGGTCTGCGTCGCTCCTCGGTGTTCGTGGCGTTCTCCTCCGCCGGCTTGCCCGCGGGGGGTCTGGGCTCCCGCCGGGGCGGAGCGGGGCTCCTGCCCGCCCTCACGTCGTCCACGAAGGCCTCCACGTCATCGAACTTGACCGTGAGGTCGCCGAGGCGTTCCTTCAGCGCGTTGAACTCTTTGTAGAGGTCGCCCAGTGCGTCGGACAGCGGCCCGATCCTAGACGATATTAGATATCATCACCATGAAACAAATACAAGTGAATATCGATAAGGAATCTGCGGTTTAACGCCTTTGCCTCCTCAAACGTGTAGTGAGGTGGTGTTTGATTCACCTTCCATAGTCCGGCAGCACAGTGTTGTGGTCATGCAGGAGCAGGTCTTTGACCTGCGTCATGATCGCGTATTTCCAGTTGTCTAAGACCAGGGTGAGGTTGGCGCATCCTCTGGCATTGACCTTCTGTGCTAAAGAGACCACAGACAATGTCGACCGAAAAATGAAATCTACATTACCTCGATTCACGGTGTTATGTTATATATAACTGTATAATTGTAATTGTTTACTCATGTTTCTTGGCAGCAATGGCCTCATTTGCGTAACCAAGTGTACATAATAAATATCGTGAAGTCACATGTTTCACAATATATAACATGTATATTGTACATGTACAATCTGCCCGCTAGAGCGTTTAAAACAGGACCAGCACCCGGCCTGCGGGTTTCACATACACCCCCCCCCCCCACCCGGCCCGACCCCGGCCCGGGTCCCAGTAACAACACGCTCGGCCCAGAGTAAGCTGCTGTTTGTTGACATCCTGCGGTAGCTACTGGAGCTAGCTAACTAGCTAATGGCTGGCTCTAGCGCATCTGTTTGCGCGTCCATGTACTTGGAATGGGTGGAGTCAGAGTCGGCGTTGAAGGAGAGGGGGTAGGACCATTTGAGTTGTGTTTTTTCAAAATCTGCTGGCGTTTCGCAAATCCCATACCCAACCTTTAAGTTGGTTTGTTTCAAATGGGAAGCTGCATAGCGGACAGTGCTGAAGGAGCAGGAGGAGGTGGGGGTGGGTGAGGTGGGGCTGGGGGGGGTAGGTCCCTCCCCCCTTGGACAAAGCAGGGCTCTCGCCGTGCGTCTAGCACTACGAGACCCCCCCTCCCCATCACCACCATCAACTCCTCTTTCTGAATGGGGCAGCAGCCTCCGCCCTATTGTCGTCGTCCCCCGCCAGCCTCTGGGCTGACAGCTGTTGCCCACTGAAGGCTTTAAAAGAGACTCCACGTGAACATGCTGCCACACACACACACACACACACACACACACACACACACACACACACACACACACACACACACACACACACACACACACACACACCAAAAAACAGACCCACACAAAAACACATACAATTCCAAAAACACCCACACACACACTCAAACACACTACAGAAACACAGACACTTCCATAAAGACACACACATACTCGAACAAATAGACACACACACACACACATACACACCCACACACTCCCGAAAACACACACACACACACACCACTGGACAGGTTGAGTGCTGCCATGACCACAGACTGTCGATTGTCTCGTTTTGTCTCTGTGTTCACAGCAGACCCGGCCTCCATTACTGTGCAGAGTTTAAATATAAAATAGAGTCATCACACTGAAAGAAGACACGATGAAATGGACGTCCCTAAGGCCCTAACACACCGGCCCAACCGTTGGCCGACTGAGACGTCACACACCGGCCCAACCGTTGGCCGACTGAGACGTCACACACCGGCCCAACCGTTGGCCGACTGAGACGTCACACACCGGCCCAACCGTTGGCCGACTGAGACGTCACACACCGGCCCAACCGTTGGCCGACTGAGACGTCACACACCGGCCCAACCGTTGGCCGACTGAGACGTTTGGAAGACTCGGACGAGATCAGGAACAAATGTGTTCCGTGTGTTCAGCTGTGATGGAAGCTTTGGAACCGTGCGGACGCCGTCTGCTTCAACACGCAACGTCTGACAGCGTTGGCGGGGGGAGGAGTTGAGCCATCGGATACTCTGATGGGCGGTGTGCAACCGTGCACAACCGTGTGTGTGTGTGTGTGTGTGTGTGTACCTTAAGCTGATGTTGGCCTGCTGGTTGACCTGCGTTGTGCTGTTGGACCGCCGCAGGTTCTTGATGGAGCGCGGGCCTCCAAGGCTAGCATCACTCTGAGGAGCACGCACACATTCATGAGCACCTAGCATGTTAGCATCACACACACATTCATCAGCACCTAGCATGTTAGCATCACGCACACATTCATGAGCACCTAGCATGTTAGCATCACACACACATTCATGAGCACCTAGCATGTTAGCATCACACACACATTCATGAGCACCTAGCATGTAGCATCACACACACTCATGAGCACCTAGCATGTTAGCATCACACACACATTCATGAGCACCTAGCATGATAGCATTCCTCTGAGTACACACACACATTCATACACACGCGCACACACACGCACAGCATGTTTGTCCTTCCACTCAAAGAACAGCAGTTCCATTAGGCTTTACTGTAGTGGAACCAAAGTGCATACTCCAGTACCTCACCTAACTTAGAGGCATGTTATATATGAAGGTATTATTGTAGCAAAAGTCTTTAGCACCTGTAACTGCAGAATTTGAATGCGTACACTAAAGTCACAGTAAATTTGAAGTCGTATATATTTATTTTGCATGTGTACTCTAAAGTCACAAATGTGTAACAGTACATTTGTAGTCGTAAAAAAAATATAAATATTTTTTATACCATTGTAAACACAAAATAGGGTCTACGAGTACGCTAATCTGTGTTACAGGTGCACAAATCCTTTTGCTACAATTATTGCAGCGCAGTTGGTGCAAAACACATTCGCACACCCGTGTTTCATAATCTGAGAACATGCCCAAAAGGTGTGCATTCGTAAACCCAAATTTGAACAAATGCATCAGAAGTTGCACATCTGTGAACGCTATGTTAATTCAGCATTTTAATGAGCGAGCACAAAACCATTTTACAACTGCTCGAATCTGCTCCTGCAAGTCTCAGCTGTGGGTTTTTTTGCAGGTTGTTTTGCAACACCCCTAGGTGGTAAATGTGTAGCAAAAGTATTCGTATCCGTAGATGACAGAGAGTCCGTGAGCGGGACAAAATAGTCCCGCCCATAATTTCCTAATCCAATGAAAATCGCCGGCAGGGATGCATTTCTCAAATTACACTGGGACCCACCCCGTGCCAGCCATGGAGCTATAAAGATCGCAGCATACTCAGCACGGGATACGTTTATTTCTGGAGAAGTGAAGAGGGCGTCCTACTGAACGGAGATGGGTATCCTACATTATGTTAAATGAAATGACTCAGTTCAAGTGAATTCCCCCCAAAGTATTTCATTAACATGCCGCAAATGTCCTTGAATGTATTTTAATGGTCGCCATAACATAAATTCAGAAATGTTAATGCAATACTTTGGGGAGAATTCCCTTGAACTAAGTCATTTCATTTTACATAGGCCTAATGTAAAATGACATAATGTAAAAGGACCCCTACATGTCCTTCATGATTGACGGCGACACAGACGTCTCTACCAAAGAGTGTGTGATCGTCTACAGCCGCATTTTGCGCAAAGGGAGACCAGTCGACATTTTAATTGTGTAATACTTTAAGCACAAAAAAAGTTTTATTTTGCTTAATGGTTTAGTTCGAAATGTTCAATTTCAGCTCAGTGAAGCACCTTATTTTTCTTTTTATTTATAATTGTGCTTCAAATAAAGAAATGCCTTTCTCTACACCTTAATCTTGTTTAAAAATCATTCACATTATATGAAAGTTATGAACAGAGATATAAAGGTGACCTCATGGCGTCTGGACCCCTGTGAAGTATTGATAAATGTAATGCATTCTTTAGCCCACCCACCCAAAATCACCACCAGCCGTCACTGTAATTTGAGAATTGCATCCCTGCCGGCGATTTTCATTGGATTAGGAAATTATGGGCGGGACTATTTTGTCCCGCTCACGGACGCTCTGTCATCTACGGATACGAATACTTTTGCTACACATTTACCACCTAGGGGTGTTGCAAAACAACCTGCAAAAAACCCCACAGCTGAGACTTGCAGGAGCAGATTCGAGCAGTTGTAAAATGGTTTTGTGCTCGCTCATTAAAATGTTGAATTAACATAGCGTTCACAGATGTGCAACTTCTGATGCATTTGTTCAAATTTGGGTTTACGAATGCACACCTTTTGGGCATGTTCTCAGATTATGAAACACGGGTGTGCGAATGTGTTTTGCACCAACTGCGCTGCAATAATTGTAGCAAAAGGATTTGTGCACCTGTAACACAGATTAGCGTACTCGTAGACCCTATTTTGTGTTTACAATGGTATAAAAAATATTTATATTTTTTTTACGACTACAAATGTACTGTTACACATTTGTGACTTTAGAGTACACATGCAAAATAAATATATACGACTTCAAATTTACTGTGACTTTAGTGTACGCATTCAAATTCTGCAGTTACAGGTGCTAAAGACTTTTGCTACAATAATACCTTCATAGTTATATATTAAGTCCACACACTTAGATACATTGAGCTTTCTGGCTGCTAACTTTTTTCTATATTGTACACATTATATTTCACACTATTGCACTGCGACTGCTGTCAAACGTACGTTCTGCCTTTGAGGACGAGTAAAAAGCCACCTTATTCATCCATCCAGCGAATGACAGAGTATTCAGCCGCCCGAGCACAACGCCCATCTGGAGCTGACAATCGGCACCTGGACCGGACGACTAAAACCCCGTTCTCCTCCCTCTCTCTGTGGACTGTGGCAAATGTTGCTTATCCATCCAAAATATACAGTATCTAGGTGGACACTCCCACGTGTGATGTCACTAAGGCACCTCGGTGCCTTAGTGACATCACAAGTGGGCGTGTCCGTCCAATCCGTCTTATCTATATCTAGGTGGACACTCCCACTTGTGATGTCACTAAGGCACAGGAAGAGGCAGATTTACAAACGGCTTATAACGGCTAATCACACTCGCTCCCGGTGAGTAGTAATAAGGGCCCTTTAAAAGGAGATTAAGTTAGTGAAGATTCAAAAAATGTCAAGTTATCTTTGTTTTTACTCTTTAAGAAATAGAGAAAGGTGGTATGGATCTTCACAGAACGAGAGAGAATGTTGTTGAGTGCTGTCCTGACCCCTCTGCCCACCCCCCCGGTGAAGCGGGGCTCACCAGCGTGTTGCGTTTCCCCTCGCTGTCCGCGGCCACGGAGACGGAGCGGGTGAAGGCCTTCCCCGCAGCGACGGCACTGCCGGGCCGTCTGGACACGGAGAGCTGGGAGCCGGAGAGGCTGAGGTCCAGGGGGTCTCCTGTAGCAAGGCTGGAGGCGGACGGGGGGCTGCGGCTGCTCCGATGCATCATCTCTCAAGAGCCTGGGTTAGGGAGGGGGAGAGGGAGAGGGAGAGGGAGGGAGGGGGGAGAGGGAGGGAGGGAGGGAGAGCGAGAGCAATACAATCAAAACACAGAGCGAGACACACACACACACACACAAACAGAAACACAGATAGAAATAAATAAAATAAGAAAACAGAGCGGTGCAGAAAGCGACACACACACACACACACACACACATGATTGCACACACACGCAGGGTAAACAGTCACTTTGCCCGTTGGTTTCCCTGGCGACCAACAACAAACTCTCTGTGGGAGGCGTCGCCGTAGCATGGTCACGTTTACGTTAAACAACTACGCATTAAGGGCTTTTAAACACCGTATATCACAGATATCACACCAGATACAACGAGATATAACGATGACAGAAGGAACGTCAGACGTCTTTACATTACAACATAAATATCCCGAGCAAGACGCGTAATCCTGCACGTCTGTGTCTGGGTAGTCATCATATATGAGACAAATATCATTTATATGAGACAAATATCATTTATGTGAGACATAAATCACTGAAACGAGACATAAGCGGTCTTCTGATAGAAGTATAAACTGGTCCTGAGGTGTTACTGGTATGCTGTTTCCCAACAACAAGGCCAGTGGGAGAGATGGGATCTCACCAGACTGTTGTTCTGGGAAACCATCCAACCAGATCCTGACATCCCAACCGGGTTTATCAAATTGATTTCACGAAGCATCACTCCCACTTGATTGATGCAAACCGGAAGAACCCGACGTCACAATGTTACCTTCATGTTGTCACCTGAAGTCACACGTCACGCGTTCACCCCTCATCCTTCACAACACTGCTTAGTGAAACGAGCAGCTGTCTCCGGTAAAACCATCCTCATCCCCTCAACCTCATCCCGACACTCAACAGTTAAGCCTTTCATCAACCGGAGACGTCCCAACACGAGGCGGTACTCACGCAGATGGAGAGCCGTCCACAGCATCGCTCGACAAACACGGAGTCAGATATAAACACGAACGTCCTCCTCTCTGCGTGATGGAAGTCGTGTGGTCTCCACACGGATTTATAACCTCTGTGGTAACGTCGTCATAACGCAACGGCGCAACGGGACGGAGACTCCGCCCCTCGGCAGCCGTGATTGGCCGAAGAAACGCGCTGTGTATGTTGTGGAGGACGTGATAGGCGGGAGAAGCTGCCTTTAAAGAAGCCCCGTCGCACGGGGCGTGGCTTGGTTTGTTAATGGTTGGTTGAACAAAAAGGGGTAATAATCAGAGTAGTGCAAGTGATTTTACCATCTATGGGTTTATTGATTTATTAACAGATGCCATCACAGGTTTCTATATTCATACAAATACATTTGTGAAAAGATGTGCAAAAGGCAGAAACAGATTTCAAAAGTAAGACTCATTATAAAAAAAAGTAAGACTTTTAGAATTTTAGGAATTACTGCTAATCAAATAAAAACATCCCAACATTAACCGTTAAGGTAAACAAGCAGCTCTAACAGGCTTTGGTCCCGAGGGCTAGGCTACATTAAGCACAAGATTGGCCCAGAGTTCCTGAGTTAAAAAATAAATCATGTCCAACATCATCAAGGCATCAAGCAATGTGTGGACTTCAAAACGGAATGGACCGTGGAATGTTCCGTAGCCGCGACGCTATCCTCTCTTAAACGCCACCGCCAGCCTCCACACCTCCGCCCCCTTGGCCAGGTTGATGTCGCCCGGTAGCGCGTCCAGCCCCTGCAGCGCGGGCAGGTTCTTCAGCTCCAGATGGCTCTCTAGAGTGGACCTGATGCTGGAGACAGAAGGCGGGGGGGGAGATGCAACAGTTAGCCTCACTGGTGTCTTCCCACATGCCCCCCTCCTCACTGGGCCAGCTGCCAGCTCCCTTGATGGATGGGGGCCTTGAAGGGGGGGGGGTCATGTTCTGGCCCTAGGAAGCGAAAGGAGTTCAGCTCCCTAGAGGGCTGTGCTGGACACGACCTACACACTCCTCTGAGACTGCGAGGGCCCTTCACTGCATTCCTTGAGAGCGCAGCGGTAATCCTTTAGGCTGACAAACGGCACACTTCTTAGCGGCTAGCTCCCAGCTTCAACACAACCAGGAGGACGAGTCCAGTCCGCTCCAGAGGGAAACAGCGCGACACGAGGAGGCCTTGTGGGGCTCACCTTCTGCCTGTTTCCCATATTCCCTATTATTCTTATTATGTGTCTTATAAATGAATAAGTGCAATCATAAATGCAATGTATGCAAACAACTAGTGTCGTCTTCACAACAAAATGTATTTCATTCTGATTTAATTTCTGTCTTGTTTCGGTTTCCTTTCTTTCGATAAAAGCAATTCAACGAGGATTATGAAAACAAGGACTTCTGGTCAAAAACATCTACTGATTGTGTGTTGCTTCAACTAATCATTCACACAGTCACACGCACGCACGCACACGAGCACACACACACACACACACACAGGCACACACACACACACACACACAGGCACACACACACACACACACGCACACACACACACACACACACACACACACACACACACACAGGCACACACACACACACACACACAAACATACACACACACACACACACACACACACACACACACACACACACACACACACACACACACACACACACACACACACACACACACACACACACACACACACACACACACGATTGCACGCAACCTAGGTGAAAAGCATAAATCATTGAGGTGAATCCCACAGGGCTTTAGGGGCAGGCGGTGGGTTGGACGTGGAGGGTCTTACTCCCAGTGGGGGCTGTACTCCTGGTCCGGCGCCAAGCCGCTGGTCTTCAGCAGGAGGACCTCGTGCAGCTCCCGGGTGAACCCCCCCGTATCGGCCGAGGTGAGGAACACGGTCAGCCCCCTCCGCTCCTCCGCCGTCAGCTTCTGGCAGAACTCTGAGCGCAGAGCGGGGAACGGCTCCTACAGGACAGGAGACCACAGAGGAGCTTCATACAGGAAGAGCTCAGCCGAGTGTAACTTCATCCCAGAGCCAGGGGGCTTCACAGGCCTCCAGGGAGAACCTTGATGACTCAAGGTTCATTGATAACCTTGAGTTATCAATGCAGACCTGGATGTTCATAAATATGCATGGACCCTATCAAATAACCCCCCCCCAAAAAAGATGAAAGCCCATCAAAGCTCATATTGTGGCTGTGGTGAATTCCAGCTATTTCTCTTCCGCACAGGGGGTCAGACGCTGGGGTCCCCCTGCTGTGTGTGGGGGCCCGGGCGCCACACTTTACCCAGATTTACCGGCCAGGCTGCTGCCCCCCCCCCCCCCCCCCCCAGGGGGCCGGGCCTCAGGCTGGGGTCAACCGCACCATGAAGAGTGACTAAAAGGTATCAGCCCAGAGAGGGTCTCTCCACGGAGCCTCGTCGGGTTGTCTTCTTACAATAACTTAAAATAACTCTTCTTAAAATAACTCTGCCTACAAAAAAGAGTTATTTTAGTTAATTAACTCATCTTTGTTAAATGTGTTTTAAAGAAGCACTAAATGACTAAATTATGATTTAAGTAAAGTATATAAGCAATGCTCTAATTAATGAATGATAAATGCAGTGAGATTTGGGTATGAATCGCTGCCAACACTCTACCAAGCAGCAGTGAATAACCTCCTGTGCTCCTAACCACCAGCGCTAGGCTAGCCTCAGCAGAAGCCTAACTGCTAACCCACACTCTGGAACGTCTGTCCAAGGGTCAGCACGCAGTCCAAGAATGTGAGGAAGAATAGACGGGGAGAGCTTCTTAAATGCATCTTCCAGTGGACACCTTCTACTGTCCCGTCTTCTTCTTCTTCTTCTTCTTCTTCTTCTTCTACTTTCCCATCTCATATATTTCTTCATCTACTGTCCTGTCTCATCTATTTCTTCATCTACTGTTCTGTCTCATCTACTTCTTCATCTACTGTCCCATCTTCTTCTTCTTCTTCTACTTGCCCATCTCATCTACTTCTTCATCTACTGTCCTGTCTTCTTCTACTCCGACTGTCCTCTCTGCCTCTTGCCATCTGGAGCTCATCTCCCAGGGAGGGGCTCTGCAGGTCACATCATGGCCACACCTCCGACCCCGACCCACCTGCTTCTTCTTCAGCCTGAGTTCGGACTTCCAGCAGGTCAGGAGCTGCCAGGTGAACACGCCGTGCTCCAGGCGAATCTCTCCCAGCGCCTGCGATGAGACAGAATTAAGAAGTTCAACGGATCCAAAAGGATTAAGGAAGCTTCCCGTTTCCCAGAGCTTAGGACAGCGGAAACCCTTTCATGTCTACGTCACATTCCTTCACGGATATCAATTTGATTTGGGATTACTGGGAGCTGGGGTATGAAAAAAAGAAATGCGAAAAATATGGCGAGGATGAATCAGATGATGAAACAAAATCATCATTCATCGTGATGATGAAGATGAAGGTGGTGAGGATGAGGTCTCCCTACCTTGGCCACGCTGCTGGAGATCTGCGGGCCGATCTTCAGGGCCTCGGTGAGGTAGGTCATCAGAGGTCCCCCGGGCTCCCCGCCCGTCTTGCCCAGCAGGCGTAGGCCGATCTCCAGCAGGTACACGGCGTCACACACGTCCGAGTAGGAGCGCAGCCCGCTGCGGACCGCCTCGCACACCGAGCCCTTCAGGGGAGTCTGGAGCCACAACACCACAACACCATGACGGAGACGCCCCTCAGCAGCAGCTCCCGTAGCGGAGCTCTCACTCAGAGGGACTTTAGAGAGCTTTAAGGAGCGTGTGCAGGGGGATCGAACCCCGAACCTTCCAGCCAGGACTCAGACACCTTGCAACTGCAGCATTGTTAAGTAGGAATATTGTACTGTCTGTTTTAGGAATATTGTTCTGTCAGTGTGTCTGCTTGTCTGTCTGGGAACGTTGTAGTCCATGTGCTGCATGTTGGTTCTCCATGTTTAGCCTGTATTAAGCCTCCATGTATTATTTCTCCCTTTCCATTTAAAGGACCACAAGGGAAACCAGCCTTTGGGCTTTATTGTGTTTTTTAATCCTTTTGAACACTTCTGTTCATTTCTTTTACTTATCTATTATTTTATTTTATTGTATGACAATGTTTATCTGTGAAGCACTTTGAGTCTGCCTTGTGTATGAAAAGTGCTACATAAATAAAGTTGCCTTGCCTTAATTGTTGTTCAATAAAGTTTTCAATCAATCAATCAAGTATCTGAACCTTGGAGGTAAAGCGCTGCATCCTCGTTTCATAACGGCACACCTTGGCCCTTTGATAGTTCTAAATCAAGGCACAACTAATTCGTCTTTAACAACAATACTACTTCTACTACTAACTAATACAACTATGAACCAGAAGTTCCATGACGACATACAAACAATACAATCAAAGCGCATATTTTTTTTCCACCTGATTAAAGTTGATAAAAAAATGTTTTAAGATGAATGGAACTATTCCTACCTTCGTTGGTAACAGTGGTATAAGTGGAATAAACCACTCGAGGAAGTTATTGGAAAGCAAAGTATATCAATGGTGGGAGACTACCTTGATTGATTGCTTGATCACCCTGCACCATTACCAGGTAGTTAACTCTCTTGGTCATGGACAGGGGCAGTTCTGCTCCCAGACAACACCGCTCAGTCATCACAACGCCCCGTGGGACTCACCTGATGGACCTTCATCCTCACTTCCGACAGCACAACTGAGAAGTCCTGCTGGTGGCGGATCAGGAACCGCTCAGTGTCCTGGTTAGGACCACAATAGATATGTTCAGTCGCTGCATAGTCTCCCCCACACCCCTCTGACGCACTTAGTGTACGTTGTACGTCCTGGCACCTTAATGCAACCAATTATTGTATGTTGCACGCCCTGGCACTTAAAACAAAGTGCTTAGCATTGTGAGGCATCTCATCCTAGTTGTCTCTGTTGTGTACGGGGAATGGGTTAACCTAGTGATGGTTAGTGCTTGGCACTTGGTTCTATGAACATCCTCACTGTACCCACAGCGGTGAATTGTTTCTCTTTCTTCTGACAAATGTACTTGCTTTGGATAAAAGCGTCTGCTGAATGCCCTTGATGTCAATGTAAATGTAGAAGGCCCGGCGTCACTTAGAACCAGCCTTTATTGGGCGGCTCGGCGGCGGCATCCTCACCGCTTGGATGAGGGGCTTCCCGGCCAGGAAGCGGCGGGCCAGCTGGGTTTGGATCCCTCGGAGGTCGTAGCTGTGCTCTGTCTCCTGGCCTTCCTTCAGGGTGTAGTGGCAGTGGGAGAGCACCAGGGGGAGCAGCTGCCTCTCTGGGTGACACAGGGCCAGCTGAGTGTCTGAGACCTCCTCCAGCTGCACACTGTACTCACTGGAAAGACGGAAAAGAAGAACATTATCGTGGATTATATCTCTGTCTCTGTCTTATTTATCATAAAAGGGCTTTAAACTGGTGTCAATCGATCCTGTTCGGGTCTTCAATGAGAAAAACGGTTTAGAATGATCTACAACTCTCCGTTACACAGAGCCTAGCAAGATGGCAGCTATGTGATTCTTAAAAAGATGTTTGGTTGTACTTTGTCTGTGTTCAAATAATGTATAAATCAATATGTCAACAGATTGCCAGCATTATGAGGCATCATCGAATCAAGACTTCATTTATCGGTTGTTTTGAAGGATTCAAAACAACGAGACAACAGATTAATCCTACGTCAATTTATCGTCTGACAATAGAGAGTAAACTATCGCCGTGAATGGCATTATTTTTTTCTAATGCCGTGAATGTTTGTTTGCAGTGGTGGCATTAGCCAATCACAGAGGGGCTTCGTCTGTGGTTCAGGTAGAGTGTGTTCTGTGGTCTGAACCTCCAGGTAAGCCGGGCTGACAGAGCCTTGGGGGGTGGCCGTCGTACACACCTGTGCTCCTGGTTGTTGACCTTCCGGGCCCCCGTCACCAGGCTGTTGTGGGTCTTGGACAGGAAGTCCACCAGGTTCCGAAGGCAGGACCCCGGTCCTCTACGGTCGGGGACCAGGAAGGCCCCGGAGCTGTCCGTGGTGATCGGTTTCTCACACAGCTTCACGTCCAGACCCAGCTCAGCTGCTCAGCGGACACACGTAGCGGTGAATGAAGCTTTACCGTCGCAACCTTAATCCCAAATGTGTGGTTTTAAAGCTGTGTGGCTGGTGAGTGCTCACCGTCACGGGCCATCTCCAGGCGAAGACAGTTCCACACGTCCACGAACCTCTGCACACGCTGCGAGACCACGCTGTGCTGGTGTCCTGCCGGCGACAAAACAAAGCGTCATAATGTGTGTTTGTGGGCGGCATGTGGCTCAGGAGGCAGAGCGGGTCGGCTAGGTGACCGGAAGCAGGGCCGGCGCCGACCGTTTCGGTTGCCTAGGCGACTCGACATTAAATTGCGCCCTGGACAGGGCTTCCGAGCGCGGGAACATGTTCCACCTCGGGACATGTTTGGTTTCATTTTGCTTTTTTAGTATATTTTTATTAATTACGTGAGTGCGCCACCAGAGGGCGCCCCCAACACATTTGCCGCCCTAGGCCATGCCTAGGTCGCCTATGCCGAGCGCTGGCCCTGACCGGAAGGGTGCTGGTTCGATCCCCGGCTCCTCCTAGCAGAGTGTCGAGACGCCTCACCCTGACTGCTCCTGACCAGCTGGCTGTCGCCCTGCTTGGCCGACTCCGCCGTCGGTGTGTGAATGTGTGCATGAATGGATGAATGTTGGGCAGTATTGTAAAGCGCTTTGAGTGACCTCTGGTTAGAAAAGCTTTGTATAAATGCAATCCATTAACCATACATCATTTGTTTGTAATTCATAGGTGTCGCATGTACGAGGGCACTCGGCCTCAGTTACGGTGTCGTTGAGGTCAACTGACGTTACCTTGCGGAAACCGGTGTAACATCTCAGCGATGCTTTGGGATTCGTAGTCCGGCGACGCAAGGGGAAAGATTCTGAGGAGGTCCGACTGCAGAGCTGCAAGCTCCGGGAGGTGTTGCAACTGTCTGACACAGGAAATCTGAGACACAACAGACACATTTACATTTAGGGCATTTAGCAGACAATAAGTATGAGTACATTTTTGCCAGAAGAAAGAGAAACGAAATATCGCTGTCAGTACACTGGGCTGACGAAGCTCACAAAGCTTATCGCTCATTACCATTTGGTGTGTTCGCCGAGAGGTTTGAATGTTGTATCTTTGCCATGTTGTATAAATATGTAACATTATACATGCAGGTTGTATAAAACATATAAATATCATAAAGGTTGTATCAAACACCAGGGCTACCTTCTCCAGGAAGAGCAGCAGGAGGCCCAGGGAGCTCCGCCCCGCGCTCTCCCCCACCAGCTGGGAGAACCGCTCCACCGTCACGCTCTCCGGAAGGCTCCAGAAGGCCGAGCGCTGGGTGGGGCCGTCGGAGGGCAGCGCCAGCAGGGGGCCGGGGTCGGCGTACAGCAGCCTCATCAGGGGGCTCCCCACCAGGCTGTCGTCGGCGGTGACCCTCTGCCGCGCCTCGTCCAGCTTCCCCTTCAGGTTCTACGGGGACAGGCGGCAGAACGTCAGATTAAAGCTGAAGTCAAACCAGAGGAACAGCACCCCCTGGTGGTAGGGTTGATGTTCGACGGACTGCATTTATTCAGTGCTTTTCTAACCAGAGGTCACTCAAAGAGCTTTACAACACTGCCTCACATTCATCCGTTCATGCACACATTCACACCCCGACGGCGGAGTCGGCCTCGCAGGGCGACAGCCAGCTGGTCAGGAGCAGTCAGGGTGAGGTGCCTCGCTCAGGGACACCTCGACAGCTGGGAGGAGCCGGGGATCGAACCAGCAACCTTCCGGTTACCAGCCGACCCGCTCTCCCCCCTGAGCCACATGCCGCCATCCTGCAACATGGCGGTTGTTACAGAAGCTGATCCTGTACTGGCTGTGCCCGTTGCCATGCAAAGCCGGCCAGCTGTGAGTGTGTTGGTGACCGTATGCACACAGTAGGAGGAGACGCACCTGGAGCACCGGGTCGATGGCAGAGACACAGACGCGGATCTCAAACTCTGCCCGCCCCTTCCTGCTGGTCAGGTCGGGTCTGTCCCCCCGCCAGCCTGGGCAGGACGACACCACACAGACACACGTTATTGATCCATGGTTATGATTATGGGCAGGACGATACCACACAGACACACGTTATTGATCCATGGTTATGATTATGGGCAGGACGATACCACACAGACACACGTTATTGATCCATGGTTATGATTATGTCAGGGAGCTGTTGATCAGGGATGCTACATCGTTACTGGAGGTGGGGGAAAACATTGATTCATGTGAGTTCTAACCCTAACACTTATCATCGGGTTTAAGCACGAAACGTCCATGTACACATTTACATTAAGGGCATTTAGCAAGACGTTATCAAAAACGACTTACAATAAGAGCATTTGTCATAAGAAAGAGAAACAACAATATATCGCTGTCGGTACGATAAGGAGCAAGTGCCAAGCACTTACAATCACTAGGTTAACCCATTCCCCGTACGCAACAAAGCTAGCTAGGATAAGATTCTACACAGTGCTAAGTATTATTTTTAGGTGCCAGGATGTACAACATACGATAAGTGCTTAAGAGGGGTGGGGGGGGAGTCTTACTCTTACTGGAAACATATGAGGTTGATTTGCATCAGCTTTGTTCTGTTCTGGTCCGCGCACAACGTTTTACCCGTGGGTCAAACAGAACCAGTATCCCGCCCTGCTGGTTCCCGTCCCCAGCTCACCTTGTGTCGCCGCGCTGCACTCGGCGAGGATCAGATGGGCCGTCAGGGCGGCGTCGTCGGCGTTCAGGTCCAGAGCGCGTCCCAGCGTGCCCAGGTCCCGCTCCAGGTGGTCCCACAGGAAGACCACCACGTCACGCGGGGTGGGGTGGACCATGCCAATGACAACCTGACACAATTACAATCGATTTAAAGCGTTATTTATGAGGACCCTTCAAAACCCGCCTTACAAAGTGCTTAAAGGAAATATGAACGATTAGGTAACATCTGAAAAAATACTAACATTAGATGTAAAGCAAAGGGTAACTATAAAAAGGAAAAGATGTCTTTTAAACATGAATACAGTAATGCATGTATGCAGGTAAAAAGACAAACTAAAGAAAATGCTAATTTGTAAAAACGCTTATTCAGCTAATTTGAACAGATACAAGCCGACGGGTCATGACAACAAACAAGGTTGATGTTGGTGTTAATTAAAGAGACGCTTTCCCCAGGCCGGCCCGGGCCCTTCCCCAGGCCCGGGCCCCTTCCCCAGGCCGGCTCGGGGCCCTTCCCCAGGCCGGCTCGGGGTCCTTCCCCAGGCCGGCCCGGGGTCCTTCCCCAGGCCAGCCCGGGATCCTTCCCCAGGCCGGCCCGGGGCCCTTCCCCAGGCCGGCCCGGGGTCCTTCCCCAGGCTCGGGGCCCTTCCCCAGGCCGGCCCGGGGCCCTTCCCCAGGCCGGCCCGGGCCCCTTCCCCAGGCCGGCCCGGGGTCCTTCCCCAGGCCGGCCCGGGGCCCTTCCCCAGGCTCGGGGCCCTTCCCCAGGCCGGCCCGGGGCCCTTCCCCAGGCCGGCCCGGGGCCCTTCCCCAGGCCGGCCCGGGCCCCTTCCCCAGGCCGGCCCGGGGCCCTTCCCCAGGCTCGGGGCCCTTCCCCAGGCCGGCCCGGGGCCCTTCCCCAGGCCGGCCCGGGCCCCTTCCCCAGGCTCGGGGCCCTTCCCACCGTGCGGTTCTTGCAGGCCCCCTGCAGCATCGCGAGGTGCGTCAGCAGGCGCAGAACGCAGGACTGGGCGGGGGTCATCTGGCGCTCGGGGGCCTCGGACCGCTGACAGGCCCCTCCCAGGACGTGGCCGGTCCGGGTCTGATCCGCGGAGCTTTGGGCACACAAACACGGCACACGGCTTCAGTAAAAGAGCTTCAACACCAATAAGACGATAAATAAGTTGTAGGTGTGTTGTGTTTGTGTGTCACCTGTCCAAGCGTTGAAAGCCGACGACTGGCGCGTGCTTTTGCCCTCCTACTTGTACGCGACAGTCTGGGCAGTTTGACACTTCCACCGGCTTTCCACACTGTTGGACGATTTCAGAAAGACAAGCGAATGAAAAATAACCCAAACCAACAAATCGACTGACCTCGATTAATGAAATATTAGGTCATATCTTACCTCGCCCACAAAGATAATATGTCCATTGGGACAACCTGCATGTAAATAACAGACACAGAGTAAAAACCCAGGCCAGGTGAACCACTGTGACCAGCCCTAGGATCAAAACGACGGTTCTGTACTTACGATACTTTTGCATCCTTTGCCCTTTGCTAAGCAGTTGATGAATTTCATATGTGTGATCTTCAGGCATGGTCGGCAGGTAGAACGGCTGAAAGGTGAGGGCAAAGCGAGCTCTTCAGTGAGTATGAAGCGATGAGGGAGGTCGTGTTTCTAAGCAAGCTCCTCAGTGAGTATGAAGCCATGAGGGAGGTCGTGTTTCTAAGCGAGCTCTATAGTAGTTACGACACCGGCTGCCCAGGGAGACAGACAGCAGCCCTGAGGGCAGCAGCCTGTTAGCGGCGGTTTGAGGGACGCAGGGTCCTTACCGCAGCGCTGGGGGGTCTGAAGGCCATGAGGTGCAGCGGCGCCAGCAGAGGGGCCCCACTGAGGAGCACGGCGTCCAGGTGGACCAGCAGCTCCAGCAGGGCCCGCCTCCCCGGCCGAAGCCCCTGGGTGAGGGAGAGGGAGGAATCCGGGCCCCCGATCTGATTGGACAAGAGGGCCGTGCAGAATGCCTTGACCGGCTCGGGCATGGGGTCCTTAAGGACCTCCTCCAGGGCTCTCCTCTCCTGTAGATCGGGTGGGGGGGGGGGGGCGAAGACGCTTTAGAACCGATGTGATTGGCGGAAACGTACATACATTGTGAGATGTGGAACGGTGCTGACCTGCTCTGAGGGGCGGAGCCTGTCCTCAGGTGATACACAGCGGCAGGTGACCTGGCGGAACAGGGCAAGCGCCAGCAGGACGCTGCCTTGGGGCCCGCTCTGCTTCTGTGAGGAGGGCAGAGAGGACGGGCTGTGAACTGGCGGAGCGACCGTTAAAGAGAAAAGACGACGCGAGAACGCAAATCATTTTACTATGTGCTCGATATGTTCAGTAGTTCATTATTCATTATTTAGCTTTTTAATTACGTAACGAAAAAGCTGTCAAAGGAAGACCCAATATCCTATAAATAGTTCTCCTTCTTCATGTTCACTACAATACAATTAATTTATATTAATTACAATGCAATTAATAATACAATGCAATTAACATTGCATTAACATGTCATGTGACTGCAATTATCATTACATTGCAGTTAACAATGCACTTCCTATTTTAATCTGTAAAACCAAAAATAAAAGGCCTGTTATAAGTATTTGGCCAGTGAAGCCCTTTGAGACTGTAATGGTGATTAAGGGCTACACAAATCAAATTGAAGAGCCCTCCACCGATCAGCTCGTCCCTGGTCCCGGGTCTGACCTGCAGCTCGCCCTGCAGGGCCTTGGTCCTGGCCTCCACCAGCGCCTGGCCCACGGCGTCCCTCAGGGCTCGGTACGGGGGACTGACGCACAGGAAGGGGTCCGCCTCTGGGGGGATCGCCTTCTGTGGGCCGAACGGTGGAGGACACACGGTTCACAACGAGACAAATGGGGTCACCCCATCAACATGTGTGTCGGTGATGGGAGCCTGAGGTGTAGCATATCATCTCTGTATATACTTCACGTGAACGCTCCAAAAATAAACAAGATAACACTTTAGGCCGGGAATTATTTGTTTATATTAGCGTGACGAGAGGACCGTCACGCGCGCTCCCCATGACGTGAACATTATTCCGAGATTGAGATCTCAATCTCAGATTATTGCCCAATGTCCCGAGATAGCGAACCAAGCAAATTGTGCCATTTTAGGAAGTCTGCGTGTAGCATATACCAATACACAATATACAATACAATACACATAAGTGGGTGAAATACATTCTTGCGCATTACAATACAAAATAAAATCATTTAATAAGAACCTATACTAGTAAAAAGGAGGAAGGAGACGGAAGGAGGCTATGTGGTGAAGGCAGTCTTAAAGAGGTGGGTTTAGGGTTCAAATGAAGGGAGTGGAACGCTCTTTTATTCAATCAGGGTAGCGTTCCCCGGCGCTATTAGGCACGCAGTGTATAGAAGAGAGGTGTGTGTGTGTGTGTGTGTGTGTGGGGGGGGGGGGGTTCACCTGGATCTTCAGCACCTCCGGAGGGAACAGCCAGGCCCAGGCGGGGTCGCGCATGCGGCCCAGGATGTGCTCCCGACCAGCCTGCCGGTGCAGGGCTCGGAGCAGGTAGACCCGGTACCAGTCGTTGGCGCGGTACTCCACCACCGCCCGCACCTGCTGCAGGTACTGCTCGTACTCAAACTGCTCCTCAGAGGTGTCTGAGGACAGAACGGCAGAACACATGTGGGGACGTTCATACAGAATGGGGACGCTGGAATAAACTGAAGGCAGGTGAACCTGCACACACACACACACACACAGACACACCTATACCTACACACAAACACACACACACACACACACCTATACCCACACATACACACACACACACACACACACACACACACACACACACACACACACACACACACACACACACACACACACACACACACACACACACACACACACACCTATACACACACACACACACACACACACACACACACACACACACACACACACACACACACACACACACACACACACACACACACACACACACACACACACACACACACACATCCTGTACTGGGACAGGAGGGGGCAGCGTGGTGCCTCCATGAGCCCACCTGCGGCGTTGACCAGCATGTGCGCGGCGACGCCCAGGCTCAGCCGGAGCCGGGCCGCGTTGAGCAGGAACTCGGCGGGGTCCTCCCCCCGGTCGGGGGTCTGCCCCCGGGCCAGCCGGCTCAGGAACCGCCGGTCCTCCTCCCACCTCCTGCGGCGGCCCTCGGGGTCCTGGGGCGCCCCGGCCCGCGAGCAGAGCAGGGCGTCCTGGGGGGGCCGGGCCGGTCAGGGTTAACGCTTCGGTACGACGAGCGGTTCGATACAGAGGTCACTGCTGTGGTTTACTGGTGTCCTTTGGTCCTCGACCCGGTGAACATTAGTCACGCAACATCTACAAATCAAGGTGCTTCCCAACGCTGGATTAATTGCCCTGGAAATGATCCTAACTGCCCCGGGGGCGTTTTACAAGAGGGCCGAAATATGCCCGTGTCCGAAAGAGTTGACTTCTACCCTGGATCAGCACAAAGGAACCGACCAGACCATTATAAGAGCGTTCAGGTGAACAGAGACACTTATCATAGAATTAATACCAAACAAGTTCAATATAAAGGTAGGCAGAGTATACATCCATGCATACTTATATATATACATATAGACATATATGTATGCATACACAAACAAAGCATCAAATCAGGCGGTATGAAGGAAACAGGATGTGGATGAAGAGAGGCCTCAGTGGAGGTGAATGGTGGTGGGTGGACTGGGAGGAGAGGGGGGACTGGGAGGACTGGGAGGACTGGGAGGACTGGGAGGACTGGGGGGACTGGGAGGACAGGAGGACTGGGAGGACTGGGAGGACTGGGAGGACTGGGAGGACTGGGAGGACTGGGAGGAGTGGGAGGACTGGGAGGACTGGGAGGACTGGGAGGACTGGGAGGACTGGGAGGACTGGAGGACTGGGAGGACTGGGAGGACTGGGAGGACTGGGAGGAGTGGGAGGACTGGGAGGACTGGGAGGACTGGGGGGACTGGGAGGACTGGGAGGACTGGGAGGACTGGAGGACTGGGAGGACTGGGAGGACTGGGAGGACTGGGAGGAGAGGGAGGACTGGGAGGACTGGGAGGACTGGGAGGACTGGAGGACTGGGAGGACTGGGAGGACTGGGAGGACTGGGAGGACTGGGGGGACTGGGAGGACTGGGAGGACTGGGAGGACTGGGAGGACTGGTCGGTCCATGGTCAACAGAATGTGGAGGGGGGGTTATTAGTGACCTGGAAGCAGTTGACGAAGAGCAGGTAGAGGCCCGTGCGGTCTCCTCCTGGCACTATGTTGTCCTCCAGGCTCCTCAGGTACTTCTGGATGTGGCCCTTCACCTGCTTAAAGCTGAGCCAGTCATCCAGCTCGTTAGTGGTTAATTACCGGCCATCCGTGATAATGATGATAATACGTATATTAGGAACAGTTCATAATGATTAACGATTCATTAATACTAAAGAATGGATAATGAATAATGAACAATCAATAATAAATTAATGGTTAATTAATACTAAATTGTGAATAGTGAATAGTGATTAATGAATAATGAATAATGATAATAATAATCTTAATACTACTAATAGTAATATTGCACATTATGCAAATGAAAATGAATACAGTTTGTTTATCAGGTCTGTCTTGCAAAAGAGATGCTCAACATCAGTAAGACAAACCTGAACAGATAGAGGTTAAATATAATCCCTAACCACTAATCCCTAACCCCTAATCCCTAACCCCTAATCCCTAACCCCTAATCCCTGATATGAGTCCGCCCTAGGGGAGGAGCACCCTGATATGAGTCCGCCCTAGGGGAGGAGCACCCTGATATGAGTCCGCCCTAGGGGAGGAGCACCCTGATATGAGTCCGCCCTAGGGGAGGAGCACCCTGATATGAGTCCGCCCTAGGGGAGGAGCACCCTGATATGAGTCCGCCCTAGGGGAGGAGCACCCTGATATGAGTCCGCCCTAGGGGAGGAGCACCCTGATATGAGTCCGCCCTAGGGGAGGAGCACCCTGATATGAGTCCGCCCTAGGGGAGGAGCACCCTGATATGAGTCCGCCCTAGAGGAGCACCCTGATATGAGTCCGCCCTAGGGGAGGAGCACCCTGATGTGAGTCCGCCCTAGGGGAGGAGCACCCTGATATGAGTCCGCCCTAGGGGAGGAGCACCCTGATATGAGTCCGCCCTAGGGGAGGAGCACCCTGATATGAGTCCGCCCTAGGGGAGGAGCACCCTGATATGAGTCCGCCCTAGGGGAGGAGCACCCTGATATGAGTCCGCCCTAGGGGAGGAGCACCCTGATATGAGTCCGCCCTAGGGGAGGAGCACCCTGATATGAGTCCGCCCTAGGGGAGGAGCACCCTGATATGAGTCCGCCCTAGAGGAGGAGCACCCTGATATGAGTCCGCCCTAGAGGAGGAGCACCCTGATATGAGTCCGCCCTAGGGGAGGAGCACCCTGATATGAGTCCGCCCTAGGGGAGGAGCACCCTGATATGAGTCCGCCCTAGAGGAGCACCCTGATATGAGTCCGCCCTAGGGGAGGAGCACCCTGATATGAGTCCGCCCTAGAGGAGCACCCTGATATGAGTCCGCCCTAGGGGAGGAGCACCCTGATATCACCTGTACTGCAGCAGGAGCTTGGGCAGAACCGAGCGGACCACCGGGCTGTTGTCCACACACTCCAGGAAGGGGGACAGCTGCCGGGTCTTGTACACGTCTCCTGCAGACCACCCGACACATGATGTTCACTACGACGCGTTCACGGTGAATGACGTCATGCCAATAACACTGATGATAATGATGTAATGTCCTGAAGGTCAGCACTCAACAACATGCTCTCTCGTTCTGTGAGGATCCATACCACCTTTCTCTATTTCTTAAAGAGTAAAAACAAGGATAACTTGACATTTTTTGAATCTTCACTAACTTAATCTCCTTTTAAAGGGCCCTTATTACTACTCACCGGGAGCGAGTGTGATTAGCCGTTACAAGCCGTTTGAAAATCTGCCTCTTCCTGTGTTTTAGTGACATCACAAGTGGGAGTGTCCACCTAGATATAGATTGGACGGATTGGACGGACACTCCCACTTGTGATGTCACTAAGGCACCGAGGGGGGGTGGGGGGGTGTGTGTGTGCGCACCGTGGGTGGAGATGAGCAGGGAGAACAGCAGCTCCACCACCTCCTCAGAGGGACTCTGGTCCTCAGACAGGCAGAAGCGGGACACCACCTCCAGGAAGAAGGAGGTGCAGGAGGAGCGCACCTCCGCCTGTCTCTGCAGGGCGGTCCTTCAGAGGGGCGGCAGGACGGAGCGCGGGCGGAGCAGAGACGGAGGTAGGGAAGAGGATCAGGGCCGGGTCTGAGTTCTGACTTTACTCTCAGAATTATGACTTAAAGTCAGAATTATGACTTAAAGTCAGAATTATGATTTTAAAGCTAGAATTATGACTTTAAAGTCAGAATTATGATTTTAAAGCTAGAATTATGACTTTAAAGTCAGAATTATGAATTCTGAGATTCTGATTATAGAATTCTGACTGAGATTAAAGTCAGATTTCCGACTTTAAAGTCAGAATTCTTAGAATAAGAAATGGCCCTAAACCTCATCCGTAATCTTCCCATATGATAAACATTAGAAAACGTACAATAGTCACAACCCCGATGCTGTTAATATTCTATTCTACCATCGGCTACACAGGATTCCATACACTCTGTAGTCGGGATTACGAAAATGACAAGTAAAGTCTATTAGCAACTTAAACCTTAAAGAAAATAAAAGTTGATACAGTTGAACAAACCAATACGGTATGCTTTTATAACATGATTCAAAACATACTTGACGTCGTCTGAGACGGTGAGCTGGGGTTGTGGGGGCAAGTCCTTCCTGCACGTGGGGCAGAAGCGTCGGTCGTTCCTGATGCACTCCTGGATGCAGGGCAGGCAGATGAGGTGCTCACAGGGCAGGAGGCACGGGTCCTCCAGCTCGGACAGGCACACAGCGCAGAGCCGTCCGTACCTGGAGCAACAGACAGGATCCGATCACGGTACAGGTGTGCTGATCTCAGACCCAGCCCTGCTTCTGGGTCACAGCAGAACTGCCTTTCAGCTCGTTGCCTGTTTCGTGCAGGAGATATTCTACAGTAGAGAAACTCATGTTCTTGAGCTTTCAGAAGGCTATATCCATAAGTGTATTCATACAGTGGCCAATCTACACATTATTCATTTGAAACCTTTACAGACCCTTTTTCTAAGAACGTCTGTGTCTGGTAGGAGGGTTTAGCTTGTCTTCCCAAAAATAAACGTTACTCCTGCTGGCCTAGTTTGTGTTCACCAATCCCACGCTTCCAGATCCCCGCCTCCAGCACCAAAATTGGTCGAAACAAACAGAAAGTAAGTGAAAGAAAGTGAAACACAGTTTGCCCAGACTCGTCTGCTATCAATGTGGTGAGCGGCGTCTGATGTCTGCTTACCTCAGGGTACGGCTGGACGACTCCTCGTTGTACGAGTTCAGGATGCTAATGAGCTTCTGCAGGACTGCCGCGTTCCAGAGGTCAGGTGACTCCTGCATCAACTGTCACCGGAGAAACCAACCAATCAGCTCGCTGCCAACACCACACAGACCACACATTTCTTCGAGTCCTATTTTGGCCAACCTAACTCTGTTCTCCTAACGCTGCTGATTCACTGTGCCTCATTGGCTTATCCTAAGCCAATCATATTGCTTCTTACAGTCCATAATAATTATCTGCCTAATTCATCTTTTCGGATCAACACAAGATGAACCTTAAAATATGACTCACAAATATGACGTTTCACAGAAGATGATGCATTGAGACGGACCAATAACTGGCAATACGTGGAACAATGAATCAATAATAAAACTAATCATCAAATAGTACCAGTTTTGTTGGCGACCTATGTCAATTCGTGTATCAAATCCCACAGATGTCATGGCACACCCAGTCGTGCCTCAAGGAACCAGTGCTCCTGGGTCATCTATTTGATTTGGGTATTTTGGCGCTAAATACAAGATGAACCTTAAAATATGACTGAGGCTAACGATGTAGCAGTGGCCTTACCCGCTGGAGGAGGTTGCAGTGTTTGAGCGCTAGCTCCTTCAGGATGGCGCCGCCTTTGGCCGCCTCCAACAACACCCTCTGGATGAAGGCGGCAGTGACCTGCAGTCCGCACCACGTTGACCTGGGGGGACATGGACGCTTATGGGGGACCCAGCCAACACACACCCGCCGCCCCCGCTGCGTGTGGGGCTACAGGTGCTCAAAACCAGCAGGGAAACCAGTTACGGCCCCAACCTGGGGTTTTGGTAAAGCTGTTGTTTCTCAGAACACCACATCAGAATGTACGTTTACATTTACATTTGGCAGACGCTTTTATCCAAAGCGACTTACAATAAGTAAGAATGCAGTCTTCTGTTGTCTCAATTCCCAAGTGCTTGGATCTTGAGATCATCTTGATCTTGATTTTTTCTATATTGTATTTGATATTCTTCTACGGGATGTTATGGACTGCGTTAATAATGAGGCAGAGTCTCGGTAGTGGATGGCCCTCTAGCTACCTCAATGAGTTCAGGTGCTGCAGACAGCCAGGCCCACAGAGGGCGCTGTAGCTTTGACTGAAGGCTCTCTCGAGGCACGGCTGCAGGAGGTCCACCCGGCGCACCAACACTTTGCACTCTCCCAGCGTGGTCACTGGCAGCAGCCTGGTTTTCTCCACACAGATTCCCAGGGCTAAGACATCCTCGATCTTAACACCGAAAAAATTGAATGTATGAATATTGATAGATGAATTGCTGAATCAAAGGCTTTCTCATTAAGGTGGAAAAGCTCTCGAAGTAATCCATGCTACAAGATGAATTAATATTTCGGTCAAATAATATTTCGGTCAAATAAAATTTGTAAGGTTCAAATAAGGTGCATATTTCCTAAGTATATTAAATAATAATTAATTTAAAATAATATATATAATTTATAATTAATTATTAACTTATTCATTATAAATCTTTTTGAAATAATTGCGATTACGGTTGGTTTGCTTTTTATAAAGTGGCGACTTTTCCCACCATTTCGGCAGGTTCCCTCTTGGCGGCCAGCAGGTGGACCTCCATGGCGAGCTGATCCTCGACCAGCAGAGTGTGGGACAGAGTGTGCAGTCTGCTGGCGTAGTGTTTGGCCCCAGCCATGGCCCAGGCTGGGGAGAGGTGAGACAAAGCCCCAGTAGAGCAGCTCTGGAGCTCAGAGACGCAGCCTGACAGCGCCTTGCTGAACATCTACAGCGGCATTGGAGAGACCGGGGTTAGTCAAGATGCGGAGGTTGGTGAAAACCGTAAGAAGAATAACATGCTTGTGTATTTCATCATATAGAATTCAAAGTACCCTCAGCTCCGCATTGGTGGTGATCTTCAAGGAGAGCAGCAGGAAGTCCTGGAGGAAGCGCTGGCTGAACTCCTCTCGCTCCTGCACGGTCAGCTTCTGGAGGTACCCGCCCAGCCGGCTGTTGTCGAAGGCGCTGACAAACTGCTGAATCCTCGACATGCTGTCGTCGGTGGTCACTGAGACATCGCCACACAGAGGGGGGCGTTGTATTTATCAAATATTTAAAGTTCACCATCTTCTACTTCTTTGCTGTAATGTAGGTTTTTATTCTAGAGTAGCAGACTAATAATAACAACCAACAAATAATGATCTCTGAATCATTCATTAACAATCTCTTCAAACCTGGAATGAATTCAGACTCGTCCCACAAGCTCTGGAGGTACGACTTGATGAGCCAGCTGAAGGGCGCCGCGCAGGGCTGCTCAACGCCGTCCAACCTGATGGAGCCCTGCACCAACACCTCCCGCTCTAACTTACTGCAGGTGACGAAAAACAAACAGAAACCCTTTGGTTGACTGCAACTCAACCGACCCCTCAACCGACAGCCGCGATGAGGAAGTACCCCCCCTCCGGTTACCTGGATGTCTGAGGAGGCGTTAGGTCGAGGATCTGCGTGTCAGAGAAAATGTCCAACCACAGTCCTGTCAAGCCCGGGCTCAGCTGACCCCCATGGAGCAGGTCCAGGTTGGCCCCCCGGTCCAACAGCTCCACCACGGTGGCCAAGACCGGGCTGACGTGGGACTGCAGACAGCGCCACAGGGTATGGCTGGCAGGTAAGGAAATAACGTTAGCATCCGATCTCGGAAAATACAACGCAGAAAACTATGATTTTGGGCTGCCTGTAAAAACATGACAAAAGAGTGTTTGCTTGAAAGGCAACATCGGGAGGCATGACCGTGAAGACCGTGAAGATGGGTGTTTTTACCGCAGAGTGCCCCCCTCCTGCAGAGCCTGCCGTTTCTTGGCTTCGGCATTCAGCCACTCTGCCGGAGAGACCTCTGTCTCCTCCTTCAGAGCCAAGGCCCGCGCCAATCTGCCTAGCAACACCTCACGGAACCGAGCTACAAACACAAGTATGATATTTGTCATGATATTGTGCTGTTTTTTTTGTAAAACCAAAAATACATCACTATGCTTGGTGCCCAAGGGAAACTCTGATGATGGAAGGAACATGGGATTACCGTGTGCGTCGTCTTGGCCGTTCCCCAGGAGGGCGAGGAGTGTGTGGATGCGTTCGCCGCTCCGGGACGCCATCCCGCCGGGATCCCTCAACAGACCCAGCGCCTTCTGAACACAAGACCTCACCAGGGCCAGGCTGTGGAGCTGAGCTGCCGGCTCCTGCTCGTCCACAAGGTTACAGGACGTTAAATACACGCTGTTAACCCTCGCTGCGGTCAGCGAGGGCAGGGTGGGACAGTAGGTCATGCTGTGTGGGGTTTGCTGTGCTGAAATATCGTTAGCCTCATAGCATAATTTCCAAGCTTTGCTTTATCGTAAGCCAACCAGAGTGCTTTTTTACTATCCATAATCACTATCTGGCTCAGTCCAGTATTTGAGTTGGGCATTTTTTTACCTTAAATACAAGATAAATCCTATGACTTAGGCAATTATGCTACAAGGCTAACGAAATGTACGTATCAAGTATGGCGAGGGGAATGCTGAGAAGCTACAACTACCTTTGGACATCTTTCGTTGTCCTCTTCTGTGTTTTTTGTTGGCTGCTCCATTTCCATTTTTTCTTCTAGGAGATGAAAATGTTTCAAATATTTAGGTAAAAATATACAGCTGTTTCCTTGAATACGTCATTTAGATTACATGAATATATATGCAAATTCTAGAATGTTTGTATACACTCAAATAAAGGTACCAATAATAAGTAAGGTAATAATTGAGCATTGTGCATTTAACGCCAGAAGGTTGAGGGTGAAGTAAACTGGCTAATGGGAGTGGTGCTGAAGCCGCCGTGTTCGTACCAGAAGCTTGAGGGTGGAGTAGCTTGCTAATGGGAGTGGCACTGAACTCCGACAGGTTCAAGCTCATGTCCTCCATGTCCCTGAGGTCGTCAATATGCACCGAGTGCCAGATTCCTTTGAAGCAAAAAGACATTGCAGGGTAAGGATAAGGCACTACTATCACGACATATCAATGACATTAAATAAGACTAAGACTGGTCCCAGTGTACTGCCGCCCCACATTAAATAGGAGTGATTCTTTGTTAAATTTGTCTCTTTTAGACTGGACCGTCGGGTCATGCCTCCACCGACACTCACCTCCCTGGAAGCCGATGTAGTGAGATCCACTGGGCATCCGTGAGAGCTTGGCGATGAAAACCACCCAACAGGCATGGTGGTCCAGGGACATCAGGTAGTTCATAGTGCAGTACCTGGACAGAGGGACAGGGTTACCAGAATGCAGCCACATTTCTATGTGTGCACATGAAAATGAAGGCATGTCGGTGATCTGATTGTGGTCCAGAGCCTGGTTTGAGTCCTACTTTGCAGAAGCTATGAGCTCATCGCTGCATTGCTCCTCAAGATCCATCTGAACGATCAGAACCAGAGCAGAGGGCTCAGGATCTTGCAGGAAGCTCCTGAAACATATTAAGCAGTGTAAGTAGCCTGATATTCTTTACAAAAGAAAAAGCAGTGACAATTTGACATTTACATTTATGGCATGTAGCAGCACTTTTATCCAAAGCGACCAAGAGTAAATTTGTCAGAAGAAAGAGAAACAATATATCGCTGTCAGTACAGTAAGGATGTTCATAGAACCAATTGCAAAGCACCAGCAATCACTAGGTTAACCCATTCCCCGTATACAACAAAGATAGCCAGGATAAGAAGAGTATCAATAAGAAACGCGGGAGGGATGTACCGTATCTTGCTGGAGAATGAGGCCTCTGTGTCAAACTGGTGAAGGGAGAGCAGCAGGAGTCTGTCCCGCGGCAGGCCAAGGACATTGGCCACTGTCTTTACATCTGATGTGGTTAGCAAGCTGGAGAATGTCGTGACCTGGCACAAAAAGACAGAAACGAGGCAAAGACGTTTTTTGAAAGAACATTAAAAATGGGAAAAATAAAACTGCATCTCTTGGGTAGTTACCTCGAGGAACCTGTTGGACTCTTGTGGCTTTTTCAAATGGTTTTCCAGGAAACCCTGGAGGGAATGATGATGCTGTTGCTGGAAATAACTTTTCCGAAGTCTTTTCTTCTCAATATCTGACAAGGCTGAATGTTTAAGTCTCAGCACAGAGTCTGGGGTGGCGCAGTTCAGCAGAAGACATTTGGCCAATTCCAACACCTCTTCTTCACTGTCAACGGCAGCCTGTGAACTGATTCCAGCCTTTGTTCCTTCGCCAAGCTTTTGTGGAACAGTCATTTCTCCTGAGTTTTCATCCAGTTTCTCCATCGAGACTTTGTCTGTCTTCTTCATGGATTCACTGATATGCTGTTCTTTGTCAAGCCCTGTATCCATGGCATCATCATCTGCAGTAACTGCATCCTTGTTTGTGTTTGCTTCAGGTAGCTCTTCTCTTTGTTGTCCCACAGAATTGTCCAACAGTGTTTGTGGTCTGTTTTCCAAGGCTTGCAACAAAGCACTGGCACAGGCGTCATCGTGAAAGCCCACAAATACGTCAGACAGAGTGAAATCTTCTGAGCAATTGCCCAAAAAGTCCTTCACCCATTCCCTAAGTTTCTCCAGGACCCTGCGTTGCCAAGCTGTCAGATCCGTACTTCTGCCCACTCTGTGCTTTTCTAGTCGATTGATGAGGGGCACAGGGAACTGTTCATAGACCTTCTTCTGGTCTTCTACTACAATGAGCCTGAAGCTCGTGTGGACACGGCATTTGACTCTGTGTGAGCCGAGGCCAAGATCGACATACTGCTGCTGACTGAGGTAAACATAGTATTGGTTCAAGGCATCGTACAAGCTTTCATAAAGATTCTGCATGTTCAGAAGAATGACTGTGCGCCCGGTTTCCATGCATGTCTTCACTCGGTTCACATTGCGGCAAACTTGGGAGTATTCTTGGTCCTTGGGAAATCCTGAGCCGAACACAATCTCAGGGGGAGCCTGGTCTCCATTTGCAAAGATATGCTGTTGAAGCATATAGAGCGCTGCATTGTTAGTGGTGAGCAAAAGGAGATACCGGTTCTCAAGACCGCTGTTACAAGCCAAATTACTTTTGATCATTTGCAGGGCACTGGGCCTGGGAACTTCAGAAAGGTTTTTAAAGACCTCATTGAAAAAGATGAGAGGGTCAAAACTGTCTGGTTGGCCGCTGAAGTTGTGCAAGATTGCCTCAACTAACTGCAGGTCGTCTGGCTCTTGTTGCGAGCGATTGACCATTGAAAAAAGCATTTTCACAAGGCTGTAGTAGTCCCTCAGCCCAAAGAACTGATTGTTTGCAGTCTCCTTACAGATCTTCCGAAAGGCCTTCGCTAGAGGTGGGAAGAGGTGCTTGATTTTCAGATATACCAGGGATGAGGATGAGCAAATCCCCTTGGCGGTTTCCACAAGTTCTTTCTCACTAGGATCCCATCTGGACACAAATATTCCTCTGTTCATCTTGGCTGGGTCAAGAGCCCAATTTGAGATGCCAACAAATCCAACTTTCATGTGTGGATCAGGCCTGTCATTGTCAATGCAACCATCCTCAAGGAGAGGATGAAGAGTCTTCAAGGGCATCTGAGGAGAGTCTTCTGCTAAGCCAATCTCATCCAGCACCACAACGGACACATACTCATCCATGTTTTTATCCTTCTGGAAACGTGCACAGTTCTTGAAGGTCCCGATGATACCCTCAGGACTTGAGTAAGGACTACATTGGAAGGAGACCATGTGGACCTGTTTGAGCTTCCTGAACAGTTCAACGTGTGAGTTCTGTCCCTGCATGGCATCAGAAACAACTGTCTTAGCCAGGGACTTGGAGCTTCCTGGTTTGCCAACTAGAAACAGTGGGATCTTGAGTTGAATGCAGATCACCATGAGAAACACGTTTTCTTTCAGGGCTGCGTTCTTTGCGATTGTTTCTCTTGTCTGTATGTTTTGAAGTAAGAAGTCTTGACATTCTGAAATCAGTTTCTCTATTGCGTCTGCAGAGTGGAGATAACCTGGAAAGTATATGCAAATGTGGGAGAGGTAAGGTTTAGTGTGCACAAGAGATGGGTAGTAGCAAACCCCAACTGCAAGAACCAAGCAGGTCAATGCCCTGTCAAGCCTTGGGAGATCCTTTAGATTTTCGAAGTCATCGCCATGCTCGTAGAACCAGACCAAGACTTTCATTGACCTTTCCACATCTCGCAGACTCACAAAGCTGCACTCGTTTTTTTTCTTCCGCATGTATTGTTGTGAGGCTGCCAGCACATCTGAAATGATGTTCCCACAAATCACTGGCAAATCATGGCTGCCCACTTTTCTTTGGACAATCTGCTTGATGTAGGAAAGTTCAGTGGCATCACTCAACTGACCAAAATCCCACACTAGTGAAGCCATACTTGGAGGCAGAGGATGGACTCGGTACACAAGCTGCCTCAGGGGGACTTTTCCAAGACGGTCTTCTGTTTCATCTGCCTTCACTCTGTAGCCTAAACCTGCACGTTCCAAACGCTTCACCATTTCAGGTGTATGTTTTCGGTATGGATTGCAAGCAGCAATTATTTTCAGGCCACTGTCTGAGTTCAGGGGTTTTCCTTGAACGGTCTTATCACACAGGATTTCCTTGATGGCAAAAATGGCCTCTGTGGTGTTTGCCTCATCAAAGAATAAAATGGTGTCTAGTTTGTTTGTTTTGAAATTCTGCTCAGCGAGAATCTCTGCTTCCCTCACTCTTCGGTAGATCATCTCAGCTGTAGTTCCACCATGAACTTTGACGAGTTTCATGTTTTCGAGCTCTCTTCCCTCCTTCTGCAGATCGCAAAGGAAGCGGACCAGTCTGGTCTTTCCACAGCCAGTCTCTCCCATGATGATGACGGGAATCCCGCTACGAAATCTCATGTGAATAGCCAGCATTTTCCTCACATTGTCTGAGGTAAGTTCATATGTCGGGTCTGGATCAAAATCTTTGTTCCTGTTGAATTTGGTGGCACCAACAACGCGTGATATCCGCTTGATTTTGTCCTGCCGGTCCAGCAGGTCAAAGTCTTCAGTGAGGCAGATATGTTGGCGTTCTAAACCTTCAAAAAGTTTCTTTGTCATCACATCTTCAATTAGCACCTTCTGAGTGTGGATGTCGACTGCATCAAATGTGTTTCGGCTCAGACTTTTCTTCACGTGAAAGCCAAGGAAAGACATTGAGAAATGGTCGGCATTAAAGAAAATGTATGGATGGGCTTCACGCTCCCAATGCTTGCGTATGGTCAACATGTCATCCTCAGGATTGATGTTTTGATGATCGTTTGAATCCATCGACGGGGAAGCGAAATCCCGTGCCATGAGAATCATGAACTTCACAATGAAATCCTTGAAGCCAAGCAGTTGGTCAGCGAGAAAATCTCGATCACAGAAAATTGAGTTCTCACAATCTTTTAGCTGCACATTAAGGAACCATGAGAAATTTTTCAACTCTGCCCAAGATGGGTCAGGCATTCCACAATAGTCAAGGAAATATTTCAGGCAGTCCTGAGGATTCCCCTTAACTTCCTGGTACTTGAATGGATCCAGGTTTTGTTTGCTGTTGAAGAGCATTAAAAACTGATAGGGTCTCTGAATCCCTTCACTGACAAACTCTTGTTTGTCCATGAGTGGGTCAAAGTCATTCATTGTTAACCTGTCCTGGTCAACCAACAAGTTGTGCACCTCCTTAGGAGTTCTGCACCGGATGGTTGGAAGAATGTCAAGAAGTCCAAGTTTCACCTGTGGAAAATAAAGAAACATATTAACACATCACTCCCAGTCAGATATAATTATATAAATATTTTCCACCTTATTGCCCTTTGGCGTAAAATAAGTGTTGATCAATTTACCTCCTTTGAATTCTCCTTTGAAGGTTTGCATGGTTTCAGAACCTCAATCATGAAAAGGTGAGATAAATTCCTTCTCCACACGGTTCCTTGGCTGTCGCACAAGCAGCATAAAACCAGCAACTGGAACAGGAACTCTTCCAGACCAGAGTTCACCTAATAATGTACAATGGAAATAAATATCAAATCGTTGACTATAAGTTGTCAAAAAAGGTTCAATTAATTGAATATTTAGAAAATGTCTGTTATGGACTCACTGCTGCTGTGTCAATGTGAAGCAGAACTGGATCCTGCTCTCTTGTAGATTCTAGTCGGTCTAATAGTGTCTGAACCATTGAGTCGATATCAATTAGTGGTTCAATCAATCTGATTGTGATTTTCTGTGCCGGGGCAGATTTCTGTTGAAAGCTCTGGAACAAACGGTCGACATAAAGGGATTTTCCTGGAAATTAAAAGAAAATAAATGCATTTATTATACATTTTACGTTCTGTGTCCTCTGGAGTGACGACTACTAATGATCGCTGAAACATGAATATTCTTACCAACTGCAGGGCGTTGAGAGGACACTACCCAAACGGACAGTTTCTCCGGAGAGGTCATTGACACGGGACTGTGTTTATTGGTGACGGTGAAGTGGTGGTGGATGTATTTCGTGATAGTATCGGCCGTTACAGTCACTCCTGCCTGAACTTTGTGATTACTGAAGAAGGAGGGCACATATCTGTGCTGGTGCACCAGGGGACTGACTATCACCAGCCGATAGCGGACACCGGCACTGCTTTCCAGTCTGTCAAACACCTCTCCAAGGGCCACGCTCACTTCGTAGCCTAACAATCCGGGGTTGACCAGAGAATAAATCCTCTTCTGGCTCATTTTGGAGCCCAGACCCAGAGCACGACGAAGAAAGATCTCCACCTGCTCCTCCGTGGTGGCCTCCCTGCACACCAGCACCTCGTCGGAGGAGGGCAGCGGCTGCTCGGGGCTGTGGGCGTAGAGGGACAGCGTCGTCGGGAACACCTCCGCGGCGGGACAGAGCACCAGGTTGGGTTTCCCCTCCTCGAGGGAACTCGGGATGGTCCTGGAGATGTGCTGCTGGCTCATATCAGATAGGCAGGAGAGGAAGTGTGCAAGTGTGGAGATGTCCAAGTGCTGGTGGAGATGCTGTGGCATGTTTTCCTTGAACTCTCTCCACAGATCCTCCATGCTATCGTTTTTACCATCCTCCCCTTTGCTCAAGGGTGAGAAATCCATGGCCTCAGCATCTTCCACTATCGGGTCATCCTCATCCTCATCCTCTGAGGAAAACTGCATGAAATCCTCACCCGAACGCTTGGCGCCTTGCTCAACTGTTTGCCTCAGAGTTGTCCCTGTTGCAGTTTCAAAGGCGTTTCTGATATCAGCCAGGGTGCACAGGGGCTTTATGGGGGTGAGCAGATGCCATAGCTGTTGAGGAACCGGGGTCTTCTGGTAACACACACTGTGTATCCAGTGGCATAGGTACACCAGCTGCTCTGAAGTGTAGTGGTTCAGCATATGGAAGTCTGAGCGTTTCTCGGTGATGAACAAACACCATTCCTTATGGCAGATCTCCATGGAGCGACCAAGCTGTTGTAGGTTCTCCGTCACCTCCCCGTGGAACTCATTTAGTCGGTCGTCAAATGACAGGAATCTCACTTGGATAGATGGCTGGCACGCGTGTACGCAGTTGACCGAAGCATTCCATTCCCTGTAGAGCATGTTGCCTGACATTTGCATTTCGAGCAGAATCGAGGCCACTCTTTGAACACCTTCAAAGACCTTCAAAAGAAAAGGGAGGGGGGAAATGGTATGGTTAAAATAATGCATACCAAACACAATTCTAGAACACAATTCTGTCAAACACTATAAGTCCTCTGACCTGTGTGAACCTTCTGACTTGGTTTTTTCCGTGTTCTCCTTTGGAGGACATGAGCATGAGTTTGTTTTGCAACTCCAGCAGCTCTTCAAGGCTGTATCTCTTCTGTGCATGGCCCTTGTCCACTCTTACAGACATGAGGTTCTGTAGACATCTCTGAGAAGTATGACAAGCACAATGCATTTAAAACAGCTATGGAAATAGAGAGCTTTGCATCATCATCATTGATGCAAAGTTCGCTGAATTGTCACCCTCACTTTTGGCATTCATTATTTACTTGTTTAAATTGCAGATGAACGTACGGAGAATTCAGATATGAGTCATTAGGCGTACCTACTTTATAGGTAGGCTGTGGACCTTAGGGATCAACACCAGGACCAATCGGCTTGGAATCAAACCCCCTCAGACCTTCAGAATAGAGTACTCTTAAGTACTATCATCACCATGACAACTCACCTTTTCTGTGTTCTCGTTGGACCATCCAATCTGATAAACTCCTGTTTCATTAATGGAGGACGCCAGGGCGAGCGAGGACTGCTCCACAGACCCATGGGTCTCCTTCAGTCCCTTCAGCCAGCTCAACAGTCGTGTGGAGTCCCTCTGCAAGGCGAACCATTGGCATTAATGTCACTCGGCTCCAGACACTCGGGTCGTTTCAACATTGCCTTCTCAAAAAAAAGAAGAACATTTGTACCAATTTATTCGGTAGTTTCCCGTCTCGTTGCTGGGCGTCCCACACCGGTTTGGCCAAGTTCATGAATTCCTTAAAACCCGTGGTGGGTATGAGCTTGTAGAGCAGTGGCCCGTAGCCCATCACTGCATCATGGAAGCAGGCCACCTGGTCGATCTCTGTGTCGTTCTCTCCAGCAGATATGGACGCCAGCTCGACAAACACCTTGACTTCGCTCATGTCTGTGGTGGGAGCGTGAGACATGCACATGTAACACAGAGACTGGGGTAGTTGAATTGGAATACCGTTGAAAACGGCCGGACCTTGTACTCACTCTTTAGGTTCTCCTTGACCCAGGTGACCAGAGTGCGGCTCCTCAAGAACTCATCCAGACACAAGGTCTGCTGCTTGGTGACGCTGGAGAGTTGTTGCTTGGCACTGATCAGTTTGGTCGAAAGTGAATCCAGGGTCCTCTGTTTGAACGAGTCTTCTTGCTGTTGTGCAGATAACAAGACATATGAAATCACAAACAAAACAAAGCCCTGAATCATTGCTAAATTAATTCTAAACAGAGATTTAAGGGGGTTTACCAGTTGGGTGAGATTCTGGATCTCGCAGAAGTCTCCATTGAGCTCCATTTGATCTGCGATCTGCAGCACTGAACTTGCTGCGGCAGCCACCCCGAGGACCTGCCGATAGTCCTGGATCTGAGCGAGTCTCGCCTCCACCCAGTGGTCCTCAGGGGGAGGGAGGTACTCGTGGAGTTCTTCCAGCTGGGACATTACATCAGCCATCAAACTCAGCTCCTGCTTCATCAGCTTCCCGTCTCCATTGTCCCCTGCGTCCACCAGAACCCGGTCGAGACGTTCAAACGTGACGGTGGCGGTGGCAATTTCAACGCCGTGCTGGAAATAATCGTCTAGCAGTGGTCTCCAGATCAGGTCGCAGGCCTGCGATAGGGTGACCGGAACAGACACTGAGCTGCCTGATCGGTTTGTGTCCAGTCTCGCAGCCCTGTCCCAGTATGCGAGAATCAGGTTGCTGTTGTGAAGTTGATGCATTTCTGAGGCCATCTCTAGGATCTCGGGGCTGAGTGAATACCAGAGGAGCTGTGGATACCAGTCAGACTCCACCTGGTCTCTCAAACTATTCACCAGCATCAACTCGTTCAGGCATACTGACTGGATGTCTTGTTGATGTTGCTCTTTGAGTGTGAACAACTCAAACACTAGATGAAAACAAAACTAAGTTACTGGGGACTCAATATACGATCACAAACCCACCATATGATAGTAGGGTTTGCAAGTACATTTAATGGAAATGTAAGATAACAAACTCAGTCATTAATTACCTGTGATGCTTTCTGTGACTTTGGCAAACATCTTTATCAACGTGTTCACATGCTGTTGTTGGTGACGGAAAAAGGTGAACTCCTTCTCTCTCTGAGCCAGAATGCTCTCTGCATCAGCTGGAAAGGACTCTGAGGTCCCACTCTTTCTATCTGCAGAGGACATCATTGGGAAGGAGTGGTTTGAGATGGGTCCCTTTACACTTGCAGGGAAATTGAGCAGCATGGTATTAGAATAAAGCAACATACAGTAGTTGTAGAGCTTCTTAAACTGGTCTTTGTGCCCCAGGGTGGTCGTCAGATCTCCCAGTGTTACATGCCCTACAATCAGGGAGTCCACCAGCGACGCCATTCTGTCCAAGCAGCCTCTGACAATCTCCTCAGCCCCATCGTCCAGGGGTAGTGTCTTCCATTCTACAGTGGACCAATTGATGCACACATTGGATCCACACAATGTACGATAAACGATAAACACTGCAAAGAAATGCATTACAAATGCACAATGGTAAAATTGGCAGTCACAAATACTTTTCTATTTGAACAAACCTTGAGACAGAATGCAGCTGATGGCAGACTGCGGATCGAGCAGCTGTAGCAAAGAGTTGTGGTATAACCTTGCAGCTGACTCCACTATAATCGAGGAAAGGATGTTGCCGGGGATATCTTTCATTTTAGAATAAAGGGTCTTTATCAGCTGCCCCTCTTTCTCTCTCTGCAGATATGGAAGGACGAAAAAGGTTGGTCAATCCTGAGCCAGAGGGAGGATCACTTACGATTTCAGACTAGTTAGAACCTGTTGACAAAGTCGTATTATAACAACTCCACCATTCCCCATGAATTTATACTTCTGGTGCATCATTGAGCAACCATTGTTAAAGTAATTGAGCTAATGCAGGATTTTCCCAGGTTGTTGTCGTTCCGAAACCCTATTGTTGTTCCTTCGATTGGAGAAAGATTGGAAGCTGATTGGATGACTTGTGGCAGCTGGGATAACGTCTGCACTGTTGCACACTTCATAAGCAACACCAGAGCATATATATATACCTGGCAGGTGCTTCGAATGGCGGTCTGACACAGCTCCTGGAAGCAGGTTTGTAAGGTACTGTGGCTGCGCCCCAAGACAAGACAACACACAAGGATCCTGTCCTCTTCCTTGGACTGCATGGACACCAAAGGACACAGAAAACAGTAGTGAATGTAGGAGCGAAACAAGAAGAATGTGAGAAAAATAATGTTGATACAGTAAGTGCCTCACATTCACCCTATTCATACACTCTGATACATCGATCCATACACAGACAGTGGTGTGAACCATGCAAGGGAACGGCAGCACATCAGGAACAGAGAGGGTACGGTCATCCCTAAGGACACCTCAACAGCTAGGAGCAGCCGCCCACCGGATGACTGCTCTGGCTGTGTGTGTGTGTGTGTGTGTGTGTGTGTGTGTGTGTGTGTGTGTGTGTGTGTGTGTGTGTGTGTGTGTGTGTGTGTGTGTGTGTGTGTGTGTGTGTGTGTGTGTGTGTGTGTGTGTGTGTGTGTGAGCCAGAGCGTCCAAATATCTCGGCCAGTTCTACACGCACTTTCACTAGTGTCTCATTCAGGCTAGCACTAAAGAACATGTTCCCCTGCCTGGATCTCCATCGTCAGCATACCTGGGTAATCCTGGTCCTCAGGTCCTTCTCCACGGTGGACCTCCACTGGACCAACACTTCCTCATCGGAGCATTCCACCTTCAGCAGGGCATCCCAAATCTAACACAAAATAATCGCCAGAATCACAGAATCATCAAATGGTAGGTATTGGGATGGTGGATATCGTAATGATGTACTCAGTAAAATAAACTATGAAAGAAGCAAGGATCCACTGAAATGCTGCCGTTATGGATGCTTTGTTTTGTGTGTGTACCTCTATCTCTTTGGGGTAGCTGAGTGCTTTGGACTCTGTGAGAAGAGGTTTGTGGAGCAGGCAATCACGCCACTCGCTAACATGCTGCTGCACGCGGAGCAGGTCTGTCCTGTATGGCCGAGTGACGGGGAGAACCTCAGCTTCAACGGTTGGGGCGGGGCCGTCCTCAACCTCCAGGGCCTGGGCGACAACAGAGTGAAACACGGCATACAACAAGAGGCCCCTATTGGCCTAATTCAGGTTCCACATTCCGCACTCCGTTCATCACCCTGCTAGCGTTTGGAACCAAGACAGAACCAAGATGGCCGAGAGGGGAATAAAGCGGTCAGCATACTTCAAATTAAGAAGATTAAATTTTTGTAGTCAAATTTGTTTTATGCTCCATGCAGTTTCAGTTTTGTCACTGAGTATTACATTGGTTACGACCTGTATCACCTTCATGGAGAACCCGCCTTCTCTGACAAGTCACACACAATGTTCGCATTGACCTCATCTGCAGAGATTTCGGCAGGTTCCAAAAAATTGGAGGCGCAAGAAGTGCCGAAATCACGTAATTGTTTTCGTAAAATTCAACAATCAAATTATCCACGTGAGGTTTGCTGACCAATTGGGGCCACAGCTCAGATATAGAAGAGCTATAACAGGTGGACATACCTGTTGTGCAGACGCTTGATGGATGATGGAGGTCAGCTTGAGCACTAGCTGGCAGGAGAGCAGTACAGTCCGGTAGCACGGTACCAGTTTTGCAACTTTGCATGCGTTCTTGACCAAGTCAATGCTACTCAGGAAGATGCTACTCAGCTTGATGTCTCCTGAATCCATCACCCTATGGGAATCATACAATTAATAAGGATAAGAAAAAATAAGGCGCATGAATTTAAAAAAGTGTTTTAAATTCCTGAAGACATTACCTTTCTGTTTCCATTTTTGTGATGACATGGGTCAGGACTCTTTGAGCCTGTTGCATAGTGGCAAAAAGTCAGAAATGTATAACACGACATAAACACAAAAGCCGGTAAAGGCAGGGTGCAAATGATACGGGGAGGACCGGGGACCGGTGATGTGAAGAGGGCTCCTGGAGACCCACCAGGACAACTCTTATGGGGTCTTTACAATTTAACATCCAATCACATTTTAAATACATGAAGACAGGAAAATTAAAAATGCATGTCTTGAACTGTTTAGGCATATTACGTATAACGTGTATAAATATATGTTCCCATCCCCATTGTGGATTTCACAATATCTCCTGAGATGTAAACTAATTTGTCTCACTCCTATATTGTCTGATAGTTTCTTGTGTGTCTGTATCATTGGCCCCCCGTCAACACGTCTGCACGTCAGACTCACCTGCTCATTCAGGTGGTCTCTGGTGGTCCCGGAGGCGGGCTGGTCTCTGGTGGTCCCGGAGGCGGGCTGTCGGAGCCTATAGAGCAGAGCCTGGATCAGGAGGCCAGGGTGCACTCCTGCCAGCTCAGAGAACTCTGGGAAGTCCTCCAGTGGGATCAGCGTCAGCCAACTCCGTAACACCAGAGGCATCTCTTGGACCACAGTTAAGTGTTTCTGGATCAAAGTCATCATCATCCTGTGAGAGTCACAATAAACAATTTAATTTGATCTGTTCAGTGTATTTATCGCAAAGCATTGACAACATCTCAACACACACAGACCAAGTTTCCCCCCACACTCACACATGATATCCATAAAGTCTGTCTCCAAAGTGAATTTAGATGCTAATAGAGCAACTAGTAGTTTTTTATTCTTTCAATTGAACACAATCAAGTTGCTCCAGCTTACCTTCTCTTCTCTTTCCATTCTGCTACACTGTCTCTGAAATGGCAGAACCTGACCGTGGCCAATCCAGACCAGATCTCCTCCCCGACAGTAGGACCCATTCCTGGGGCGTCTGACGGCGGCGGCCGGAGCGTGTGGAGCAGAGGAATGAGCAGAAGGACCTCGGACACCTTCAGTCGTACGCACTGTTCGATCAGATCAAGCACGACTCTGCCAGGGGTGTGGGGAAGGGTGCGTTTTTAAGTGTCATTTGAGAAATTATAAAATAGGCAAAGGAAAAACAAATGCAGAAAGCTACAATTCTGAATTTACCTCTGTGGATTTTTGAAACGACTGAACGCTTCCTTCAGGTCGCTGCTGTTTATTGCTGACGACAATACTTGGCAGAGGTTCGCCAAGCCCATCACTCCGAGACCTTCACTGAACCGAACAGAGAGCACAAACACATCCAAGGCCAACGCTAGAGATCTGCCGCTCATCTGGCCCGCCACAGCTCCTTCTAAGATGGGGAGCAAATGCTCTGAAATCAACCTGGCCACCTGTTGAGGTAGCAAGGAATTGCCATGAGAACTGTGATAAATATTCATTTGTATAGGTAACGGTAGTATTTTTGGGAATGTTGATTGTACCTACTTTGACCATGGGGGGGTGTGAGTTATCTGGGTAATGTATTCTTGGTGGTTCACCACTGACTGTGTATTGGAAATCGGTCAGGTTTCTATGCAGATTCTTTGTGCATTCTTTGTCAGATGAAGACCAATTCTCAAATATTCTTTTCAGCAGCTCTGACACAGAGAAGTTCCAGCTTTCTGCAATGTCGTCATCCTTTGGTTTCTTCCAGACAATTTGAATAAAACGTCTCATCATGGACGTGTGCTCCATTCGGCATATATAGCCCTCAAAAAGGTGCAGATCTTAATCAAAACAACATATTTTCAGTCAGTGAATTCAGATACATGTACAGTAGAAGACTGAAGGCATTGGGCTTCAAACCCAGAATCGGAGACTATCCTGCCCCCCATTTGTGTATCAAAAAATCAAGTCTACGGTTTCCACCTTTCAAAGCTTTATCATTTGGAATAAAGATGTCCCTCATGGCCGTCTCTTCAATGCATTTGTTGCGTTGCTGTATGGAATACGTGTAGGTCAACTTCTGCTCCCTTGGAACATATCTGTCCTCCAGGGAAAAGCTTGCTTTGAGCAGGAAGCCTTTCTGAGGAAGCTCACTGAAGAGGAGACATTCAATTATATGTTACCATAATTATTTATTTCATGAAATAGACTTCATTAAAGAGTGTTAAAGTAGAGTTGAAGTAGTAACCTTAAAGCAAAATACAAGCATCAGGTATACTCACGATAAATTATTCACGTTAAGAAGATGCCATTCACATTGTTGACACAGAAATATTTTGTCATGTTCACGGTCGAACTGAAATTTCTTATCCAACACCGCGTGAATGTGAAAGGTGAACAAGGGGGTCTCAGAAGGTGAAGACCTCCCTGAAGCCCGGCCGCTGTAACACAGAGAGACATGAGGGTTAGTCAGGCCATGGCTATATTCGGTCATCCTGCGCTGACAGCTGCGGTCCAACGCGACGGGTTTGGTTAGGTATCGGTTGGTTCGCTGCTCACCGCTCTGCCTCGCTGTGGGACGCCCTGCGGGCCCTCTCTCCGGCCCCTGGGGGGTCCGGCCCGCTCTCCACCTTCGTAGACCCCGTGCTCACCGCCTGTGCGTACGAACCGGGCTTGGCCTTGGCATCTTTTGTCACTCCGGACTCTGGCGCTGAGCTCTTCCCGGAGGGGCCGTCTTCCTTCTTCCGCCCAGCTCCTTTGAGGTCTGCCTTCTCCTCCACTGACGCGGCCCGGCCGTCCGCACCCCCCCCCCCCTGTGACGTAGACGTCTGTTGGTCCTTTGGGTTCGACTCCTCCGTGCTGCCTCCTGTCCTGGGCGTTCCTCTGGGTTTCTGCCCGTCCTCCCGTCCGCCCGTCTGCGGGTCTGGCTCCGGAGGCGCCGGAACAGTCCGGTTCTCCCCAGACTGCCCCAGGTCGGGGGCCTTACCCTGAGTCGGCTCAGCTCCCTCGCCCTCCGTCTGGGGCTCCCATTGCGTCGACCGGGTGCACTGAGCCACTGCTAGAGTCTGCGTTTCCCAACTCCTGGTCGTGCTCTTCCCGGTTGGGGTCTGGACGTGCACCTGCATTTTATGCTTGTTCACCGCGGACTGAAGATGACTGGTGTGATCTTGATGGTCCACAAGCTGCTCTTCTGCCCCCGCCGGGGCCTGAGCCGGCTCCCCCGGGGCCTGAGCCGGCTCCCCCGGGGCCCGAGCCGGCTCCCCCGGGGCCCGAGCCCGCTCCCCCGGGGCCCGAGCCCGCTCCCCCGGGGCCCGAGCCCGCTCCCCCGGGGTCTGAGCCGGCTCCCCCGGGGTCTGAGCCGGCTCCCCCGGGGCCCGAGCGCGCTCCCCCGGGGTCTCCGGCACCGTCTCCGCTGGCGATGCGGTCTGAGCCTGATCATCCACGAGACGCTTCACATCTTCTGCCTCCTCTCCTCCCTGGCAGGCCTGGCCAGACTTCTTCCGTTTTCCTCTGCTTCTCTTGGCTTTCCTCTTTGGGTCTTCAGCTCTGCGACTCGAGGAGCTCCTTGGCCTTTCACCCTGGAAGGGACAAAGAATGCTTTGGTTTAACATACAACATAAGTCACAACATACCCTTATATCCTTACATCAATATAAAGTACTTATATCAATATAAACTCCCAAGGTAAATAGATAGGCTATAATAATTATAAGAAAGATCAGAATACTTATTTGAATGATTAAAATAATTATATAATAATAACTACTACTATAATTATTATAATAATAATCATTATTGTAATTATTATTATTATTTATAATTACATGCTATCATTATAATGGCTGACTGAATAAGAAACCCGTCTGATCTCAAAGTCCAGATCCAGAGCATATCTGTACTGTTTACCCGCGGTCCTGTCCTTGGGCTATCGGCCACGCCCTCCTTGGTCGTGCCATCCTTCCTGGTTCCCCGAGTCTCACGCTGCGTTTGGTTCGAGTTCTGCTCCATGTGAAGTGACTCTCTCTGAGGGTGATCAAGACCCCTGCTACCACCTCCTGTGGTTTACGTGACAGAGTGTGGTAATACAGTCAGCATATCAATACTGGAAACGCTGCTGTCCAAACGCTTACCCTACTCATACTAACAACTTCAAGAAGAAAATGCAAATAATTTGTCCGTTTTTTTCCTTTTAGATCAATCATTTCTGTACCATATTATCAGGCATAGGCCTACGTGCGCATGCAAATGTGTTGCTTTTTATTTAAAACAACTCTACCATCAACAGCGATTCAACAGGAGTTTTTCACTTAAAAGTAATATCAAAATACAGTTTAACCACCAATGTCTATATTACAGAAGAAGTAGTTTCCCGAAACCTACCTGTTCAGGTCACATCTCTGTTTAGTCCTCATAAACACGACTTCATTCTGTCAGAACTGTGCAGCTCTGACTGTTCTTAATGTCTCAATTGATATGGTGCAATCCCAGTAAGGGAACGTCCACAAATGTCTACTGAAGCATTTGAAGTTGTATATATTTTGCTTTGTTTAGCCATCTATTTCAGACAATACAATTCAAGGATAATAATTATATAACTAATAATAATAAATTAGAAAGTGATTGGAAGTTATTGAACATCCAAATAGTTATATTTATTGCAATATTATTATCTTGAGTGCAATTATTTTTACGACTCTCTCTAATGCAAACGAAGTTCAGTTTCGGTTTCAATTCTCCTGTATGTACTGCTCTCAGCGAACATGAAACCTAACGTTTTATACGAACACAAGATCTGTTATCGTCTACTCAGACGATCATCCAGAAATATAACTGTGTGGCCATGTATCCTGCATGAACACATGAACAATATCATTTAATCAGAAAAGTACACCCGTTTTGAAACTAAACCGAACTATTCTCTTGTGGGTTAAATTCTCCGTTTTCTTTTGTCTTATAATCACAAATAATCACTAATAATCACTTAACAGTCTGTTTGTGACGTTGCAACATGTGAAAGTAAAGTGAACACAGGACAGAAGGCAATGTAACGTAATGTATAATGTTGAACCCCCTGAAGGGAAAGGGAACAGTAATTGAGGCGTCAGTAAGTATTGTTTAATGGAACTCGGTAAAATTACAAAGAAGAACATCCTAGGGCGGCCAAACACCATGTAGGCCTATTACAAACATGTACACAACGGCACCTCTCCCACTTGCACGGTTCATCTCATCAAGACAACACAGGTCTACAGTTCATCACACAAACATAAAGTCAAATAACATAATTGTTTCATAGTTTATTTTATATTTTCACTTCCGCCGGATAAGAGGAGCTCAGGAACCAGCCGGCTTCTTTATGCGTCTGACCACGACTCGCGTTCTTCTCCCCGGCGGTCTGCGTCGCTCCTCGGTGTTCGTGGCGTTCTCCTCCACCGGCTTGCCCGCGGGGGGTCTGGGCTCCCGCCGGGGCGGAGCGGGGCTCCTGCCCGCCCTCACGTCGTCCACGAAGGCCTCCACGTCATCGAACTTGACCGTGAGGTCGCCGAGGCGTTCCTTCAGCGCGTTGAACTCTTTGTAGAGGTCGCCCAGTGCGTCGGACAGCGGCCCGATCCTAGACGATATTAGATATCATCACCATGAAACAAATACAAGTGAATATCGATAAGGAATCTGCGGTTTAACGCCTTTGCCTCCTCAAACGTGTAGTGAGGTGGTGTTTGATTCACCTTCCATAGTCCGGCAGCACAGTGTTGTGGTCATGCAGGAGCAGGTCTTTGACCTGCGTCATGATCGCGTATTTCCAGTTGTCTAAGACCAGGGTGAGGTTGGCGCATCCTCTGGCATTGACCTTCTGTGCTAAAGAGACCACAGACAATGTCGACCGAAAAATGAAATCTACATTACCTCGATTCACGGTGTTATGTAGTATAATTGTAATTGTTTACTCATGTTTCTTGGCAGCAATGGCCTCATTTGCGTAACCAAGTGTACATAATAAATATCGTGAAGTCACGTTTCACAATATATAACATGTACATTTACATGTATAAAAATATATATTGTGATACAAGAATATTTATCACAATATATAACTTGTATATTTGCATGTCTAACAATATATTTCGTGATACAACATCACAATATATAACATGTATATTAACATGCATCACATTGTGATTTTGAGTAAGCCCATCCGTCATGAGATCAGAAAGATGGACGTCCTTCAAACATGAAGAATTAGGTTTTGAATTACACAACAAATATTAAGGTGATTAGATTAGATTAGATTAGGCTTTATTGATCCTTTTGGGATGACTCCCTCAAGGAAATTGATTGTGAATAATCTGTGAATCTTGAGCATAGATATGTATTTTTGTACCAAAAAAATTGATCATTAAATTGAATTTAAAGAAATAGATCACATTATGAAATGATCGATATGCAATATATTTAATTGTATCCCTTGTATAGTATCGCCATTTTCTTACCAATACCCCCTCCTAGTGGCCAGAGACGAGACTGCCCGGTCGACTAACCGTATGCATGCGGTATACGAGGTCGACTGATTAAGTGTGAAGACAAATTGAAGAGGTGAAGTCACCTCCAGACCTGTAGTCCCAGTCCAGGCTCTGCTGCTTCCTCTGTGCCTGCACAGCATACAGGGTCACCAGCATCAGACACAAGACCAGCATCCTGAAGCCCACACACAACAACCTGCAACATAAGACAACGCAATAATGAGGATTCACTGTTTGCTCGACCCATCCTCGTAGTTAAAAAACCAAAACGTAAGTTTCGATGGTGACTGATGTTTGGCATGCAGAATGAAGCGTAGAATCCATACCTCAACCAGACCACGGTAGAATGCCTTACCACTCCGGTCCTGGGATCACAGGCAGCCTCGTCTGGGTGAGTCAAGTTGTGCCGAGTTGTAGATCATTGTGTAACCGCCCCTTCCATCCAGACAGACACACACCTCCCAACTTTTCCAAGACGAGGACGATGCGTCTTTGGACTCCGCCCCCAAAACAAAACAAATCCCAAAGCACATGCACTTTAATGCTGCCTCCATCGGTTATCGTGTATCTGCGATTGATTAGCTCTAATCATTTACAAACGATTAGGGAACTGCGTTGGGATCAGCCCGTTCTGCGACCCTTCTTGCAGCAGTGCGCGGCCTCCTTCATCTGCTGTCCATCTGAGGCGCAGGCAGTCCAGCGTTGCCATGGAGATGAGGCTCAGAACTGGCGCTGACCTTCCAGCCTCAGACGTGCCGGTAACAGGACCCTCTGATCTGCTGTGCGGTGGACGGGGGGGCCGTGTGAGGGATGTTCTCTACCTAACTGCAGGGAGAAGTAGGACCCAAACCCCTCTGAGCATAAATCAAACGCTAGGCGCTGCGCCGCGTGATTAGAACCAGGCTGCACTACTCCACCGTCAGGGATGGCCGATGCTTCTTCCTTTGGGTCACCGAGCACCTTGGAAGGGTGTCCTTCCTCTATCGCGGACAAATGACGACAGGATGTTGGATTTTAGGAATTAATTGTTCTTTATTAGGTTTTAAATCCGGGTCTACAACACTTGGATCCTCTATGGCTCGCCGTAGGCTCGGACCAAATAGCATCCACACTCAGCCGACCCGGGATAAAGGTCGGAATAAATCAAAACCCAAACCAAACTAATTCAGTATCACATCATCAGGCAACTCGCCACTCAAACCGGGACTCGGATGGTCGAAGAGGACCAATCAAAAATACATTTTAACAATGTTGGGCGGAGATGGGGACCAAAGAAAACTCAAACGGAGATCGACTTAATTCATCGTTGGAAATCAACCCTCAACTCCTCATTAATAGCATTCAACGATGCATCTTAGTTTGACAGGTCAGTGTCTCAAAACGCCTATGCATTGGATTTAAATTGATGCTTCGTAGGAACAATCGGACTCCCATCATGGTCGGACTACAGACTGTTCTGGATTCCCCGCTTTCGTTAACCTGCATGAACAAAACTCAACTGGATGAAAGGAGCCCCAATTTGAGCCGAGCATGAGAAAGAAAGTCCAATAAACCGCCACGGAAACCTGTGACCCTCGGCATTCTGGGAGCGGTAGTCCTGTGACCCTCGGCATTCTGGGAGCGGTAGTCCTGTGACCCTCGGCATTCTGGGAGCGGTAGTCTTTGAAGGTTGATTGATGGGTGACGCACCAAGGTTCCATAAAAAAAAAAAAAGGAAAAGCCCCCCATTACCAGGGTGTTCTCCTGCCCCCCCTCTGGAACAAAGCCGGGCTGGAAAATATTCCGAGCGCGTTGGGGGGGGGGGGGGGGGGTTAACAGGGGGCAGGGGGGGGGGGGGGGGGGGGGAAGTCACCAGGGCTGTTCATCAGTCGGTGACTCAGACAGAGGAGTAGGGAGTAGGGCGTGGGATTGAACGAACGGACTCCAGCCCACCGCTAGAGCAACTCAAGGTGCTGGGGCCGGGGGGGCCGGGGTCTAATATGGCTCATCAAACTGGGGAAACACATCGCCGTCGCAGCGTCTGGCAGGTCCAGCGCCGTTCCGAGTTCTCCTTACAGCAGTCGGGGGGCTTTCAGTCCGAATTAGTTGCAAAATTAATAAATAAAAAAGGAAAAAGAAAAACACACCCGTCGCCTTTGTCTAATTAATTGCAGTAACCTCTTTAGATTTGGAATTGTACTGATTGTATGGGGGGGGGGGCTATCGATGTATAAAAACAGGCCTGAGCAAACGTCCAACTGGAAGTATTGAAAAAAGAAAAACCACCACGCTACAATTGAAAAAACAAAACAAATTAAATAGCAATATCATTCCTCAAACCTATGATTATTTACACAAAAATGTTCAAAATAATATTGTGGGGGGGGGGGGGTCACTGGAGGGAGAGACGGAACGATTTGAGAGCATTCCTCGCCGCGGTCAGGAGACACAGCACAGCATTTATTTGAGCCATTGATGAGAAACGGCTTCGGTGGAGCGACGAAGAGACACTAGAGAGCCGCGGGGGCCTGAGGGGTGAGGCTGCGGGGGGGGGGGCCGCGGGGGCCCACGGGGGGGGGGCTGCGGGGGCCTGAGGGGTGAGGCTGCGGGGGGGGGGGGCTGCGGGGCCCGGGGGGCTGCGGGGGCCCGCGGGGGGGGGGGCTGCGGGGGCCTGAGGGGTGAGGCTGCGGGGGGGGGGGGCTGCGGGGCCCGGGGGGCTGCGGGGGCCCGCGGGGGGGGCCCGCGGGGGCCCTACCCGCGGGGCAGGCTGCACATCTCACAGAGCTCGGTGCCGGGCTGGTTCATGAAGGTGCAGTGCAGGCAGGACCACATGGCGGCGGAGGAGGAGGAGGCGGCCGAGGGCCCCCCGACGGCGCCGTAGTCCAGGGAGCTGGGAGGCTGGCCCCCCACCGTACCTGGGGAGGGGGGGGGAGACAGTGGGGGGTCATGAGGGAGACCATGACGGAGACCTGAGGGCTCTACTGTCAGGGGTTAGTTTGAGGTAGCACAGCAGTCAGCTTTAATGGGGGGGGGCACACGGGGAGAATAGTGGTTTTTAATTAATGTGTGATTTTAGACTCTTGATATTCAAATCTGACCAATGAGAGCTTCTTTCCTGATGGTTTGGGCTATCCATCTTACCCGTCAACTAGTGATGGGACAAAATGAACCAACAACTCTTTCCTAACGACTCTTTAGTGTGCGGTATGCAACGGCTCAGCCTGTTACAGACGTATCCCAACTCATCCTGGCCATGCCAACTCGCTGGTGCAGTCGCTCTAACCATATGAAGCAGGACAACCAATGAATGAAGGGGAATCACTGTCTCGGACGAGGACGTCAACGAGTGACTCGAGCGGAGACAACTGGCAGAACTCACTGAACAAGATCAAATAGACTAGATTAAATCTGATTCTAATCTGGACAGCCTGGCAGCTACTCTCTGAACGAGACCAAATGATGCATGGTGACGGGGACAGCCGATACCGATGCACTCTGATCACATTAACATCGTGCCGGGCTACCTTAGCCTACCTACAAGTGGGATGCTGAATCAGTGGAATCACCTTCTATGCATCACTTGATTAATGAAAACGTACACATGATGGCTGGTAAGGCCTTGGAGAGAAGCTTTGTGGGGCGGTCAGCATTAGGTGTCCAACGTGCACGTGCTATAGCCGAGTGTCCCGGACTCTGACGGACAAACTGACGCCATTTTGCCAAAGGGATCCAAACCTCGAAAGGTTCCAATCACTACATCCCAGGTGTGTGAATGCAACACTCGTCAATGTCAGCAGAACGTAGGGAGGGAGGGGTCATATCTGGGGTCATTTATTTGAATAATCCTGCTCTCTTCAGCTGCATCCTGCCTCTCCTGATCTCCTCTCAGACCCCCTGTCCAGCTCGGAGCGAGGACTTACTGCACAGCTGTTCGATGGTGGCCCACTGCTCGGACTTCTTCCAGGTCTGGGCCAGGTCCTCGTTGGAGGTCTTCACGGCCTCCAGGATGAGCCCGATGCTGTCCTGGGGAGAACAACAACAACAGACCACTGAACGCGCGCCATGGCAACACGCTGTAGCGACCCAGAGGCAGCTGTCTCAGCGAGCGCATCGTTTCATTCCAAGCTGTCCACAATTATGTTTGTTTTTTTCTTTCTCCAGCACTAGCGAAGCCAATGGCGTCATGCAGCCTCCTCGGTACATAAACCCGGCGCTGCAACAACTGAGTTCAAGGAGCCGCCAGGCGGGTCCTCGTTAAGGCAACGGCCCGATCTCTCCACAGGAACATTCCCGGATAACGACGCCGGACACCATTCCGGGCCGGAGGAACATGTGGCTGTAATCTGCGTCATCTCTTTCCTAGCGCTGTGACACGAGGAGCTAATTTGGAGGCCGCAAGACTCACTCTCAGAGGCATGACCTCATTGGTGACGAGGAAGAGGAGCAGGTGGAAATCAGACACGATGTTGAGGAAGGAGGTGGAGCTGGACTGGGACAGGTACGTGGACAAGCTGTGGAAGTCCTGCGGAGACAAACGACAGCGAGTCAGGATGAAGAGGTTAGAGGTTACGGTCCAACGTCTGAAGGTGGGGGAGGGGGGGTGGGCTTGCTTACTTGCGTCTCTCCGAGAACGTCGCGGTTCTCTATGGGGAAACGCTCGGTGGAGGAGAAGGTGAACTGGGGATCCTTGGGGAAGGTGGTGGTGATCTGTGGACAGAATGATCACTATTTAGTCGTTAAGCACACATGATCCATACGGACTTCATGAGCCTTTTATGGAGTCTAATTAAATACTGAAGTATAGTCAAATTATGTCTGTTACTTGACAGTGAATATGTTTTTCAAAATAATGGGCAAATTTGCTCTATACACCGTCAAGAGGTACAACGGAGTGCACCTCTGGTCATTTGTTGTAGACTAATTTGGAAAGAAAAACAATCCCAACTATCTCAAATAGTTATCCACCAATACTGTGAACACACAATATCATGACACCAGGTGACTAAATACTCACATCTATGATCAGGTATTCAACAGGCAGAGGCCGGGCAAGAAACGTCACGTCGTTTCCAAACTTGTCTTTGTCCTGCCGGGAGGGAAACCAAACACATTAGCATTTGCTCCATCTTTTAAGACATTGGTTCTCAAAGTGCGGCCCGCGGGCCAATGGCGGCCCGCGGAATCATTCCTGGCGGCCCGCAATGACATACATAATTATGTAAGTTATAAAAAAATAAAAATAAAAAATAAACTTTTTTTTTATTTTTTTTTATCAATATTAATTTAAACAAATATAAATAAATATAAAGAGAAAATTCGACTCTCTCTAGCTTTCAATTAAATCCTTTTACATTTTTTAGTTTTAATCCGGCTGTACATTACTTTGAAAGGGTGAACCTCAGTTTCATGATTTAGACCTCACTTGACCTCACTCCCAGAGGTCCACGGTGCGGGTGCAATGTTTTTTTTCACCACTGGGATGCTGACGGCGTTTCCCGCCAACATTTTTTTTCCTTTGGCGGCCCTCAGTCAAATTTTGGGTTCCTAAATTGGCCCTCAGTTGTCAAAACTTTGAGAACCCCTGTTTTAAGACATGAATTCCACTGACCAGCATTCAAACATAAACCTCATGATGGTATCGTACATTCAACAAGAGCAGTTCCTATGCCATTTTTTCCTTCCCGATACCGTTTACGATTCCTTAGCCTGAGTATCGGCCGATACAGAGTATATACCGATACAGCATCTAGCATTGTAACTACTTAAAGCACTTGTTCTTACTGAAGGGTTCTCATTGACAGCGCTGTATAGTTCGGTTGACTTAATGTCGACAATTATTTTTTTCAGAACTATATCATTGACATTTATTATCCATTATTATAATAAGACAGCTTGAACACACACATGAGGTGTGTGTCGACACACTTCGTCAACTCTGACCGTTAACAAACAGCATAACACTGCACGTGTTTGTGATGTTCGTTGCCTTTGCAGTGAATGCGTCATGTGATCGTATATCGGATCAGCTCATAGACTTGGATACTTGCCCATACTGCATTTAAGGTGGAATTGGGGGAATTTTCGATACTGGTATCAGAGGAAATTCCGATACTGGTATCGGTATCGGAGGAATTTCCGATACTGGTATGTGTATGGAGGAGTTTCCGATACTGGTATGGGAGGAGTGTCCGATACTGGTACGGGAGGAGTGTCCGATGCTGGTATGGGTACAGCTCTAGTGCGGTCCTCCTCCTCCAACACGTGGGGGGCCCTTACCTTGAAGAAGACGTCGGGTACGTACTGCTCCGAGCTGGACTCCTTGGCGTAGCCCAGCTCGGGGGCGTCTCTGCAGGGCAGCAGGCACTCGTCCCTCACCAGGGCCATGCACTGGTTGGACACCTGGTAGCTCTCAAAGTGCACCTGGTTGTCCGGGCCGCCTGCAGACACAAGACAGCCGGGGTGAGGCTCAGGTGTTCACCTGGACGCCAGCACCGTGAGGCGCTGCGGCCAGGGGTGAGTGGGCCGCAGAGAGGGGGGGTGGAACCTCTTTAATCCCCCCCCCCCCCCCACACACACACTTCATTGAGGACGTCCGCATACGTCTGAAGGTTTAAGCTTATAACTCGGTACCTGTTGACCTCATTCATGACAATGGTATCATCAGATATGTTCCACCTTGGTTGTTGGTGTGGATCTTCAAATTAATCCATATTCTTGCAACTTTTCAACTCTTAACATATTTAATGTTTAGAGTTGAGTGTTCATAATTAAATATGTTTATAACACACACACACACGCACAATTGGCGTGAGCCTGAGGTCGACACACTCTACCCATAAAGTAGAGACCATCGAATGCATCCTGATTTCAGCCGGAGTCTGGGAGAGCAACATTTATATTTTTCTGTACAAAGCACTTTAACAAAAGGCCGTGGCCACCAGCTCACCTGTTGCCACCACTGTGACAAATTTGGAGCCAAAATGGCCGTCGCGGGACAGTCTGCAGGGATTTGAGTGAAGGTTCTGGAAGTATCCTGAAGTGATGCACTCCTCGGCACTCAGGTAGTACGAGTCCTGTGGGCCGACAGCGGTGTGTACAGCAGTGAGGAAACATACTTTCATGCTATAGTAAAGAAACGCACCAAAGGTCACACGATACTTACAGCCCTAGATACACCACATGTAAAAACCCACTTGGAAAATCTGGATTGGAATATTAAGCACGAAATGGTACGAGTAACGGACTTTAAAAAAGACTAACTTCGGCTCTCTCGTCACTCTGCTTAACATTGGTAAACAGTAAGCTGAGCTTCACTGTACGATGTGTGGAACCGTTTCTGGTCATCTGTTATAACTTCATATATGCTGTGCTTATTGAGCGCGGTGCTTATTGACCACGGTGCTTATTGAGTGCAGTGCTTATTGACCACGGTGCTTATTGAGTGCGGTGCTTATTGAGCGCAGTGCTTATTGACCACGGTGCTTATTGACCACGGTGCTTATTGAGTGCGGTGCTTATTGAGTGCGGTGCTTATTGAGCGCGGTGCTTATTGAGCGCGGTGCTTATTGAGCGCGGTGCTTATTGAACGTGGTGCTTATTGAACGTGGTGCTTATTGACCGCGGTGCTTATTGACCGCGGTGCTTATTGACCGCGGTGCTTATTGAGCGCGGTGCTTATTGAGCGCGGTGCTTATTGAGCGGGGTGCTTATTGAGCGCGGTGCTTGTCTTGTCAAAGTCTGCATGCGTTCGCGTACATGTCTCTCCTGGACTGATATCGGATAACGATGTGCCTCAACTGTCTGCCCTGATCCTCTCCCTGCGCCTGAAGCACCCAGAGCCATGTTGTACTGAAGCTGAAGGGCCAGAGGCCGTAGCACCCAGAGCCATGTTGTACTGAAGCTGAAGGACCAGAGGCCGTAGCACCCAGAGCCATGTTGTACTGAAGCTGAAGGGCCAGAGGCCGAAGCACCCAGAGCCATGTTGTACTGAAGCTGAAGGGCCAGAGGCCGTAGCACCCAGAGCCATGTTGTACTGAAGCTGAAGGGCCAGAGGCCGTAGCACCCAGAGCCATGTTGTACTGAAGCTGAAGGGCCAGAGGCCGTAGCACCCAGAGCCATGTTGTACTGAAGCTGAAGGGCCAGAGGCCGTAGCACCCAGAGCCATGTTGTACTGAAGCTGAAGGGCCAGAGGCCGTAGCACCCAGAGCCATGTTGTACTGAAGCTGAAGGGCCAGAGGCCGTAGCACCCAGAGCCATGTTGTACTGAAGCTGAAGGGCCAGAGGCCGTAGCACCCAGAGCCATGTTGTACTGAAGCTGAAGGGCCAGAGGCCGTAGCACCCAGAGCCATGTTGTACTGAAGCTGAAGGGCCAGAGGCCGTAGCACCCAGAGCCATGTTGTACTGAAGCTGAAGGGCCAGAGGCCGTAGCACCCAGAGCCATGTTGTACTGAAGCTGAAGGGCCAGAGGCCGTAGCACCCAGAGCCATGTTGTACTGAAGCTGAAGGGCCAGAGGCCGAAGCGTCGCTGCAGAACTGCCACTAGCTCACCTGGTTCCGCGAGTAGCGGACGGTTCCTATTCTGGTGTCCTCCGATATCAGGTCGGTGAAGATCCAGCCCACCTGGAGGACAGATTACACACAGTTAATAACGACACCACACGACACACAGTTAACGACACAACCCAACCAGACCCAACCCAACCAGACCCAACCCAACCAGACCCAACCAGACCCAACCCAACCAGACCCAACACAACCAGACCCAACCCAACCAGACCCAACCCAACCAGACCCAACACAACCAGACCCAACACAACCAGACCCAACACAACCAGACCCAACCAGACCCAACCCAACCAGACCCAACACAACCAGACCCAACCCAACCAGACCCAACACAACCAGACCCAACCCAACCAGACCCAACCCAACCAGGCCCAACACAACCAGACCCAACCCAACCAGGCCCAACCCAACCAGACCCAACACAACCCAACCAACTCCATCAGAGGAGGGGGGGGGGGGGGGGGGGCAGCCTCTCTGAGTCCCATCAGAGGAGGGGGGGGGGGGCAGCCTCTCTGAGGCCCATCAGAGGAGGGGGGGGGGTTCACGTGTGATTTAGTGGCTCGGTCCTAAGAGCGGCGCAGCATATGGAAGTTCTTTGCGCAGAGCGGCCGGAATTCAGAGAATGCCCTCGTGTTATTGATGAGGACCTTATGGACCCCGGGAGAGAGGAGAGGAGAGGAGAGGGGGAGGGGAGGAGAGAGGGGGAGGAGAGGAGAGGGGGAGGAGAGGAGAGGGGGAGGAGAGGGGGAGGGGAGGAGAGGAGAGAGGAGGGGAGGAGGAGAGGAGGGGGAGGAGAGGAGAGGAGGAGGGGAGGGAGAGGAGGAGAGGAGGAGAGGAGAGGAGAGGAGAGAGGAGGAGAGGAGAGGAGAGGAGAGGAGGGGAGGGGAGGAGAGGGAGGGAGAGGGAGGGAGAGGGAGGGAGAGGGAGCGCTGGTCTCCGGTTCCCTGGGTTCTCCACTAGTACGTTATTGAAGCACGTTGCAGAAAGAGCACTGCCATGGAGCGGAGATCTAATCACTGCATTATTGTATTATTATAAACTATTTAAAGATTTAATAATAGATCCTTTTTTATAAGAGTAAGAGAGGAAGGTATGGGAGTGAGAAGGGAAGACTTGCAGCAAAGACAGCGATATATGATTTCACTTCCTTATGACAAATGCACTCATTGTAAATAGCTGTTGATAAAAGGTTCTGCTAGATCTCCTGAGTGTGAATGTAAAGGACCCCGGGCCGGGTTCGACCACGGGCCGGGTTCGACCCCCGGGCGCTGCGCTGAGGACCGGGCCTCAATGGTACGCCCTCTACCCGGGGACCTCCAGGACGCCACGCAGTACTGTGAGATGGACCATTGCTTTTAATTTATAGAACTGTACAATGGGTTCAATGCTTCGGGAAGCAATACTACAATAACACACAAGAGCTGTGTTGAAAGAATCCCCCCCCCCCCCCCCCCCCCTAACTGCACAGCCATAACTCAGTGAGCAGCAGAGCACCAGGTGCAAAGCATCCTGGGAGGCCGCAGGTTACAGGATGCCCTGCTCGTGTTTCCTGGGAACAGAGCAAGGCGCCGTAAAAACCCCAGAATAAAGCCAGGACGGGCGCCAGCCGCGTCTAACGGCGAGAACGCTTCCACCGGGCCGGTCCCGCTGCCTCGTGGAGAGGCTGTCAGTCAACGACGGAACGCGTCAGGGCGGAGACGGCTCCGGGCGGGATATATTCCCGCCCGGAGTTTCCTTACGGACATATTCCTTACGGACATATTCCTTACGGACATATTCTGCCCAAGACAAACTCACCAGCTGACTCCAGAATGTATTCCTACAGTAGTCTACAGGGCGCTGGTTTAAAACCTTCACAACCAGACACTATTTCTAAGAACATCGGTGTTCAGCCAGGATGTTTGGGATGTCTTCCCACCGGGAAAAGTTAAGCACCCGTGTTTGGGTTTCCTGTCCGCCCATTAAGCGGTCACAGATCCCGCCTCCAACAACACGATTGGTCCACACCAACACTGGGGAGACCCACCTTGACCAGTCCCAGCTTGGCAGCGATCTCCTCCACGGCCGCCGCCCGGGGGTCCTCCAGCAGCTCCAGGCTGTTCTGGGTGGCGTTCTGCAACCCAGGAGGGGGGTTATAGGGCAGTTTAGGAGGAAAGGGGGGTTATAGGGCAGCTTAGGAGGAGAGGGGGGTTATAGGGCAGTTTAGGAGGAAAGGGGGGTTATAGGGCAGCTTAGGAGGAGCAAACATGCGTGAATACTGCCCTCTTGTGGTTCCCTGGGAACACTACCATTTAAATAGACGCCAGCCGCACTTGATGTTCACAGTACACCACAGTTGGAATATTCATAAAGTCAAGATCCCCTGCCTGACTGACTGACTGACTGACTGATGACTGACTGAGAGACTGACTGATGACTGACTGATGACTGATGACTGACTGATGACTGACTGATGACTGACTGACTGAGAGACTGACTGACGACTGATTGACGACTGACTGACTGACGACTGACTGACTGACGACTGACTGACTGATGACTGACTGACTGGCCGTGCGCCCCAGCAGCTGACCTGTGGGGGTTCGTAGATGGCGGCCACCTCTGCGCGGATGGCCAGGGGGATGTCCTTGTGCTCGGTGTAGCGTCCGTACAGGTAGCCCATCCTCTGGCTGCCCGTCTTCCTCCAGTAGTCCAGGAAGCGGTCTGCGATGGTGTGGTGCTCGAACATGATGTTGTCCACGTGTCTGTACCTCTGAGGACAGACAGAGGGACGGGGTCAGAGGGACCTGGAGGGGGACACTGTGTCTGTACCTCTGAGGACAGACAGAGGGACGGGGGGGTCAGAGGGACCTGGAGGGGGACACTGTGTCTGTACCTCTGAGGACAGACAGAGGGACGGGGGGGGGTCAGAGGGACCTGGAGGGGGACACTGTGTCTGTACCTCTGAGGACAGACAGAGGGACGGGGTCAGAGGGAGGACCTGGAGGGGGACACTGTGTCTGTACCTCTGAGGACAGACAGAGGGACGGGGGGGGGGTCAGAGGGACCTGGAGGGGGACACTGTGTCTGTACCTCTGAGGACAGACAGAGGGACGGGGGGGGGGTCAGAGGGAGGACCTGGAGGGGGACACTGTGTCTGTACCTCTGAGGACAGACAGAGGGACAGGGGGGTCAGAGGGAGGACCTGGAGGGGGACACTGTGTCTGTACCTCTGAGGACAGACAGAGGGACGGGGTCAGAGGGAGGACCTGGAGGGGGACACTGTGTCTGTACCTCTGAGGACAGACAGAGGGACGGGGGGGGGGGGGTCAGAGGGACCTGGAGGGGGACACTGTGTCTGTACCTCTGAGGACAGACAGAGGGACAGGGGGGTCAGAGGGACCTGGAGGGGGACACTGTGTCTGTACCTCTGAGGACAGACAGAGGGACGGGGTCAGAGGGAGGACCTGGAGGGGGACACTGTGTCTGTACCTCTGAGGACAGACAGAGGGACGGGGGGGGGGTCAGAGGGACCTGGAGGGGGACACTGTGTCTGTACCTCTGAGGACAGACAGAGGGACGGGGGGGGGGGGGGTCAGAGGGACCTGGAGGGGGACACTGTGTCTGTACCTCTGAGGACAGACAGAGGGACGGGGGGGGGACGGGGGGGGGTCAGAGGGAGGACCTGGAGGGGGACACTGTGTCTGTACCTCTGAGGACAGACAGAGGGACGGGGGGGGGACGGGGGGGGTCAGAGGGACCTGGAGGTGGACACTGTGTCTGTACCTCTGAGGACAGACAGAGGGACGGGGGGGGGGTCAGAGGGAGGACCTGGAGGGGGACACTGTGTCTGTACCTCTGAGGACAGACAGAGGGACGGGGTCAGAGGGACCTGGAGGGGGACACTGTGTCTGTACCTCTGAGGACAGACAGAGGGACAGGGGGGTCAGAGGGAGGACCTGGAGGGGGACACTGTGTCTGTACCTCTGAGGACAGACAGAGGGACAGGGGGGTCAGAGGGACCTGGAGGGGGACACTGTGTCTGTGCCTCTGAGGACAGACAGAGGGACGGGGGGGGGACGGGGGGGGGTCAGAGGGAGGACCTGGAGGGGGACACTGTGTCTGTACCTCTGAGGACAGACAGAGGGACGGGGGGGTCAGAGGGACCTGGAGGGGGACACTGTGTCTGTACCTCTGAGGACAGACAGAGGGACGGGGGGGGTCAGAGGGAGGACCTGGAGGGGGACACTGTGTCTGTGCCTCTGAGGACAGACAGAGGGACAGGGGGGTCAGAGGGACCTGGAGGGGGACACTGTGTCTGTGCCTCTGAGGACAGACAGAGGGACGGGGGGGGGTCAGAGGGACCTGGAGGGGGACACTGTGTCTGTACCTCTGAGGACAGACAGAGGGACGGGGTCAGAGGGACCTGGAGGTGGACACTGTGTCTGTACCTCTGAGGACAGACAGAGGGACGGGGGGGGGTCAGAGGGACCTGGAGGTGGACACTGTGTCTGTGCCTCTGAGGACAGACAGAGGGACGGGGGGGGGTCAGAGGGACCTGGAGGTGGACACTGTGTCTGTGCCTCTGAGGACAGAGGGGCGGTGGACTTTAAGAAATGCCTTCCCATCCTTCAGTATTGTGCACGTCTTTAGAGAGCGGCTGAGTCAGGCCCACCTCAGAGTCACAGCTGGACCGCCGTGAAGGAAAAAGTTACATGGGAGTTGACTTAATTGAAGAACAATTATTTAAGAGTAGTATATTTAAAATAAGCTCAATACTGAATCTCTCTGTAATGATCCAGGCGGGGATAATCTCATTTTAACAGAAAAAAAAAAATCTCATTTTAACAGAAAAAATTTAATTTATTTTCAAGATGTCATGGGTATAAGACATCCTGTTCCTTCAGAAAACGAACTGAATAGTACCCTTACAGACAATAACAGTCGCTCAGAGTCTTCAACCTAATTCTCCTTGTTTTCGCTCCCTCTTTCAGCCACTTAAAGGTCCCATGACATGCCACCAGGTGTGAGTGTGATTAGCCTTACAAGCCGTTTTGAAAATATGCCCCTTGTGACATCACAAGCGGGCGACTCCACCTCGATGTGTGCTGGATAGATCAGTCTACCGGCCTGCCCAGCGGACTGCAGCAAACGTTGCTCATCTATCCGTCATACATCGAGGTGGACACGCCCACCCGTGATGTCAGAAGAGGCAGATGTAACGGCTGATCAGCCCCACCCCTGGCGGTATGCTAGGTCCCCTTTAACCCTATGGGACCGGGGGTTCCCCAGCAGCCTCCTCTCCTCCAGCGGCTGCTGCCCGGGAGCAGTACCTGTCTGTTCAGGGTGATGGCGCTGGGCTGGCACTTGGTGCAGATGCCCTCGGGCCAGGGCGGGTGTCCCTCGCAGCCAGACTTGATCTTACAGCTGATGTTCTCCAGAGCCGCAAACTTCCCTCTGCAGGGGCAGGGGACGGAGAGGGTGGGGGGGGGGGACAGAAAGAGAGAAAGGTCGGTATAAGAATGTCGTGGTCGGCTTAGCTCAGGAGGTACAGCGGGTTGCTGGTTGGATCCCGCCTCCTCCTGAGTGTCGAGGTGTCCCTGAGCGAGACGCCCCACCCTGACTGCTCCTGACCAGCCCGTCGTGGTTGACTCCGCCGTCGCTGAGTGAATGCGTGTATGAGCCGTTTAACAGCTTTAGATCAAATAATCTGCTAAATGCTCTCAGTTTAAATGTAGGGACAACAGAGGGTTGTGTTGTTACTCGGAGAGAGACCTCAGAAGCGTTGGCTGCTTACTTGTCGGCCCCGCCCGTCAGCTTGCGGATGTAGGCGTGGAACGACATTTGCTTCACCGGCGGGTCCAAGTGGTTCAGGTAGTCTTCGTCGAAGGGCTAGGAGGAGGAAGGCAGATTAGTGGAAGGACGAGGAAAGACGGGGGATGTTTGGTTAAAAGGACAACATGGACAGATACCTCTAATGGAACGCAGTGCACGCACTTCCCCAGAGCTCCGTGTCGACACCTGCAACCAACACAAGATAAGCAGCATTTAAAAACTCCTAAAAACGCTGGGAAAAGCGGGAGGCAAAACAGCCCCCATAACACGGCCAATAATCTAAAGCTTTTTTTCTGCTACTACGTGGGGTCACCGCCGTGAGTCGTCTGACGTGTGCCTCTCAAGTCAATCAGGCCGTGTGCATTGAATCGGTGAGGCTCCAGGTGGTCTCCAGGTAGGCAGAATACGACCTTCAGAGCGGATCAAGCGTGTTGTTGGTGTGGCTCCCCTCCCTCTAGGTGGACCCTCGCCCGCCCCCCTTCGCCCTGGTCCTTACAGCTGGGCGTCGCGGTTCCTGTAGATCTTGCCGTCCTGCTTGGCCAGGTACTGGTCTATGCTGTCCTCCTGGACCTGGGTGGGCCCCGAGGAGGAGCGAGGCATCATGGAGGACGACGAAGACGACGACGACGCGGACGACGACGAGGACAGCGAGGTGGCGAAGGACGTGGACGGGAGCGAGGTGGACGAGTGGGCGGCGGCCGTGTCCATGACCTCTGCCGGGACCCCGACCGAGCCGGAGGGGTACAGATACAGCATGTCGCCATGCCTGGACGGGGGGGGGGGGGGCAGACACCTCGAGTTATGGTTGGCACTCGTGTTAATAGTCTATAACACCATCACAAAAAAAATTGCATGTTTGAGGATGGTTTGAGTTCCAGTTTCATTTGACGCTGGGTAAAGACAACCGTAATACATATTGCTCAAACGATAATGAATTGATCTCAAATTAATTGATTAGGACTTCAAGTCATTCATCACGGACAACGTTCAAACATTGGCTGCTTATAGCTTGAAAGTGTATTTCTTAAGTGTTTGACGAGGGACCGTGACGCCGGGCACTGCCTGAGCATCCGGCTCCACGCTGCGTCTCTGACTCACTTGATCTTGAGTATGCTGAGGCTCTTGGAGGTCTTGGAGTCGATCTCTCCCGTCTTGTTGCGGTTCTGGTAGATGGAGAAGCCGTTGGAGTTGAATCCAAACTCTTTGGCCACCTGGGAGAAGCGGGAGAGGAGCACACCGTCTGTCAGACTTTGTAACAGTGCACCTGTAGGGAGGGGCGGGGAAAACCACTCATCAAACAGACGAGATTCTTTGCTTCCGCTTTACTTGAGCAATCATGTTGACTCAAATCCACTATGTTTGGTCCTTTCACGGTCATTAAAAAAAAACTAAGAACCCTAACCACACAAAATATCGGATGCAACATTTACACCATGGTAATACATATCGTATCGACACTAAAATAAACGTCAGCATGGTATCGTGAGGTTCAGAGTCAACTCGACTATGGCATCCAGCTGACATGCCATCACATTGTTTTTCCAATGAAGTTAATATCAATTACGCACATCCATTGTGGCCTTGGACTGCTAGGGGCTCCCCTGCGGTGGGTCTCCCCCTCGGAGTCAAAGCATGCATGGTGGTTTGTTTGTGTGAGAGAAACAGAAAGAGAGTTCCCCTGGCAAGTCAAGCTGGGGTTGGTCGGGCCGTGCTGTCTAAAAGCTTTGAATAGTTTCCAAGCAAATGAAACCAAAAGTGCTGGCTGCGGCAAAGAAATTACGAAACACATCCAAACTGAAAAAGTGAAGCTATAGGAAGCAAAAGAGAGGTGTGCATGACGAAGTAACTGGGCAGAAAGACGAGGGCTGCAGTAAAAATGCCCATCCTCTCATCAAAATATTCATTAGATCGCATTCTAGAACAAAACACCTACTGGTTTTCACAAAGTCCATCTCTGCCTTCACCACCAGTGAGATTGTGAGAAAAGGACAGAACGAAGGTGCTGAAATTGTCCTGAATACAGGATTGCTGGCCACCCTCAGCAATCAGAGATAACAAGCCTTTTCTGATTGTTATTCCAATCTAATCCAAGAAGAATTCAATACAAAAACTATCAATAAAAAATCAATTCTACTATTTTGATTATGCATGTTTTTAAATATCTGTAAATAACTGTTCTAATAACTTAACTATAAACAGCCAGAAAGAGCACACTCATCAAACAACATCCTGGTACGCACACGACGGCAGCCAGAGAGAGGGAGGGGGCGGTCAGAAGGGCTCACAAGGTCACTGCAGACAGAGCAGGCTGGACTCAGGGCTATTAGCAGCTCGTTGGGCGGGCCCAGACGGCTCATCAAGCCACGCAGACATCGTTACCATGTCTGCCACCAGAGAGGCCGTTGGACACACACCAGCATGATCACCAGCGAAGGCATTACACCCGGATCAACTGAGGATATAAATGTTATCGCGACACCATCATCACGTAAATATATAGTTGAGACAACCTGGGTTTGAACACAGACAGACAGACTCAAGGACAGACAGACAGACAAAGAAAGGATAAATGAGCAAGCAAACGCTATTGCTCTTTCGTTTTGTCGTTTCTATTTTATGGTGAAACCTAAATCAAAGACACTTTTGGTATTTACGTTGGAAAGATTTAGTCATGATTCGAGTAGAGGCCAGCTTAATTAAACGAAGACCGTGCCATCACACAAGGGGCACAACAGGCACTCACAGAGAGCAGGGGGAATCGGTCGCCGGTTAAATGTTACCAATGCAACCCAAATGGCAGTTCGGTTGGCCATGCGCGTTTGGTTTTAAGGCAGACACTGCCTTCTCTCCCTCACAGCGCTATCCTGCGCTCCACGAGAGAAGACCCGTGTCCACTGATCTGGCGTCAGCCCTATCCAACCAAGACACATGAATCTTTAATGAGGGGCTGGGGCTGCTGCACTGTGACCCGCCTGCTGCAACGCTCTGCTGCCGGAAGCAGGGATACCACCACGACACAACCCTCTTCACACAGCCCAGGGTGAGGAACTACTGCTGCAACGCTCTGCTGCCTGAAGCAGGGATACCACCACGACACAACCCTCTTCACACAGCCCAGGGGGAGGAACTACTGCTGCAACGCTCTGCTGCCTGAAGCAGGGATACCACCACGACACAACCCTCTTCACACAGCCCAGGGGGAGGAACTACTGGTGGGTCACCGACGTAGAAACATGTCCTGTGTTCTCCTTCAATAAGAACATACTTGACATCAACGCAGACATAGCAAGTACAAACGATATCAGTGCCAGGGGAGACTTTTTGGAGAGGATTTGGATTTTGAAGGGATCTCGTCGCAAAAAACATCCCACTTCTTGTTTATTTGTTGAAGCATTTAGCAGACACTTTTATCCAAAGCGACTTACAATGATCAATTACTTCAGGGCCAGTCTACCTTAGAACCCTCTTGGGTTAAGTGCCTTACTCAAGGGCCCGATGGTGATGGCAGGACTCCTCCCTTCACATCCCTCACTCACTAGCCTGCTAGCCTTAACTGTTAGCCTTGTGGAAGATGGTCAGTCATGCACAATGAGTGCTGAGGCAGAGTGCACAGAGGTAGCCCAAAAACATTATTCTGGGCCTCAGAAAGCTGATATATATATTATTTCTTTTGACAGAGCATTGATTTATTTATTGCCGGGATGTTAACAGAATTTCAACAAATATGACAAATGCTTCGAACAAAAAAGCCTGCCCTAGCTTAGATCCTCTATGGGTAGGATGAGGGACAGAGTCCATTACCGTCGCACAGAGAGATACTGAGGGGTTATTTTTAAACAATCGTTCAAAGCAGAACATACTCCATGTGCAGTGAACAAAATGCTACACAGTCTGAGGCCATGAATCCACTACTGGGAGAGGTCACACCGACCACGCAGAGACAAAAACACAGAAAAGAACAGCGTACTCTCAGGCCAAACACAAGCCTAGAGACTGGAGTGTTCTGGAACCTTTTGGTTGTAAAATGCTGCAAAGAGAAGTGCATGCCTGGTTCATCACCGGGGTCGCTATGCGACTCTCATAATGAACGTGACCTACTCCGACTCTTGAGGTAGTAGTTTTCTCATTCCTTACCTGTTTTATAAAACCAGCCGCCGTTTCCCTCTTGGTGGAAGGAACTTTCTTCATCCCATCTGGGGACTGCACCCGAATGATCTATGAGGCAATAGCAAGCCAAAATAAACAACAACACACACACACACACACACACAACTGCTTGGACAGACTGACATTTCAAGTTCCTTGAAATGCCTTCAATCCTTAACTCAAGTCTAGATATTAAGAAACTTGCTCAGTTCTGCATGAGTTCATCTCATGGCCTGAAAGGGACTTACTACCCTGTTGTGTTATTTCATCATGTTTTTCTACCACTCATTTGGCAATTATTAACGGTTAAGAATTATATTTATTTACAAGTGTATTCCCACTAGCCACCTATTGCCCTATTTGTGATACCTGGAAGGAATTATCCTGCATATATTCCTTATTTTTTTCCGAATAGGATATTAGCATTGAGTTGTCCCGTCTTACTGAGAGCCTAACTTTCAGGTTCGGCAACATATACTTATGTGGGAAGTTAAGGCTTTTAAGACAATGCATGCGGCTTTGGAAACAATTTCCTGCCAAGTGACTTCACACTTTACAGAACATTTTGAACGGCCTCCTTCTGAGAATAACTCAGACGTCTGCAGTCAACATAACTGACAGGTGTCAGTCAAAGTGTCAGGATATCACTGGCGTCATCCTTGAATACGCACTCTTGGGATGAGTTTCTGTGATGTTCAGCACCCAGTTTACCACCAGTGGTTCCACTGGTCTTATGTCTACATGGCATGGAAGACGTATTTTACCGTCCACTGCAAATGTGTCTCATATTTCTTGGACAAGACTTAATAAGTATCCACTCTGCGGAAGTCACAGATAAGTAACTTAACGCTTTAAGCTATAATGTTGACAGTTCCAGGAGGCAAGTAAAGTATGTCTCTGTTATCTCGGGATAAGTAACGTATGTCTCGATCGTCATAACATCAGGAGATAAGTAACGTATGTCTCTGATGTCGACCCTAACGGGAGACAGGGGAATTGACGTCCATCTCTAAAGTCGCCTAGGAGTCCCGTGTCTCGAATGGACGTCGACACTAGCAGGAGCTATAACAACCCATGAGTCCCTGTCCTCAACCTGTCCTTTCACTGTGAGCTGGGAGTCCGCCAGTGGACTCGTAAACCAGGCCAGGCACGGCTAGCTCCCAGTTAGCCTCCTAGCTCCCAGTTAGCATCCGAGCCATTTCTGCTGCCTCATCACTCCAAACTGGAGCTAACGGGCTAGCCGCGTTAGCAGCGTCCGGACCGACGCGGACCGGTCGTACTCACTATAGTGTCCGCCATGTCGCTCCTGGTCTCCGCTCCGGATCACTGGGGTGTAAACGGACTGTGGCTGTGGTTCAGATGCACAATAACGCTGCCGTCTTTCTGCATCAACAATACTCCATTCCACAACTCAAACACCGGGTGTTGCAAATATTAGCGCCCCTCTGGCCGACAGTATGCCTGTGGTCCAACATCGAACTGAACCCGAGGGAAACAACGCAACACCAGATGCTTCGTTCCGGGCTCAGAATTAAAGGCTTCCTTCAAACCTATGCAATAGCTGTACAGTCAACAACAATACATAATTACTTAAGTTACATATTACGTACCCTGGGCTGATATTCAAAATAGCTAGTTACAAGAAAGGAATAAAAGAATAGTACATAAACTGAATTACTTTTGTGTAATATAGGCATTTACTGCAATAGTCATTGATGTTTTGCCAATTATATGCCTATTAGAGATGTGACTTTTTATTCTATTTCTTATTTATATCAGGCACTGAAATATCATAATTATACACTTGGCAGGTCTGATGGAAAGAATTGAACACCTGGAGTTTTATTTTTAAAGCTTTATTTGTTCGTCCTGCAGAGAAAAGAGCTCAATATCACATTAATTCAACTTGGATTAAAACCATCATCTTGCTCTCTACTTCACTTCTGCGATCCATTCACAAGAGAAACGTATGCATGTTCATATCAAAAGAATACACAAGTTAGCAAAGGATCAAATATTGAATCAAAAACAATTTGACATTTAAATGTAATAATATAGTTCCATCCATTCATATTCATGGTTGACCAATATGGAGGAAGCATTTTGGGCACAAAGTTGAATTTCAAATTGTATAGAGTGGTATGTAGTTCTCAATGATTGCAATGAATATTGAGATCATTTAGATTTTCTAGGTGAATAGAAAACCTGTTTTACCCCCCAAGGGTAAACCAATAACATGTGGGCTTGGTATGTCAGAGCATGAGATCATAGCTGAGAAATAGCTACACATATCACACTGTCATGGATATACAGTACATAGCAAAATGTGGATGGATGAGATAGAAAATAGTCAAACATAAATATACATTTCCACACATGTTTACATGAGAAACTGAATAACTTTCAAATCACTGGAAATTTGTAAAATAGAAAAATAATGGGGACATTATGGAAATGACCCCTGGTGTGAATGGAGGCTTGAAACAGGAGATGCAGGGTTTACAGGAAGAGTAAAAGACAACAAATGCAATGAGCATGGGTTAATGAACAGATTGCACTCTTTGACAGTCAACAGTGCTTCCAATCTCTAGAAAACTCAGCTTCTATATTAGAGATGTGGTCGGCATGGATGGACCGAACCTCAGGAAACGGGAACCCAGCTGGGTTTGTTAGTTTTACTCAAAGTGAGGCTACCTTGGTTGCGTGAGTTTCACATTATGTGTCCGGGAGCAGTTACTTTGAAAACACAGAGAAGAGGAAAAGTAGAGTATGGAACGGAGTTAAAGAAAAGGTGCACATGGTTGTACAATCACAGCTATATAGCGTTGACTTAAACACAGTGAATGAAAGGAACGTATTCTACATGAGCATGACCGTTAACCCTAGCTTCAGAATCAAAAGATCGGAACCGGAAAGAGACAGACTTTTTTCTTCTTTTCTTTCTTTTCTTCTTTTTTTTTGCGGTTGTTGCAGTTCATAATTTGGGTTTTCTTTTATCATTCCATTATATGGAAATGGGGTGGGCTTAGGCGATTGGTTTGAAGTGCATGGAAGCAGCCTTGAATCCAAAAGGGAAAGTGGGGGTAAAATGAGTCTCAGATGATTCCATACTTGGCCAGCTCATTCAGCTCCAGGTGGTTAAAGGCCTCCCAGGGGCAGATGACCGTGATATCTGAAGGGACAAACGCCACAGGTTACATCATGCTCAGGTTTAAGCAAAACAAAATATATAACTAGATAACAAAAAGACTTGTTACCTGTGCCCAATCCCTCCATGCCGGGGATGTCATCTCCGAAGCTGTTGAAGCAATTCAAACCTTTAGTCACACATGTTCTTTTCTACTGACTTTGCTTGTTATGCTACCAATTATGACTGCCCGTGATGTACATTGTACCATCCCTGGAATAAGTTGTTCCTTGAAGCCTTGAAGAGGTCTGCGGGTTAGGGTGTGTTGTGTTTGGCCTGAGAAGCCCTTTGAGACTCACCCCTGGATTCCCTTCTTCGGAGGCTTGCTCTTGAATTGCCGAGTCTGCCTCTGCTTGAACTTGGGGGGCCCCTTGCGTGGTGTGGCGGGGCCCCCGGACACCCTCGTGGCAGACTTTATTTCTGCTTTGGGGGCCTCCAAATTCATGTTGAGGAGTGACCTTCTCGTGTGCAGGTAGGCGACTTAACAAACACCTCCGGGAAGGTTGCCTCTGTCAATCTATTCCATGAGAACATGAGAGAAATACAACGAATATCAGCATGAGGATTTATTTTTGTCATTATCACCCATACACATATACCAATAAGATTACATCTTTGTGTAGTCACATTGCAGAAAAAGGTTATCATTGCTTGTCAAATTCCATCATTAAGTTAAAAGTTAAAATCATTTATTGAATAAACATTGCATTTGATGGATTCTCAGTGCGTGTTCTATGCAGATGACGTAATATTTTCATCCTCATCAGTTAATAGCCTGCCCCTCCCCCTCTCACCTGCCCATGGAGGAGCAGAAACATAATCGTGTTATAGCAAGGACACAGCCCTTCTGCTGAGTGAGCACAGACGATGCAAATCAGCAATCCTCTCATCTCATCCTCCCGGAGTGGCATTTAATAATCTTTTAGATTGACACCCGGATTAGTCCTTATTGTGTGCGCAATAACAGCACTGGGATAGCCATGTACAAATTGAAAATGTGGGTAAATGATTCTGCTATTCAAACCTGTATAAGCTTCCCCTGTGGTTAAAAACATACATCAATTTATAAAGATAGTTGTTTAACACATGTGACCAACTTGATCCTGCAAATAACCAATTATATTGCTTCCTTTGCCCAATTAAAACATTAACCAGCATTACAATTTACAAATGTTAATCACTAACTCACAAACATTACACATTAACACAAATGTAATAGTTACGGTTAATTCACAATAAAACAATCGACGAGACAAACTAACTCAATACCTTATTTCATATATTAATTTGCACCAAAGTTCTGTGGTAGGAGTGAAGTATAATTCTAATGACTTTAATTTAGCTGAAGAAGAGCGGCAATGTCCCGGGTAATGTCCCCATGGTCGTCGGGTCACCATGGTAACCGAACGAAAGAATTGAGCGTAGCTCCGTCAGATCCATGGAACTCTACAGCGGGTATGCATCAACAGGTGTACTCACCAGCTGCTGTGGTGGTGCGTGAGAGTGGCGCAGCCCTGCAGTCTCAAGGAGAGGAGTCTGTCTCTACGCTGGCTATGAGAGAGAAGAGGCACTCAGGGCTTCTTATACGGGGGCCAGTCCCCCCGGGCAGATTATAGATGCACCTCCCTCCACCACCCATGGCTGCTATGTGCGTTTACCGTCGGCCTGACATGAGGAGTGGGTGGCTGTAGAACAGAAGGATGGATGTGTGCGAGAAGGGGGGAGAAAATTATTTAGAAATGTACATGATTTTTGGTCATTTGCTTTAACATTTGCTAACCAGGGGGAACTCCTTTGCCTGAATCCATCTTGCGATGAGCAGTCATCATTGAGTTGCATTTCATGGTACACTGATTAGTTAGGCCGGAAATGTAACCCTCATTTAAGTGTTTCCCAGCATGTCCATTTGTTTATGAGTTGGGGCCTCGAGACTGGCCCACACGCCGGTCTTTGCTAAGCTGTGAGTTAAGAGTGAATCACAGCAGAAAGAGGTCGCGGCTTAGTTGTGACGCAAAAACAGAACAGTCCTCTGATCCAGAGGCCGTACCGGTTAATCAGTTATTAATGATTAATAACTGATCAATGGACTATACTAAAGACAATAATGTCTTTAGTATAGGTCCATCATACTCAATTGTAAGATGAAATTGGTATAAGCTCTCTAGAGTTGTAAATGGAAATTTACAAATGGGATTTTCAGAAAATGGATGGCAAAGGCATTTCGTTTTTTGGCAAAGGAGCCAACAAGCATACGATGGCTTCATGTTCAGAAGTCACTCGCTTCCAATTCCCACAATAACAAAATGTGCTCCACTCATCTCTTAGCACTATAGATGAGAGCCATGCATGTCTTCAATGTGCTTTGAACCCTGGCGTCATATTTTCAAACTGCAGGACCAACCAAATCAAAGAATACCTGCAGTCCTTAGTGGACGGGCGACCATGACCACCGCCTTGGGATTATACGGAATAACGCGCGCACTGCTGCTGTCACAGGACTGCTGACTCACATGCAACAAGATCAGGAGCGGCGTGGTCCAAGAGGCCGCCCCCGGCGCCCGACCCCAGGTGGTTCTGGGTGAACACGCGTCTGAAACCACAGGATCTAGCTGCAGACGGATCTATTAATCAATCCACATTTGCCAGAGGCAGACTCCGTCTCCCTTATGTTCTCTCTTATACATTTTGAATGATGCTGATCGTTCTTCCTCTTTGGGTGGTCCCCAGGACATCGCCTTATGCAGCAAATAAAGTATGATTAAAGCAGAATGACTAACACATCAAATAAAATAATATCAAATAATTTAATAGATAAATAAAAAAATAAAAAAATAAACAGGCAATTATTAAATGTAACTCACGATGGAACCATGAGGGCAATAGATAACTAATGAATGCACTTAATTCAATAGAAATGTAAAGGTCTAAAAATGTGAAGTTCACGGCCTTAGGTTACAGATAACCAGGAGCCATTGGGGTTGGCAGTTGGCATCAATAAGATTGACGGACATGAAGAGACGCCTGCAATATGGAACATAATGCAGGCGTCCCTTTGGGGGGTCGTGAGACGCTGGACGACTCAACCCAACACTGGTCTGTGGAGAGCTAGGCGGGATAAACACATTTGGAACAGAAGTAATAGTCTTGGACACATTATAGCATCTATGCATTTCTATAGGCGACTGCTCTCACACCCAGGTGTACTGTTCACACAATCCTTGATTCAAATAAGAAAATAAACCGACCAAGTTGACACACATTAAAATATATTAATAAAATAAGACATTTAAAGTGCATTCAAAGTACGACCATAAAAACCCTCCTTGCACTAAATCCTCCCACAACAAGGGTTCGGCTGCCCATTCGGCTGCCCAGTCCCATCGTCCGTCACTGCTTCTTCAGCAGCCTGATCTCCATCTTCAGGTACGCCTTGAGGTTCTCGTCCACCACGTTCTCCTCGATGGCCTCCAGCGCCCGGTCCCCGCCGTCCTGGTAGAAGGCCAGCAGCCGCTCCGCGTGCTCGATCCACACGCAGTTGTGACAGCCGCTCATGCAGCAGTGGGTGGGGGCGGGCGGGGGCCCCTGGTCTGGGCTCCAGGGAGGGGTGGCCGGGCGGGGTTCAGGGTCCGTGCTCTGGGGGGAGGTGCCCAGCCCCGGGGCGGGCGGCGAAGCGGGTCCTGAGCTGAGGCTACGGACGCTCCCCCCGTGGGACTCCCGGCCTTGGGAACGCTCTCTGGAACAAGTGTCCATTTTGTGTTTCATATTAACCGGATGCAGGACGCAGAGCTGAAAAGAAAACAGAAAACAGGAAGTAAATACATTTTTGTGAATTACCACAAACTTGGCTGAACATCGCAACAATAACAACGCAAACAGGTGCATTTAAAACACATGAAATATGATTTTAGCCCTTTAACCCTTTCAAAGTCTATCTTTTAAAAGCTTTCTGAAAGATATTCACACTTTTAAAATACCAATATGAATGAGTGTGACTACTTTGACTGAGACCGTATCGCTTTCAATGGATGAGGATTAATACCAAATGCACTATTTAAAGGTGATCAATATAGCGACTAGGAGGATGTCCATATTAGGGCACAACTCCCTCCATGGAATGACATATTCATGAAAACATAATTCTTAACCGATGGCATTTAATGTTGATAAACTCACTAGAATTGTATCTAAGGACAGCTCAGGTCATCCTCTTTCTATGCCCAGTCTGTGAAGCTCTCCATGTCTCTTCTTCTGAAGTGATGCAGAGCTTCACACTTCACAGAAAGTTGTTCATACATGACAAATGATTAGGTCATGTATGCCCACGAAGAAGATGAGCGTAGTGTTGATATATCCGTGAGTAGATCACCATTAAACACAATCAGATTTGATGTTTTATACTTATGTTCATGAATGAGTCCATCCATGGAGGCTAGCTTGTGGCTAACCACCGACCTTGTGGAAACATGACGACGATCTGACGATATCCGCCCCCAAACGCAGCATGCTGGTGTTCAGATGAGGTACCGCTAAACGACAATAGTTCATGTTTACCCTAAAATAATGTCTTCAGATTAAAACCAGACGCATATCGTTTCGGCCCATGAAGCTGATGTCATATTAAACAATACAGCAAGGTTAAAAACAAACGCTGATTGGCGGAAGGAAAATCGAGGGTCCAATGACACGGAAGGCTGCCATTATCTGAACCAATCAGAACACTAGAAGCCATTAGAGGGACCGCCCTCTAGAATGTAGTTGTGATTTCCGTCTCCAGCCACCAGATGTCGCTAAATGTATTGCTATAGGCGTTCTTTATTTACTTTCATTTTTTTTAACCCCGCTGGGTTTTGGTCCTTGAAAACACAAGGACAATTCTGTGCGGCGGTCACTGTTGAAAATATTTGTTTAATTAACGTTTGTTATGAATACTTCACATCGGGATGTTCACGGATGTTACATATGGTTCGGCTGCAATGAAAGAGTAAAGCAAATTGTTCTTGTGAAATTGGTATAAGCTCTCTGTGTGTGTGTGTGTGTGTGTGTGTGTGTGTGTGTGTGTGTGTGTGTGTGTGTGTGTGTGTGTGTGTGTGTGTGTGTGTGTGTGTGTGTGTGTGTGTGTGTGTGTGCGTGCGTGCGTGTGCGTGTGTGTGTGTGTGCCTGTCTGTCTGTCTGTCTGTCTGTCTGTCTGGCTGTCTGGCTGTCTGGCTGTCTGTCTGGCTGTCTGGCTGTCTGTCTGTCTGTGTCTCTGTGTGAGTGCATGCCTGTGTGTGTCTGTCTTTCTGTCTGTCGGTCAGGATGGAACCAACGATAATGTGTGTTTACTTTGAAAACGTGCCTGAGTGCCCTTGTGCTCTGAGTCTTCACGTGTGTGCATGACAGTTGAAAGGCCCGTTGTGTTCGGCAGGGGGGGGTCCCTGTGGACCTCCATGTTTGCGTGACTCCATGGAAACGCAGCAGGTGCTGCTAGGCTGGTGATAGCAGTTGTGTGTCTTCTGGTTACCTTATCTTTCTAGTGCTGTGGAACAACAGGACAGGACTCATACCCCTGGTGAACACAGAGATCCAGGACTACGTTTCTAAGTTAGTAGGTAACTAGTAATTGGTAACAAAGTCATTATCTAGCTGAATATATAACTAGCTAGATAACAGACTAACTAAATAGCTAACTAACAAGCTTACTAATTAACTAACTAGCTAAATTATCGAAAAACTAGTTTGATAACTAACTAACTAGCTAGCTAAATGACAGACAAACTAGTTTGATAACTAACCAGCTAACTTATGGTAAATTTTTACATGAATCAATCATGCTGGCATATTTTTAAATGAGACCACAAAGTATCCAAAAAAAAAAAGGTTGGTCCAATGCCTTCTTAGATAAGTTGATATATCATTGTATTAATATCCCTTTATGGAATCACATAGGATCAAATTGAGGCAAGCATCTGGTTAAGTTATACACTGTCAGCCTGTCAGCACCTCAGAGAAGCAATTGGTGTTCAGGATGCTTATCGTACAACTTCTAGTGAAACTGTATAGGCAGAAACATCAGAGGATTTAGGTCTGATACAAGAAAACAAAGATATGAGAGGGACCTTTATGGGTTGGCCATGGACAAAGCCTTGTCAAGGTGAGAGAGGCCATGTTGATTTACAACACACTGTGTGAGGAAGTGGACATGTTGAAAGAAGACAAGGCAGATAAAGGAATCCACACAATAAAGTAATTAGGGAAGGACTCAACCTCAGTACAAGCCTTTTTGGCTATAGTGCAGTATAAATTGTGACCTGACATACAACCTTTTCATTGGAGAGAGGAGTTATCTCGAGGGGACCAGGATAATGTATAAAAAGGCCTTGGAAATGAGCTGGCAATAAGGTAAAGGAGGAGGTAGGATTGGGAGGTAATCCTATTGGTTATCATCCCAATGGAGGCAGCGAAGGACCCTCACCCAGGGATGATGATCAGGGTTTGTCATCTTCATCTTCCTCTTCTGTGGTGAAGCGGTCATATGATGATGCATGTAGGAACCCTGTTGTATTTTTTGATATTATTAATTTGTTCTTGATATGAATTATAAGGATTGATAATATTGTTTTAATCATGATGATATTATTGTCCTGTTCAATAGCAGAAATAGCTTTTGCAGTTGTAATTGGTATGACAGTATTATATTCATCAGTATATGATTATTATGATGATACAATAATCATAAGAAATATATAAAAATCATAATAATAATAGTAGGGGTGGTAGTAGAAGCAGTAGTAGTAGTAGTAGTATAGTAGTAGGATCAGTAGTGCTAGTAGTAGTAGCAGTAGTAGTAATCGTAGTAGGAGTCGTAATAATAGTCGTTGTGACAAAGAGGAGCTGACCAATCATTCACATGGACTCTCCTTGGGCTGACGTGATGCAACACCACCCCTGCTCTCCGCTACCTTGGGTCGGTCCGCACACCGGCGCCCGAGTAATGTCCGGTATGCAGCCAGAGAAGAATGGAGAGGGCTCCTCTTTCTACAGCTCCGGGACGGCCCGCGCTGACATGTGACCTGGGCAGCGTTCTGTCAATGTTTCTCCCCGACGAAAACGCACAACCTTAGCACATGAAACGTATGGGCGGTGTGTGTGTGTCTGTGTGTGTGTGTGTGTGTGTGTGTGTGTGTGTGTGTGTGTGTGTGTGTGTGTGTGTGTGTGTGTGTGTGTGTGTGTGTGTGTGTGTGTGTGTGGGTGTGTGTGTGTGTGGGTGTGTGAATGTTTGTGTGTGTGTGTGTGTGTTTGCTTGTGAGTGAAGGGGTACGTAGTTATGTCATTCCAAAGTATTGCTCTGTCCGCAGTTTGCCCTTGGAAAAACACCTTCCTAATTGGTGAAGGTGCGATTTTATTGGATTGCTTCAGGGAAAGTCACTCATGCCTCACACTCTGCTTGGGCTTTTGATCAGAGTTGTGAAACACAATGCCTCACAGTAGGCCTACTGCTAAAAATAGTCGCGCACATTCCCTACGTTTGAAGCCTTGAGCTGCACCACTCAACGTGTTTGTGCTTTCCAAAGTGCATTAGAAATGCTGGCAGTAAAAAATGCTTTTCGGATTTCTGATTCACAACGACATCGTTGTTAGATTACCCTCAGATTACCTCTAGTATTTTTCCAGTGACCTAGCAGTTTCTTTTGGACCACCTGTGTAATCCTAGAGATCTCAATGCTGTATTTGGAATGTGTAGTGCACCTTAATTAACCTGTTAATTAATCAAATCCTCCCTTATTGTTATTTTTTGGTGAATTCAGCCACGATAAGCTCAGATGTGAGCCTGAGCGAAGACAAAACCTGCAGCAGGGCAGAGTGGTGGTGCTCAGGTGGCCATCCTCCTGGCGGACACACAGCTCCCGCTTTGTTCAGCGGCTCACAAAGAGCGCAGTGTTCTGCCTCTGCAGAAACAAAGTGCTCTCCAGGGCGGCGCGGCGCACCTGAAAGCCCCTTCGATATGACAATCACATATACTCCTCACATTCAAAGCTGATAGCAATCACAGACAAATCAATGGAAGCCTCTAATGTAAGGGATTGAAAAGTTAAGCCGGTGAGAAGCGGTAAAGTATATCATTAGAGCCCCGACAGCGATATATTGTTTCTCTTTCTTCTGACAAATGTAATGATTGTTTAATAATTAATGAAGTGGCTTAGGATAAAAGTGTCTGCTAAATGCTCTAAATGTTATTAGCAATGTCATTTTTTGCACCAAAGTTGGTGACGAAAAAAAAGCACACAACATTGTCAGTCCTACCAACATCAGGATGAAACACAATACAGCACACGATTGCGTCTGGGGATATAATAGAAAAACAAGGAGCAGCAAAGATGAGTTGAGCTGTGATCATCACAGGTGTAGGCCATTGAAGGATGATCACGAAGAGCTTTCAGTTTAGGATGTGTCGAGTAAACATGTCTGGGTTAATACATTAAAATTTCATTCTGCATTTCCTTCTCCATCGTTAATCTATTCATATCTGAACGGGACAGAAAATGTAAGAGCAAGTTTCGGTTCGTTAATAATATCAGAGAGTCGACAAACCTCGTTAAACGAGACCAGCCACTCACTGTTGTCTCACAGGCCAGGTGCTCTACAGAGCGTTGATGGGTGTTAGTAAATCATTGGTTATAACGGCCAACGGGTCAAAGAATCCATACAGGTGACCGTGGCCCTGGCTGGAAATACTGCGGCCAGCGGCGCCATAAAACCTGTAGTTTGAACCCCAACCTGAAGTTTGTATACATTGCACATGGGTTCAAGAAGGTGTGCTTTCATTCAACCTGCACTCTGTAACCTTTTCACCTGTGGAGGAAATTTTATTAGTTTTTCTTCCTTTTACATAGTTCATGCATTTAGATTCCATGTATTTTATGGCTGGGGGGAGATGGGAAGATACAGGGAGAGAGGCGTTTCATGTGCCCTGTGCATTGGCGAAGTCGTACCATCAGAGAAACGCCAGAGTTCTAAATATAAATAAAGGACTGAACCAACTCAGAGCAACTCGATTATAGTCTCATGCATTGATTCACAACTTAATTAACCCGTGACATATTTTTTTAACATCCTTGTGCCCCCAACTCCTTCTACTTAGCTGCATCTGCTTCCTCACATAACATTTTAAAGCCCAGTATTATTGATACCCAGTGAACTTCATCACATTGCACTGAGGCACACACTTGGCTCACACTTAGTTGTGAGTCGCTTGTGTCTACAGATCCTTAGGCAGGCTAGCTGCATGGACGGGAGCTTTAAAGGATCAAAATCAATCATAGAATATCTACAGCAAAAAAAGATTGCAACCTCCCGGGACTCCGTCTGCATCGGCTGAACCCCGGTGGGGTCAGACGGCGAGGGAGGCAACGCAGTAATGATGGTTGCATGGCGTGTGTGCATTGTGTACCAGGGACTGTGTGTGTGTGTGATATGTACTAGGGAGTGTGTGTGTGTGTGTGTGTGTGTGTGTGTGTGTGTGTGTGTGTGTGTGTGTGTGTGTGTGTGTGTGTGTGTTATCTAATAGGGAGTATGTGTGCGTGTGTGTGTGTGTTGTGTACCAGGGAGTGTGTGTGTGTGTGTGTGTGTGTGTGTGTTATCTAATAGGGAGTATGTGTGCGTGTGCGTGTGTGTGTGTGTGTGTGTGTGTGTGTGTGTTGTCTGCTATCACCAGGTAGCGGCTAATTAGCTCACAGTAAGAGCTTTGTAACCCCTCCGACATGGCTTTCCAGGATCTTGTCTCGTAGATCCCTGAAGACGAGGGACATGCATCACCCTAAAGACAGGACGTCCTCTTCATCCTCCTCCATCACGACAAACAGACCAGGTAGTGTGGCCAACGCTCAGAGGGGATTGCTCTGCAATGCTTCCCGTGTCTGGGTTAGTTTGTCACCAGTAGAAACTGGTCAACAGATCCTGCCATGGGTTTGGTTCAGCAGTTTGGGTTCACCTTGGGTTATTCACACTTGTTCCGACTAATGTCAAAATATTGAAGCGTTTAAAAGTCACATTTAACAAGTTTGTTTTGACACAGTATTATTGTAATAAATGCATGATTTCACATCGCATATTGATGCCTGAAATTAAAATTGTTGAGGCATGCATGTGCAAAATATATTGCAGTCTGTTGCATTCTGGCAGCCAATATCATATTTTGGTCTCATTTTTCGTTCTACAACAAGGCTGCAGTATGGTAACAAAATAATTAAGTGTTACACCCCCCCCCCCCCCCTCCCCCACCTCACTCTCAAACCCACTTTCTCAAACACAGACACAAACACTCTCAAACACACGGGTGCTGTGGGGTAAAAAAGCTGCAGACTCAAACTTAATTATTGTAGTTTCTGACACCTTTTCCCTGAACATTACAAAAAGAGGTTTAAAAATAAATAAAAGACGTAACTACTACGACGTCATGCAGGAGTATTAAATGTCCTGCTGGCGCAGCAGAAGAACCCTCCCGTCTCCTCCCAGCGGGGAACAGACAGTGCGTCTGACCGGGCTCCTGCTGCCTCTTATCTGCCTGCAGCAGCGGCATCGCCTCTCTGCATTCCTTCTGTCACACAACGCAGGACGGGCCAAACTAAACACCACCTTGCCGCCTTGGGGTCCGGCAGAAGCTCCATCAGGGTTCTGATTCAGCCTCTTTGTTTTCCTTATTTGCGGGGGAGGAAGCGGGGGTTATCAGGGCAGAGCAGAAGGGGGAGAAGGGGGGGAATCACCGGGGTGGAGAACCGGTGACGCGCAGGCCAGCTGTACCTCAGAGACCCCAGCCTGACACAGATGGTGCGGGGGCTGAAATGTGACCGTCACCACACCTGACGTACCTCGGGGGGAGGGGGGGGCATTGGGAGGGAGACACAGGCAAACAATGAGAGAGAAGACATAAGGGAAAGATTGAGAGAGTAACCGAAATATGGGGCTGAAATATACTGTTTCAGCCCCACAGTCAAAAGTATAAAACACACGGCCATTTTGTTAAAACACAAACAATGACACAGCTTCCCAGGTGTGTGCTCAACAGTCACACCTCAGCCGGGCTGTGGTAGGAAAGGGAGAGCAGCAGCACTACATCATGTGTCATAGCTGGAAACACACACACACACACACACACACACACACACACACACACACACACACACACACACACACACACACACACCACCCCTAATCTCTACTGAATCAACAGTTGCCTAGATTGTGAGGTGTCCAGTGAAAATTGGATACTTGAAAAATGCATATTGACATAACTGCGTTATGCAAACCCTGCTTCCAGTGAAACCTTACGTATGTTCGCTCTCTCTATTACATATCCAGTACATGCTCCATTTGGGTTAACACAGAGAGTTCGATGATTGATTCCGATCGTCACAAAGCCGTAAAATACTCTGTAAACACACCCGTGACTCAGTTTTATAAAAGCTGTTATGAAATAAAACTATGAGACAATCTGCTTGTTGACGTGCCTAACAACCAACCACAGCTGTTATTAAATCACTGCAAACCAAAACCTCTCGTGGCGTATTGATTCGATAGTCATTTTGTCAATTAAAGCTACGCTAGGCAATCTATTCAAGCAGCATTTTTGTCATTTGCCAAATTCTCTTTGCATCCCGAGCAGCAATCAAATCAATCAGCTCCGCCACTCTGGCTTGCTTCCCCTAATTGCCTTCTTTAGCGTTAAATATTTCCAGATTAAACCGAAGAGAGTGAAAATGAAAGAGGGCGAAATGTTTGTGTTCAACACAGAAACAAATCTCAATCTGATCTGTAAACGTTCATGGGTCCACCTCCTTGTCATATCCATGCTGTAAACGTTCCTCTGCTGTCCAGGTTCCAGTACGTAGGTAACTGTCAACAGGGCGTGTGAGAGGATGATTTTGCGTGTGATAAATTGTGCTTATCACAAACTGGTATTGAGGAAAAACAGGTTTATAGTGTGTGATAAACAAACCCCAACAAAACCATCACCCTTCTCTTGTTCCAAATAAAACTAGTTCTCGATTTATACGTCAGAAGTCCAGTCAACACTTTACCACAACTCATCATGTGGCTGAACTGGTTCCCATTATATCATACGGTCATCCTCTCCTGGCCTAAACAGGTCGTTTTGTGGGCTGTGGTCAGGGTGACCTGTTTGACATTATTCTGGATTATGCCTGCTCTGTCTGAACACTCAAATCACTCCAAGGGCACAGCTGTACCACAGATGGGAATGAAAAACATATTGGGATAGAGCAAGAGAAAGGAGACTGCCTCCACTTAAAAATAAATTGACCCAGGACATTTTCAGATTCCATCTTTCAGCGAACAGAGGTTATATTTCCACCTCGGTATAATTCTCCATTTACATGCTCAATGATTACTCTTTGACGTCTTTTGAGGCACCTGGCCAAAATAAAAACATACTTTCACTGCTGATTCAAAGAACAATATTTATTTGGATTGAAAAAGCCAGAAGGATGGAATAAGGCTAAGGCATGTAGCTCAAGGTTGTTCAGATGAAATATAATGGTATATATTATTGTGTCTTAAAGGTTGGGTATGGGATTTGCGAAATGCCAGCAGATTTTGAAAATACACAACTCAAATGGTCCTACCCCCTCTCCTTCAACGCTGACTCTGACTCCACCCATTCCAAGTACATGGACGCGCAATCATGCACGAGCGAACACAGATGCGCGAGAGCGAGTCATTTGCTAGTTAGCTAGCTCCAGTAGCTACCGCAGGATAACAACAAACAGAAGCTTGCTCTGGGTCACGAGGTTTGAGTACGTGCACAAAGGGGTCGCGCGCGGGGGAGGGGGAGTGCAGTACGACCGTTTGATTGACGTACTTACTGTCCAATGCAACTCGGTGGCAATGGAAATCATTGGCTGGAGTTTTTCGAGCCCTGCCCGTTCCACAGATGATTGACTTGTTTAATTTTCATGTCAGTACTTCTAACTCAGTGGCTGTAAGTGGGTTATGATAAGGATTTCAAGTAATTTTGCAAAAATGGCCAAAAAAGCGAATTCCATACCCAACCTTTAAATATGTATGTGGACCAGCTTCCATGAATAATTAAGAGTTAATTAAAAAAATAATTACACTTGAATATTTAAAACTAAACTAACTATGGATATCTGCAGGTTCAGGCACAAATAAAACAAAGTGAAATCTATTTCTAAACCTGATCATGAACAGCATGCTGGTTAATATGTGAGCAGCTCCACATGCTTGACCCTCTCTCTGGTGAGAACAGAACCTGTTCCAGACGATCCCCAGCCCCAGAGTTCTCCAACAAACCCCCGGCTCTGTGTCCGTGACGTCTCCTGCTCCCACATCGCTGAGGCGCGTCTCCACCGCCCCGAAGCGCGCCTGAGAACATCCTCACCCTGTGTGTGCCTGTTTGTGCGTGTGTGCTTGTGCGCGTGGACTTGTGTGCTTGCGTGCCCATTGTGTGCAGGTGCTCGTGTTTATCAGTGTGTCCTTCGTACAGGAGGGCCGTGATCTCCCTCCCGGTTCCCAGCTGTCAGCCCCCGCACGCCTCATCTGTCCGTGCAACTGTCCGTCCATCTGTCTGTCCATCTGTCCGTTCATCTGTCCGTTCATCTGTCCGTTCATCTGTCCGTTCAACAGTCCGTTCAACTGTCCGTCTATCTGACCGTTCATCTGTCCGTTCATCTGACCGTTCATCTGTTCGTTCATCTGTCCGTTCATCTGTCCGTTCAACAGTCCGTTCATCTGTCCGTTCATCTGTCCGTTCATCTGTCCGTTCAACAGTCCGTTCATCTGACCGTTCATCTGTCCGTTCAACAGTCCGTTCATCTGTCCGTTCATCTGACCGTTCATCTGTCCGTTCATCTGACCGTTCATCTGTCCGTTCATCTGTCCGTTCATCTGACCGCTCATCTGTCCGTTCATCTGTCCGTTCATCTGTCCGTTCATCTGTCCGTTCATCTGTCCGTCCATCTGTCCGTTCAACAGTCCGTTCATCTGACCGCTCATCTGTCCGTTCATCTGTCCGTTCATCTGTCCGTTCATCTGTCCGTTCATCTGACCGTTCATCTGTCCGTTCAACAGTCCGTTCATCTGTCCGTTCAACAGTCCGTTCATCTGTCCGTTCATCTGTCCGTTCAACAGTCCGTTCATCTGTCCGTTCATCTGACCGTTCAACAGTCCCGGTACGACCGGCTGGGGGGCCTTTCAATAGAAGCTTGAGCCGGGGCTTTTCTTTATCTCCCCCCCCCCCCCCCCCCTCATCAATGTGGATCCGGTGAGGTTCTCTTGTGCGGGTGGAGGGGTTGAGGTGGAGGGGGGGCATGTTGTGTGAAGGTGGTGTTACTCCCTTTCAGAACCAGCTCAGGGTTTCACCGATGGCCGCAGCGTTAAGAAAAACTAATATTTATAAAATAACAAACAAGAAAAAATAATGTGGGTGGGTAAACAGGGTGGAGGGAAGCGAGCTCCAGGATGGAGGCTGATGGAGGCTGATGGAGGCTGATGGAGGCTGATGGAGGCTGATGGAGGCTGAGGCTGGGGGCTGCTGGGACGTGTCTCCGGGGCTCACCACTGGGGTGCCTTATGCAGCCCGTTCCCCTGAGAGGCGGAGAAAGAAGGGGTTAGCATGTTTAGGAGCTAATGAGCAGATGATGACAAAGCAAAACATATTTTTATAGAGCCAGACACGTGATCCTACAACGATGATAGTGCTTTAAAAGGAGCAGAGAGCAACACAAGAGTAAAGCGTAAATAAAATGAACAAAAAGTCAACTATAACATGAGACTAACAATGACGCACACTTTGTTTTCACGTTAATCTCAAAAGATACAACTCATTTGAGGTACAAAATGTTTGAGGTCATAAACGTTCACGTTGTTCAAGGTAATCTCATCGTATCTTTGTTCAGCACGATGCAACAAGGGACACAGGATAAGGCGAAGGATGTTGCTAAGTGCTCCTGGAAATACCGAACACATTCATCATCCAAAACATGATTCAGATTAGCTGGAAGAACAAAGCAACCCTCAGAGCAGAAGGAGCAGAGAAGAGCAGGACACACAGACTGACTGACTGTTGTTCTGCCAGATCAGGAGCAGGACAGCATGACAGGACAGAAGGACAGGGTAGCAGGACAGGACAGGAGGACAGGACAGCAGGACAGAGCAGAAGAGGAGGACAGGAGAGGAGGACAGGACAGGAGAGGAGGACAGGACAGAAGGACAGGACAGCAGGACAGGACAGCAGGACAGGACAGCAGGACAGAGCAGGAGAGGAGGACAGAGCAGGAGGACAGGACAGGAGGACAGGACAGCAGGACAGGACAGAAGGACAGGGTAGCAGGACAGGACAGGAGGACAGGACAGCAGGACAGGAGGAGGACAGGACAGCAGGACAGGAGGAGGACAGAGCAGGGTAGCAGGACAGGACAGGAGGACAGAGCAGGGTAGCAGGACAGGACAGCAGGACAGAGCAGGAGAGGAGGAGGAGGAGGAGGAGGAGGAGGAGGAGGAGGGGGAGGAGGAGGAGGAGGAGGAGGAGGAGGAGGAGGGGGACAGGAGGACCGGAGGTGCCGTCAGAACAGCCCGGCCCCAGTCAGGCCTGTCTGCTGACCAGCCGGAGGACGGACAGGGGTCCTTCAGGGGGACAGACGGACGGGAGAGGTGGAGAGAGAGGAGGAAGACGTGCAGGGACAAAGGACTGATTCATAAAGCAACCTGGAGAGGAGGTTGCCATGGCTACGGCAAGGCGCTCGGAGAGGGGGGGACCTACGTTGTTGCCGTGGGCGTGTCCGTTGTCGCCCTGCAGGGTGGGGGTGCTGCCACCGCTTTGGGCGGGGGAGCCGGTGGAGGCCCGGGGGATGATGGTGTTGTAGGACAGCTCAGTCTGGGGCTGGAGGGGGGGGGCAGGGAGGAGGTGAGGGAGCAGACCAGACAGGGCCCTGGGCCAGTGCCCTGGGCCTCAAGGATGGGCATCCACGTCCTGATTCGTGTTTGCAATGTGCATGTGCGTGTGTGTGTGTGTGTGTGTATGTGTGTGCGTGTGTGTGTATGTGTGTGTGTGTGTGTGTATGTGTGTGTTTGCAGTGTGTGTGTTTGCAGTGTGTGTGTGTGTGTGTATTTGCAGTGTGTGTGTGTGTGTTTGCAGTGTGTGTGTGTTTGCAGTGCGTGTGTGTGTGTGAGTGTTTGCAGTGTTTGTGTCTTTGTGTTTGCAGTGTGTGTGTGTTGCAGTGTGTGCGTGTGTGTTTGCAGTGTGTGTGTGTGTGTTTGTAGTGTGTGTGTGTGTTTCAGTGTGTGCTTGCAGTGTGTGTGTGTGTGTGTGTGTGTTGCAGTGTGTGCGTGTGTGCTTGCAGTGTGTGTGTGTGTGTGTGTGTTTGCTGTGTGTGTGCGTGTGTGTGTAACCGTGTCCCGGGGCTGTGTATACCACATTAAACCTACTGTGTGTACAGGTGTCCCGTGTGTGCGTGGGGCCCAGCTCCCCGTACTCACATGGCCCTGGCTGATGAGGGCCAGCTCCGTAGGCTGGTACACCGAGCTGCGCAGCTGCCCGCTGTACCCGCTGTAGGGCGACACGGGCTTCAGACCTGCACCCCAGAGAGAGAGCGGTGAGGAAACGCTGAGGAAACCGAGCCCTGGGGGTTCCTTCCTCGGCCCTGCCCCCCGTCCATTTCACTGACATGTCATCAAGATCCTAGAAGCGTTATCCCAGCAGGCCGGCTCTCTCTCACTCACTCTTAAGCTCTGTGTGACAGACGCCGGGGATGTGTTCTTAATCACCGGAGTGAGAGAGAGAGAGAGAGAGAGAGAGAGAGAGAGAGAGAGAGAGAGAGAGAGAGAGAGAGAGAGAGAGAGAGAGAGAGAGAGAGAGAGAGAGAGAGAGAGCTACAAGTGCAGCATGTTGTTTTGACACTAGTGGTAAGCAGACAGCTGTCAGGTGAGACCGTTGTGTCTCCTCAGGTGAGAGGGTGAAACCTCTAGCCTGGATGAGACACCGCCATGCTTGGTCGCCATGGAGACGGCTGCGTTGGCAACGACAAACGGTTTCCCGAGGGGATCAGGGAGCGGTGTGTGTGTGTGGGGGGGGGGGGGGGGGGGGGGACACTCATTAACGCGGAGGACTGGGGACTTTGGGTCGCTCCCTGGACCATTAGGATCCGGAATGCGCTTTAGGGACTCAGGTTGTTGCTTTACTTTATTCTAGTTTTACTATCAATCAAAGGTTTGTCAATCGAATACATCGTCCTTGTCCATCAAAAATCGATCCGAGTAGTAAATGATTTAGTTATATCATATGGATTAACATAATTCTGTCAATGAATGGCCATCAAATATTTGCCGGTATGAGCAGGAGCCATACACGTGTGGTTGTTGTTGCTCAATGCTAATCCCACCGTGCCCAACAATGAGGTCCGGCCGGCAGAACCCTCTACGCCACAGCTTCCGTGCCAACGGCCGCCCTCATTGATCAGCACCGCCTGCATTACCATCTGAATACACCGCCCAGGTCTACGCCAGCCCGCGCCTCTATAAGCCCCTCTGGGGAACATCAAAGCCTGGGTGCTGAGGGGACGAATGCCCGGTCAGCAGGACTTCCAGTCCGGGGTCTGGGGGTCTGGCTTTCACCGGATCGTAAACCAATTGCTAAAAGGTCAGCATATCAAATACTGTAGATGCAACAGAACGGACAACAGAGTCAGCCCCCACGGACTTAGTGTTTGTCCTGCAGTGGTCAGACGTCCATAAGAAGTGTGTTATTGATTATTAATTTCGTTACTGATTATTAATTCACGTGGATTAAAAATGTTAACAGAGTGGACGTTTCCCCGAGACCGGTCGAACGGGATATTCCTCAAGGACCGATTGGCGGAACCCTTCGCCACCCAACAGGCCTAACCCCTCACTGTCCAATGGACCTCACCCTTTATCACCCAATAGGACTCACTCTTTATCACCCAATAGGACTCACTCTTTATCATCCAATGGACCTCACCCTTAACCATCCAATAGACGTCACCATTCCATAAAATAGACCTCCCCTTTACCACCGCATAAAACTCGCCCTTCCATCCAATCAAACCCTCCCCCAACCAATATGAGTCACTCTTTATCATCCAATAGAACCCTCCCTTAAACATCCAATAGGACTCACCCCTTACTGTCCAACAGACCTCACCCTTAACCACCTCTAAGACCCCACCCTCAACCATCAGAAGGCCTCACCTCTTACTGTCCAACAGACCTCACCCTTAACCACCTCAAAGACCCCACCCTCAACCATCAGAAGACCCCACCCTCAACCATCAGAAGGCCCCACCCGTTGCGGGCCAATGGACCGTACAGTCCTTCTGATTAATGATTGATAAGTCATGTGGATGTAACATTCCTCACTGAGTAGTGAATGATGACCAGCTCTCATTAGCTGGTGACTCCACTGTTTGGACTTCAATGTACTTTCATGGAAATGGAGGAGTGTAAAAAGAGTGTATACTGGAGTGTTCTCTGTCAGGGACACACATGGATGGCAATGAAAAGAGGAAGCGAAGCAGTTCGAGTCCTAGTTCTAGTTAGTATGTTATACCCTATTAGTGATTTCCAATGAGCATACATAACAAAGAAAGGGTAAAGTTCCCTTCAGCAGACCTACGGACTCCAACACACTGAGAGTCAAACGTTAGAGCTGGAGCTCGTACCTTTGTTCCCCTGGCCGGGCTCGTCCATGGAGAAGGCCTTGTTCTCCATGAACATGTTCTGGGAGCTCTGCTCCTTCAGGATAGTCTCGTAGCCCACCGCCCGGCTGGGGTACGCGTCCTCCGGGAAGCTCTCCTGGCTGTCCTCCGCCGCCCCCCAGCAGCACACCTCCGGGACGGTGTGGAGGAGCAGGAACACCCAGCCGCTGGCCACCAGGGCGATGGCCAGGGTGGGGTCGTCCCACTGCGGGCCGCTCCCGTGCCGGTCGTTGCCGTAGACGTACATGGCGATCCAGGCCGCCCAGATGCCCGCGGAGAGCAGGCTGATCAGCAGCAGCCCGGCCGCCTGGCCCCTCCACTGCTTGTGCGGACCCCCCATGGCCGCCAGGCTGCCGAGGACCAGCGCGGCGATCAGCGCCATCACGTAGATCAGCGCCATGACCAAGTCCTCGTTGGCGATGTTGCAGGGCGTGGCCGAGGCGCGGCCCAGCGCCGCCGTGGCGTTGAGCGGCGCCAGCGGGTAGCGCACCACCGTGATGATGAGCCACTCGGTGTTGATGATGGCCTCCACCAGGAACAGCCCCGCGGCCCCCAGGACCAGGGCCCACCCCCGGGGCCCTTCGGTCCGCCTGGCCAGGACGTTGAGCTGCACCGACTGCATCAGCAGGCAGGAGAAGCAGCCGGCGAACAGCACGCCGAAGAGGAAACGCCGCGAGGCGCATGTGGCGAAGTCCTTCCCCACGATGAAGGCGAAGGTCAGGCAGAAGAGGCCCAGCGTGGAGACCAGGAAGCAGGCGTGCAGCCCCAGCGAGCTCCGCTGGTTCTTGTCCGTCATGAAGGGAATGCCGGCCAGCAGCGAGATGAAGAGCACGAGGGACAGCACCACGCCGGCCGCGGCCAGCGCCTCCAGCACGATGCCCCACGCTGCCGTCAGGTCACACAGGTTGGAGTAGAGCGAGTCCACGCTGGGGCCGCAGCCCTGCACCACGCTGCTGTTGGCCGCCATCGCGCCGGGCGCCAGGGGGGAGAGAGCGAGGGGAGAGCGAGGGGAGAGCGAGGGGAGAGCGAGGGGTCTGGGTCCAGAGGATCCGAGGGGGAAGGTGGGACAGTCGGCTGGTCAGGGCGGTGGCTTGGCGGTCTCGGCTGCTCCTGTTCACACAGATCAGAGGAGATGGGGGGGGGGGGGGGGGGGGGGTTCTGAGCTGGGGTTGGGTTGCGGTGGGTAAACGTTTCGAAGGAGTGAAACCACATCACCCAGTCCAGACAATGGTTTTAGTCGCCACCCTTCCAGATAAATATTAGCCTTGTATGAGTCAGTCTTTATACAGAAACGGATTCAATCCTAACAATCATTCTGAACATGATGTCATGATTGATTACAGACATGATTACGTCTGTTTATAAGTTTATATCCAATAGTTAGCCTGTTAAGCCCTTTGAGACTGTGACGGTGATTAATGGCCATACAAATAAAATGTAATTTAATCTAATTGGAACATTCAGTACACATAGTCTATGGGGGTCCAACAGTGTTCTACCATCTGCTGAACAACAACCACGGTGGACCCACAAAAACTGTTAGCTCACCACCGATTTAAAAACGGTCCCAGACAACCTGAAACAGGGAGCTCTGCCAAATCCCTGTTGATCATTGATAGGACCTGTGCGCAAATACTAGTTATTTACGTTTAGAGTAAAGGGCAGCTCAGATCGATAATAAAATGACAAAAAACTCTTTGCAAATTGCACACAGTACAACAGTAAGGTATCAGGAGATAAGATCAAATTAAAACAGTAAAATAACATTATGTATCGCCTGGCCCGTCTATGAAGCGTCTCCTCTGCCCGATGCTGGTCCCAACCAGGACCAAGAGAGCCAGAGCCAGGACGGTTAGTATGTGATTATCTCAAACTGTTTAGCCTACTACAGCGATATATAGCTCCTTCAATCAGTCATGATTGATCAATTAGTGAATTAATCATATCAAACATTTGATAGGCAATCAGATAACAAGAGCAGTTAGTGTTGTTTATCATCTGCTTGACGTAATTTGCACTGACTGACGTATAGAGATAACATTGATTTGTATGTCAACATGTCTGTTATTCAAATCGAATCGTATGAAGTCCTTTGGCCAACTTATTGGGCGCGGACAACAGATGAGATGACTATAGATATAGGTGATGACTAAATAGATGAGCAGGACTTAATACAATGTAAACTAACATTTTAACTACAACAACAACAACAACTAATCTTAAGTAAGTAACAATATTGAAAGAGAAGCATAATAAACACATTGAAATGGAATCAATGTGTTTTTTTGCACGTACATTTTGTTTGTTGATATAATCTATTCGTTTGTGTTTACTTTAAACACAAGCACACATCTTCGATTAAGATCCAGTCGCTAATGAATTGACACACAACTTTTTGAGAAGATTGACAAACATTGATACAATTTTGAATTACCTTCAACTCTTGCGGGACGAGCGACTTCACGCAGCAGGAGGTGAAGTGGAACGCGCGGTGCAGGATCACTGTGACTGGAGAGAATCAAAGGAAAGGAACTGTGCTCGCATCTATAAGCGAGAGAAGTATAGGGCCTGCCTCTCTCCCTCCCTACCCCCGGATTAGTGATCACACCAAACACGGGCTGAGGTCGGCTTCTGAAGTTCTGAGAACCTGGCGGTAAACACACAACTCTGCTCAATCAGTGGTGGGACCCACCTTTCATCTGTCCTCTTTCATCACCTGACCCCACCTGGTGGCCGAACGCAGTACCTCGACTCAACAGGTCGAATTATTTTACGAGACTCCACCACCATCAGTTCTAAACTGAATTCCGACTAAATTGCGAGTCTGTGTCACGGTGTACTTATACTAGTTTAGACCTCCCAGTCGGAAGTCCCTCTGTTGTAGCCCCCAGTTTGTATTATGTAGAGTTACAGTGAGGGTGTTGGGTTCCAGTCCACTGGAATAAGGGTAAGTCTTCTTGACATTGAAAGCATGACAGGAAATGTGTCTTTTATTTAGAAAAAATGATTTACAGTGTCATCAACCATCAACTAAATACTTGTATACCGTTTTTAGTTATTCATTTATATTGTATTTAATATACAGGCTATGTTTCCACGCACAAATAAATACATAAATACATATATAATGGCTTGGGTAATTTGGCTAGGGTTAGTAATATCAAACAGAGAGAGAGCGAGAGAGAGAGAGCGAGAGAGAGAGAGAGAGAGAGAGAGAGAGAGAGAGAGAGAGAGAGAGAGAGAGAGAGAGAGAGAGGTTGATCATAAGAAGACTCCAATAAACTTAATATAAATGTAGTGACTAATGACTAACCCCAGCTGATCAGATAAAGGTGGTTTCAGCGAAACCTATTGGTCAAAATAAAAGCAGAATCCCAAGCCACTAAATTCACGTTGCCGCAGCGAGGTGGCAGCAGAGAAACACATTTTGTTTGTTTATATGACTCATGAGTAGTTTGTGGCTATACTAGTTTGTGGTGGACTTATACATCTCAGGACGGAGTACTGTATTTGTATTTGAAGTCCTAACTAGCGGGTTAATCCTTATTCTTTGTGGTTTGATCCTCCATCACAGGCTGTTTCTTTGCATAAAATGTTCCTTCGATTTCCCAACATGGTTCAACTTACATTGAAGAAAGAACTACAACTCCCATGTTAAACATTTATTTTTCAATACATCTTCAATATAAAAGTACTTCGGTCAGTGCTTACATCTGTATTTACATCTATATTTCAATCCGCCTGCAATTAAGAAATAACTCAATAATGTAAACATTGGACAAATTGCATCTTAATCGACCACAGGAAGAAAAAAAAATCATTCAGGGAAAATTAACTCACAGAAGCCAGTTTCTGACTTTACCATGCTCAACCACGTGGTCTTTTTCCCAATGCTTTAAGCGACACAACAATACAGGAGTGAAAGAAACGAACGACGACTCCATAAACAATTTAGACAACTGAAAACAGCAAAGACCAGAAAGCCAGAACCAGAACAATTTTATGAAATAATCAAGTAGCTTGAATGCATGCAGGCAGACAGACTGACAGACAGGTGACAGGCAGGTAGACAGGTGACAGGCAGGCAGACAGCACAGATGTGCTGCAAGTGGTTCCCTTCAATGTCCCTGTCGCTCACCCCCCCCCCCCCCCCCCCCCCCCCCCCCACCCCCCACCAGCACGACCTCCTCCTCCCTGACGGGCGATGTCATAATCCTCTGTCCCTTCAGCTGCGTGCTGCGCTCCAACCTCGTAAAAAGCCTTCATTCATGCACGACGTGCGGCCCGTCGCCGTGCCTGACCACATCATTATAGCGGCTGTTTATTCAGTCGCTAGAGCCCGCGGAGCCACATCCTCCTCCATCGCCAGCGGTTGTTTAGGAACACAGCAGTAGATGTTTTGGCTAAGGTTGGTCAATAATGCGTACAGCTGCTGCGCCGCGGCATTTCCGGGCACAGCAGGGTCGCTGTAACAGGGTGCGAAGCGAGCAGAGCGATGCAGAGTCACGCCGAGACGCGGGGCTCCATGGAACACGGACTCAGACCGCCTGCGCCCCGCGGAGGTGTGCCCAGGTGCTTCGATACATAGTCGAAGCACTTGAAGCACCTGTCCTTAGTGATCAAGGCATCATCCCTCATTCGGGTCGCTTATCGTGTCTGCTGTGATAAGAGTACACAAGCGTGTTAGACTGGGAGATCAAATAAAAGAACATGGATTGATATCATTATCGTAGCCGGCGTATACACCATGGTGACACTGGATTTCGCCAAAAATATGTTCGGAAAAGGAACTATCCAACGTTTCGTCAGGTAGGCCTATAACATGGAGTGATTTTGAGAGTTTAAACACTTTAAACACCCGCCACACTTGTTCAACATTTTTACATCTACATACTCAAGATATCAACCAAAGTTGAATAATAGTTCTTTAGCAAACCCCATCAATACCCATTTAATAATGTATAGCTTTTGCCATCCGACCCAGATTTAGAAGCACTTTAAAAGCAATAACTCATAGCAATACTGACAGTCATCCCTCTGATAGAATCCTACTGACTGAAATGGAGCAAAGGTTAACGAGTGAGGACATAAGGGCTACTTGTAGAAAAGCACTTCTGCAGGAGGGCATGCATCAGTACCTACAAGTCCACTCGTGCGGACATTCACTCCCGTGTGTGTGTGTGTGTGTGTGTGTGTGTGTGTGTGTGTGTGTGTGTGTGTGTGTGTGTGTGTGTGTGTGTGTGTGTGTGTGTGTGTGTGTGTGTGTGTGTGTGTGTGTGTGTGTGTGTGTGTGTGCGTTTTCCCGGCATCTTGGTTTGTCTGTGCATTTAAAAATGTGTTTATAGTCGGTGTGTGTTCAATAGGTGGTTTAGGTGCCGTTCATACATGCATGCATCATGTGCATGCTTGTGTACATGTGTGTGGTTGTGTGGGGCCGCATGTGCATGTGTGTGACTGTGTGTGCATGTGTGTGTGCATGAGTATATGCATGATGATGAACATTTTAATTGTGTGTGTGTGTGTTTGTGAGTGATTGCATGTGTGTGACTGTTTGCATCTGTGTGCATGAGTGGACATGCATGTTGAACATTTGATTTGTGTGTGTGTGTGTGTGTGTGTGTGTGTGTGTGCATCAGTGTGACTGTCTGCATGTGTGTGTGCATGAGTATATACATATTGAATGTGCATCAGTGTGTCTCTGTGTGTATTGAACATTTGATACACACGCACAGTGTGCGTGTGTGTGTGTGTGTGTGCGCGTGTGTGTGGTGAGTGTGTGTGTGTGTGTGTCTGCGTGTATGTGCGCGCGTGTGGGTGTGTGTGAGTGCCCCGTGCCCGTGCTCCCCGTGGTTTGTTTAGCGGGGGCTGTGTGTGCAGGTGCAGGCGGAGGCCGGATCTCCCCCCTGCTGATTGGACCGCAGCCCCCTCGGCCGCTCCATCATGTTTGCAATCGCACGAAGAATCAACAGAGCCTGGAGCGACCCCCCCCCCCCCCCCCCCGCCGGGAGACGGGGGGGACATGGAGGCCCTACTTTCAGTGGATGGAGAGAAGGAGAGCCGTGATGAGGCAGCATTGATACAAATGGCTGTGAGTGCATCCTGTCTCTGGCAGGTTGTCCTGCGGCTCTCCGGTGTCTGTCAGGCCTCTCAGGACGGCTCCAGACGCTTTGATTTAATCTCTCTGAATGCCACCTGCTCCTGGATATGGAACGCATCTCCGCCAACCCTCGGACTCTTCCGACGGAGAGTCGGTTGGTTTAGTCTCGGTTTACATAACAACCCAGAATAGTCACAGATTTAATCATCCGGGGTCTCGTTAAAACAACAAATAAAACGGTCGTGTACTTCAACTAATTCATGTGAAAAGAAACGCAGATTAGTAAGAAAGACACAAGAAAACCCCCTCAAAAGTCAAACTAAAACGGAACAAAACCCAAAATAAAACCACAGAACAACAGCTCCAGGCTGCTCGCTGGAGTTCAGAGGAGCCCTGAAGCTGATTGGCTGCCGACGGCGGAGCAGGAGGGGCGGGGCTTCAGGGGCCCCTGGCCGTGGGACGATGGCTCCTGCAGATGGAGAGCAGAAGCAACAAAACATGTGTGTTTGGGATGGCGTCCGGGTCAGAGGTCAGAGGTCGGAGGGATGGAGGGGTGAGAGGGGGGGGGCTCTACAGGGTCACACGGCATGGCTGGCCCCTCGGAGGGACATCTGTCCGGCGCCATCCCGCTGGGACCGCTTGTACTTCCCGCTGCAGAGCGAGGAGACAGAGGCGTGGGCGGGGGCCGGCTGGCGACGGAGGGCCCCCCGCTGGCAGCGGGCCACGGGGGCCCAGGGCAGCAGCAGCACGGAGCGCACGGTCTCGCGGAACGGCCGTGAGACGAAGCAGTACAGGAAGAAGTTGACGGCGGTGTTGAGCATGGCCAGCATGTTGCTGAGGTCGTAGGCCAGGTGCACGCGCCAGTCCAGGTGCACGGAGGAGCCGTACAGGTGGTAGATGACCACGGCGGTGCGCGGCGCCCACAGCACGCTGAACGCCGACGTGATGGCCAGCAGCATGGCCGTGGTCTTCCCCAGGCGCCGCTGCCGCCGCCGCCGCTGGGGGCCCGCGTCCTCCTGGCAGCCCCCGCCGACCGGCTCCCCGCCCCCCGGCCGGGGGCCCCGCTGCCGCCGGTGGCTGGCCCTCAGCGTGCGGACGATCAGCGAGTTGAGCACCAGGAAGATGCTGCAGGGCAGGAAGTAGATGAGCACCACGTGCGTCCAGATGAGCGCGGCGTCGAGCGCCGAGGGCGCCCGGCTGCTGCGCCACACGTCGGACCACCAGAAGAACGGCACGCCGGACGCCAGCGAGAGCGCCAGCACGGCGGCGATGACGCGGCGGGCGCGCTCCGGGTAGCTGATCTGGCGGTGGAGCAGCGGGTGGCACAGCGCCACGTAGCGGTCCACCGTCAGCGGCACGGTGGACCAGATGGAGGCGTGGTTGGCGGCGAACTCGGCGGCGCTGACGGCCTGCAGCAGCAGCGCCGGGACCTCGCGGTGGAACACCGCCGTCTCCAGCAGGAAGCCCACGAAGATGATGAAGAGCTGCGTGAGGATGTCGGAGCCCGTCACGGCCAGCAGGTAGTAGTAGAGCGTCTTCTGGGTGCGGCAGGCCAGGCGTGACAACACCACCGCCGTCAGGACGTTTACTGAGGACACAACCCCAGGGAGAGTCAGGGAGAGGAGGCAGAGAGAGGCAGGGAGAGGCAGGGAGAGGAGGCAGAGAGAGGCAGGGAGAGTCAGGGAGAGAGGCAGGGAGAGGAGGCAGAGAGAGGCAGGGAGAGGAGGCAGAGAGAGGCAGGGAGAGGAGGCAGAGAGAGGCAGGGAGAGGAGGCAGAGAGAGGCAGGGAGAGGCAGGGAGAGGAGGCAGAGAGAGGCAGGGAGAGGAGGCAGAGAGGCAGGGAGAGGCAGGGAGAGGAGGCAGAGAGAGGCAGGGAGAGAGTCAGGGAGAGTCAGGGAGAGGAGGCAGAGAGAGGCAGGGAGAGGAGGCAGAGAGAGGCAGGGAGAGGAGGCAGGGAGAGGAGTCATGGTTCAACATTGATGATCGAAACGTCCTCCTGAGAGGTGGCTTTGTGTGAGAACCACTTCAGGATTGCTAAGGGTTGACTGTTGGTTTGTCAAGGGGCTCATCTGTCCTAATGCACGACTTAGATGTCCTTTTTATTTTTGCATTCTTTACAGCAGGATGTTGTAAAGAAGCTATTTCAGGAATGCAGCCGAGTTAGACTACTTCTTCTTCTTCTTCTTCTCCGTCCCTCACCGCTGTCGTCCCTTGACCTGGCGCCCTTCTCCTGCCCTCCCTCAGAGATCAATCACCCCCGGTGGTTCCTAATGAATCTCTGCGGTCTTCCTGGACTGCGGTCGCTACACGGTGTTCGATACGTGATGTGAAGCCTTGCTCCCTCCGGCACCGCCCCCCCCCCTGCCCTCCGGCCCCCGGGGCCCGCCCCCCACCTGCCCCCGGGCCCTGCCCCCCCCCCCCCCCCCTCCTGCCCTCGGGCCCTGCCCCCCCCCCTGCCCTTGTGCCCCGGCCCTTCCTGCCAGTCAATGTTCCGGTCGAATCCCATGCAAAGCCTCACCCTGAGTGCAGCGTACCTGGTACCCCCACGCAGAGCAGGGCACTGTAGTACACCACGGGGATGAGGCCCAGGACGCACTTGGACCTCTTCAGCTCCTCCGGCCCGGGGGGCGGGGCCAGCGGGGCCAGCTGGGCCGCCACCGTCACGTTGGGCCAGTCGATCATGCCTCGCCTCGCGTTGTGGCCTGGGTGATCCAGAGAGACAAAGGGGGCAGACGGTCATACAGTGGAAACTCTGGGTGGGGGCATTTAAAGGGATGCTATGCAATGAGAACCAGCTAATGGACGGAGTTATATCCAGGGGGGGTCGACGCTGTCGACACGAAGAGCGAGAAACAAAAACATAGCAACTATATCCTCAAGCCAGTAAATGCACACATTGATTAATTGTGGTTCTACGAGTACAACTTCAAACTGCATTGATTCTTGACTTTACTAATATTATTAATTTGACGTCATGTCTCCTGATTGTATATTTCTTCCAGGTCAGCACAGAGCAAATACGAAACTTACATCGTGAAAAAGTGACAAAGTCGAGCTTCACCAAAAAACGTTTGCTGCCAACGTAAAGTTTGAAAACATACAAACTAAACCTGGAAAACCAAATATATTAAGTAAAATAATAAGTAGTTGCAGAATACGTCTCTTTATGTATTAACTAAAAAAAACGATGAGGTAATAGTAATAGAAGTAGCAGAATAGGTATTTTTGTGTATCATATATGTATTGGTGTAGTTGTGAGCCCATAAAAGCAGTTGGCGCATGTTGACCGAACTCTGATGGGGCTCTTCACGCAGAACTCCTATCTCAGAGGGCTCTGGATTCTCCGAGCCGCCCGCCTCAGCCAATGGGATATGAGTCTCCATACGTCGCTATCCCCGGCGTGTGTGCGGTCAGGGTGACCGGGTTTCCGTGTGCGTTACGGGAGGGGGTCACGTCAGGTAAATGGTGCATGTTTGTATTCTGTAGACTGAGAGAAAGTGGAGTAATTAGGCTGAGTCAGCGGCTTGGAGTGTGAACCCACTCTGTTAAAGCAGGGGAGCGTAGCGGCAGATGGGCGGCCCGGAGAGGTCAACCTGTTGTTGTCTCACTCGCTCTCTATCCATCTCTCTCTCCCTCCTCCCCAACACCCCCCGTCCCCCTCCCTCCTCCCTTCCAGGTCACCCTTTCAATTAGGTGCAATCAATGCTGTTGTTCTTCGAGCTGGCCGGTCCCTTATCTGGCGGCCCTTCTAATCCTGGCCTTGGCTCAGCCATGCGAGAGGCCCTCCTGTCTCTGGTCCGCGGCGCCTCCGTGTTGCCCAATCAGCAGCACTCAGTCTCTCCCTGTCAATGCGACCGGAAAGGTCAAGAAACCCGGAGAGCTTCCATATGGGACCTCATTAATCAGGGCGGTTTTAATCACAATTACAGTCTCAGCCAATGATCGCGGCAGTGGGGGCAGCAATGGACCCATTGGAAGTCTGGGTCGTATCCTATATAACAACGAGGCAATTTGATCATCTATAGCAATATGCATGCCTAAGACTCTTTCCTTAGACGTCTTCTATATGTCACCTGGGTCCTTGCCATATTTACTTATGTGGCGAAGACGAAGCAACAGAATATTCCAAAGCAGTAATGATGTTTTTCAGAAGAGGGAGAGGGCAGCTTGTCCAAACAAGAGAGCGATCAGGGTGTTCAGCTGTTAGATCGTCACCCATCGGTCCTGATGTCTCTTGTTTTTGCCTCACCATGAATCTTGTCCCTGCTTTCACTTATTCAGCTCCATGCGTGTCAGCCTCCTTCAAAGAGTTTCAGTCTTTAAGGCCGAGGTCGGCAGATCGCTCCAGACCTGCGGGCTGAGGTCGCTGCAGAACCCTGCTGCTCTGCCGGAGCTCCTCTCAGAGGCCCAGGGCTGTTGGTTCAGCAGAGGGAAACACGCTCACGTTACACAGCCCATTGTGTAACCGTACCCTGCCTGCTCCGATAGTGTGTCAGCTATCACTAGGGCCCAGCACTGATCCTGTACAGCCTCCCCCTTCCTGAATCCTTCTCCATCTTGGCTGGCAAGTCGAAACAAATGGCACTCATAACTTCACATACGGTGGAAATGCGGTGACGTCACTTGGACCTTTGAAGGTTTTATCTGTGATTTGCTTCAAATGAAAAATAAAAACCCGGCTCTGAAGCTCACCGCCCCGAGCAATCCATGCCGGCCGCGACTTCAGGCCCTAACTCGATACAGGAAGGCCAGGCTCACATCCATCAGGTCTGGGTCGGTCTCCGCCATTGGGGCCATGCGGGGACAATCGCCTGAACTACGACAATCCTCCAGGGAAGAGGATATTTATGAACTGCCGAGACGTGGCGGCGATTGCACTGACCGATCAATAACCCCGCAAGGTACTTCATTTGAAATGATCTTGGTCTTCATTATCCTCCTGCGGAGGCAAGAGATTAAATCTCAAACGCCTTTCGAGCTCCGGAGCTCTATCTCTGTGTGCTAGCCGGGACTCTTTGTACCCACATGCAAACACATGCACACACATGAGTTGCTGCTGCCGTCAGCAGCAGCAACTCATGTAAAAGCATCTAGCGGCGGCTCCTATGGAGCGTTGGAGTACAGCTCGTGTTCTCGGTGATCCGTCACAGCAGACTCAAGCGGTCTTATAACAGATGGCACGAAGAACAAGATCAACTATACTCATGGAGACGTGCTGTGCGCTCTTCAAACCAAGGATTAATCCTCCAAAGATTTTGTGTGGGAGGAGAGCCTCTTCGTATCCTGGGGAGGTTGGTGGCCTGGGACCCACAGCCTCTGCAGCCTCTGTAGCCTCGAAGCCTGCTTCGGACTCTGGCTTTGGTTTGGATGGGAGGATGCTGAGTCCTGGCTGAGACATCACTGGTGGTGGTGCGACCACACCAGCCCCCCAACCCCCCCCCCCCCCCCCACGGGCACACTCCAGTGGGTCTCCTGAATTATTCATGGCTGGACAGGAGCGCACCTGAAACCAAAGCCCGGGAGCCAGCGGGAGATGAACAGGCGCTATCACTGCTCGCAGAACTACTGCAGCATACGAAGTATATTCAATTACGTTTGCGACGACAGTAAGCACCAGTTTCAGCACGACCATGTGCATGCAAACACAATGGCATTCAGCCCCTTGTCAAGAGTGAGCTCTCAATGCTGCACACCTTTGCAGGTGATGCTTAATGACACTGCGGTTGGATAAAGGAAGTACAAGTAGGAAGAAAGAAATAAGAAGTACAGAATGAGCTACCTCTGAATGTTCTGGCAGCACAGACCAATGGAACAACGTTTAGAAAGTTCATTGAGTTGATGTTGCAGACTCCAATTTGTGTTCTGACAACACACGTATCAAGCGGTACTCTGTTGTATTAGAGAACAGCTGAGCGGGACAACCTG
>NC_082399.1:878844-914712 GCF_031168955.1 Gadus macrocephalus
AAGCTTTTAGCACTTCCTTCTCTTCCTTAACTTCTGGTCCTTCTTCTACTTCCAGTCTCCTCCTCCTCCTCCTGCTCCTCCTCCGTCCTATCTCCTCCGTCCTTCCTTAACTTCTGTCCTTCTACACTCCCTGTCCACTTCCTCAACCTCCTCTTCCTCAATACACGCGGTTTCAAGACTGGTTCGACCTTTGACCTTGAGGCGTCCCATTTTGGTGTGATACTATTCAAATAGGCTGTCCTTCGCCTCCTGTTCCAGTCTTCTGATGTTGCTGTTCTCATACGTACCATCCATCTGCGGTTGCTTTTAGACAAAGACAAAGTTCTGCAGAGTTCTTTTTCAACTTCATCATCATCCCCCGCGGAAAGATTCAATTGGCTTCCTCTGATGCTTCCTTTCATGCATGTAATGTCCCTTACCGTGGTATACCTTGGTGCCTGTAACGAATAAGCATAAGTAGTTTATGCAAAACGTCAGTAATTCATGCACAACGTGCTCTTTGTGTTGTTGTGCAACATCATTGACAGAACCTCCTCATGAATATGTATTACTGCTGGATTCAAGGTCCCTCATTGGCCACAACCAGAAAAAGCACATTAACATGTCAATTCATTTTGCATTACCGGGTCGAAGTGCTCTGGAAAACTCACTCGGACGCCACGAAGAGACCGTTACCCGAGTGGAAGGTTCTCATTGTGTTTAGGGGACACGGTTATGTTTTGGGTTTCAATGCCACAACCTGTTCATCTGTAGGCATTTAAAGCCATTTATGCATGTTAAGATCCTACACATAGTCTTTGAACACAAAAATACATAAAAGGTTGTACATTATCCTTGACATCAGATCAGAACTTTCATTCAAATGGTTCTTCGGTTGGACTCTGAAGATATTCCTCAGAAGGGTGGAGGAAGGGACTTGATATTGTCACTTCCTTAATGCAAAAGCAGAATATATGCTAAATGTACCTTTTGGATGTATGGGTGTGTGCGTGTGTGGGGTTGGGTGTTATTTTTAGTTCAAACTATGACTTTCTGGTCAGTTCGATGTTCTCTTTGTGAACTTCGTGCAGGAAACCACGAGGAAGATGTGAATCCGGCCCTCCCTCTTTGTGCTCCTGCTGACGGGAGGAAGCCCCGCTGTATATTTAGACCCCCCAGCTGTCCTCATGGAAACACAGAGAGGGCCCCTGTGTGGGGCCGGCCGGGGCCATGGGGGCCCGCCGCAAAACCCAAAATAAGAGCGTGGGGATCAGAGAGCAGGAGGTGGTGGTATGGAATCAGGGACCGCAAGACATCTTACTCACAACGCACTGATTGTTTGTCGTACGTCCTTGTACTTAAAAAGTACTTGTTTAGAGTTCACCGTTAGACTCTGCATAGCCTCCTCACCCCAAACCCCTCTTTCTTATGCACTTATTGTACGTTGTACGTCCTTACACTTAAAAAGTCCTCAGCATTGTGGAGCATCTTATCCTAGCTATCCTTGTTGTGCACGGGGAATGGATTAACCAACAACATTAATCAACATTAACCTGTACCAACATCCTCACTGTACCAACAGAGATATGTTGTTGTTTCTCTTTCTTCTGACAAATGTACTTATTGTAAGTCGCTTTGGATAAAAGCGTCTACTAAACGCCCTGAAGGTAAATGTAAAAGCCTCTCTCTTTTGTATCGTTTTAATGTGTGTGTTGAGTGCACAAAACAGCACACGCGTGTGAGCGCACACAGACACACGGGCGTGCACTCATTAGAATGGTCTCACTCGTGTGCGCATGAGCGTGCACGCTGAGCTTCTGTTGCTAAATTCCAGCTAAAGCCCTGTTACAACTCAGCTGTCTGTGCACTGTGTGTGTACATGCACGTCCAGTGTGTGTGTGTGTGTGTGTGTGTGTGTGTGCGTGTGTGTGTAAAGCAAACGTGCGTTGCACGGACACACGCACGTTCGACGAGCGGAAAGAGCAGCCTGAGGAATGACAGTCATTACTCTTTGTTTGTATCGTAAAGAATATACATTTCTTGACGGTGGATCACAGTTTCCATCTGCAGCTGTCCTTTATATTCCACTATCAGTTTACCGCCACCCCCCCCCCCCCCCCACCCATGACCCTGGATGCTGGGTCTAACACACACACACACACACACACACAGACACACACACACACACACACACACACACACACACACACACACACACACACACACACACACACACACACACACACACACACACACACACACACACACACACTCACACCCTCCCCAAGCAAACAGCTGTCATGGTCACCCATTGTGTAACTACTGCGAGAGCCAGGGAAGGAGAGAGGGAGGGAGGGAGGGAGGGAGAGAGTACTGGCGAGGTACTTTTAGACACAACTGTCCCTTTCCAGCGCTAGGACTCCGGCGCAGCAGGAGGGGGTGAGCGAGGGGGTTTGGGGGGGGTGAGCGAGGGGGTGAGCGAGGGGGTGAGCGAGGGGGTGAGCGAGGGGGTTTGGAGGGGGTGAGCGAGGGGGTGAGCGAGGGGGTTTGGGGGGGGTGAGCGAGGGGGTTTGGGGGGGGGTGAGCGAGGGGGTTTGGAGGGGGTGAGCGAGGGGGTTTGGGGGGGGTGAGCGAGGGGGTTTGGAGGGGGTGAGCGAGGGGGTTTGGAGGGGGTGAGCGAGGGGGTGAGCGAGGGGGTTTGGGGGGGGTGAGCGAGGGGGTGAGCGAGGGGGTTTGGGGGGGGTGAGCGAGGGGGTTTGGGGGGGGTGAGCGAGGGGGTGAGCGAGGGGGTTTGGGGGGGGTGAGCGAGGGGGTTTGGGGGGGGTGAGCGAGGGGGTTTGGGGGGGTGAGCGAGGGGGTTTGGGGGGGTGAGCGAGGGGGTTTGGGGGGGGTGAGCGAGGGGGTTTGGGGGGGGTGAGCGAGGGGGTTTGGGGGGGGTGAGCGAGGGGGTGAGCGAGGGGGTTTGGGGGGGTGAGCGAGGGGGTTTGGGGGGGGTGAGCGAGGGGGTGAGCGAGGGGGTTTGGGGGGGGTGAGCGAGGGGGTTTGGAGGGGGTGAGCGAGGGGGTTTGGGGGGGGTGAGCGAGGGGGTTTGGGGGGGGTGAGCGAGGGGGTGAGCGAGGGGGTTTGGGGGGGTGAGCGAGGGGGTTTGGGGGGGGTGAGCGAGGGGGTGAGCGAGGGGGTTTGGGGGGGGTGAGCGAGGGGGTTTGGGGGGGGTGAGCGAGGGGGTTTGGAGGGGGTGAGCGAGGGGGTGAGCGAGGGGGTTTGGGGGGGGTGAGCGAGGGGGTTTGGGGGGGGTGAGCGAGGGGGTTTGGAGGGGGTGAGCGAGGGGGTGAGCGAGGGGGTTTGGAGGGGGTGAGCGAGGGGGTTTGGGGGGGGTGAGCGAGGGGGTTTGGGGGGGGTGAGCGAGGGGGTTTGGAGGGGGTGAGCGAGGGGGTGAGCGAGGGGGTTTGGGGGGGGTGAGCGAGGGGGTTTGGGGGGGGTGAGCGAGGGGGTTTGGGGGGGGTGAGCGAGGGGGTTTGGGGGGGGTGAGCGAGGGGGTTTGGGGGGGTGAGCGAGGGGGTTTGGGGGGGGTGAGCGAGGGGGTTTGGGGGGGGTGAGCGAGGGGGTTTGGGGGGGGTGAGCGAGGGGGTTTGGGGGGGGTGAGCGAGGGGGTGAGCGAGGGGGTGAGCGAGGGGGTTTGGGGCCCACGTCGCAGGACGGATGGGGCAAAATAACTCTGCGTCGCAACTGGACACCGCACCTCTCAGCCTCTATAAATACAGTCTCATTCACTCGTGTCTGAGACACTTTTATTGTACGCCAGGGCGAGTGAGGGAGGAATGCCTCCCCCTCCTCACCCCTCCTCACCCCTCCTCCCAACTCTTCCCCCTTTTCCTGCAATTGTAAAAGTCCTGCCACTGTTTTTTACAACAGGGCAAACTGAAGGAATAATAAATAAGAACTCAGAATAAGCATGAATTAATTTACTGCTGGTAAAGATCGAAACATTATGATAATTGATCTTGGTTGACTTTCAGTAGTTATTGTATTAATTCATTACGACACCATATTAAAAGGGGTGATATTATGCCCCCAGGTTTTAGTATGATTACCTGTTAGAAGCTGTTTGAAAATCTGCCTTTCACTAGTGGGCGTGTCCACCTAGATGTGTGAAGGATAGATCAGCAGCAGTCCACTGGGCAGGCTGGTAGACCGATCTATCCAGCATACATCTAGGTGAGCACTTCCACTTGTGATGTCCCTAAAACACAGGAAACGTCTCATCACACTCACACCTTGTGGCATAGTACCACCCCTGGGGGGGGGGGGGGGGATCTCCCAACTGCTCACCGCAGCTCACCGGTCCACATCTGCACTAAAACCGCTTCCCGACACGGCGGTGATAAAACGGCGGAATTTCCCCGCATCAGGACATCGGGCAGACCATGGCAGAAGCCCTGCTTTCCTTCTTCACCAAACAATACGAAACATTCTTTCACGAAACAAACAAACCACAAGCGGTAAAATGAAAAGCAGAGTGAAGTACAGTCTCAAGGCGATAACCAGCAATATGTGAGGAGAGGGTTTCACTGGGGTCCTGCCCTCAGCGGAATCTTGTGATTCTTTTCCAGGTTGCAAGCAGTTTCGTCGGGCATCGTTGAATGGGGCTCTTAATGGGAGGAGCTTGATGGATTTGAGTGATGTCAGAAGCAGAAGGATGTGGGGTGTGAGGGAGAGATAGAAGCTGATGGCTCTGTTGATGAGGAGATGGGTGATAAGGAGATGGTTCCTCTCTCCTCCTTAACTCAGGAAGCATCCCGAGGATGATGGGAATCACCTCATCAGGGTAATTCAATCCTGTTCATGAAGGGCCCATTCTTTTTTAGAGTTTATCTGTTTAGCACAAATACAACATCTGTGCAAAGCGGGAGCAAGGCCTATGCAGGCTTGTACAGAGTTCCACACCTCAATTCTAAATTCTAAAACGTTCCATTCTAGCTGTCTTTTCTTTGGATTGGATCAACCGGAGACGAGCGCAGACACAGTGTTGGTTAGAGGCACTGAAAACGGGCATGAAGGGGCAATGCTCGTAAGAGTTGATATTTGTCTTTATCTTTTCCTGGGCTAAAATCACTGATCCAACCCTGGACTTATATCAACATTTAACTTTTGCATTTAGGGCGTTTAGCAGACGCTTTTATACAAAGCGAATAAGTCCATTTGTCAGAAGAAAGAGAACCAATCTATACTGTCTGTACAGTAAGGATGTTCATAGAACCAAGTGCCAAGCACTAACCATCACTAGGTTAACCCATTCCCCGTAGACAACACAGATAGTTAGGGCAAGACGCTCCACAAGGCTATAAAGTACGATCCAACCCCCGGTAAAGACCAGTACCTCCAGCCGGGTGCAGACCTGGAGGATCTGTGCTTGAGGGTTTGGTGTTGATTGGAGCCGTTCTCCTGGGGACCCTCCCGGTCCGCAGAGGTTTCAGGCGACCCGCTCCTACACCAAACAGGTGATGGATGAGTGACGACATGAGGAAAGCTGAGCACAACAAGCCCATGGATACAAACAGGCCCTAGCAACCGTAGCCTGTCTGCAGCACCGCCCCCCCAGGGCTGAGGGGAGGAGTTCGCCCCTTAAAGGTTCTTCTCCCTGGGGTGGGGGGTCAGTTCGGTCCCTAAGGGGGCGCTGCTTTCGTCCTGCTGGATTATACCGGCTGGGTTAAGCGGTAACGTAGTGTCAGGTGCGTCGAAAAAACGTGTTTGCGTCGTAAACAAGAAACATGATGGCATGCAGTTAAGTGCGTAATGTACACACTTATTGTGTGTTGTACGTCCTGGCACTTAAAAACAGTACTTGTTGTATGATGGGTTAACCTAGAGATTGTCAGTGCTTGGCACTTGGTTCTAAGAACATCCTTACTGTACCAACAGAGAAATAGTGTTTCTCCTTCTTCTGACAAATGTACTTATTGTAAGTCGCTTTGGATATAAGCGTCTGCTAAATGCTCTGAATGTAGATGTAGGTAAACAAACAAAATGTATGATTGTTTTAATTATCATTATTCTAAGCTTTTCATTTCACTCAAGTCCATCCACATACATGCGGTATCCATCTTAGAGACTCAACGCTAACTAGAACCAACCACCTCATGATCCCACCACAGCTAGTTCCCCAGACATGTTTACCCGCCATCTGCACCGACAACCTCTGTTGCTATGGAGACATGAGAAGGAGATGGGGACTAGGAACAGACCAGGTGTCTAAGGGAAATCACACACGCGCACGCACTCACACACGTGCACGCACGCACACGTGCACGCAGGCACACAAAAACAAGCACACTTACGCACACAGACACACACACACACACACACACCCATTGACACACACACACTCACACATAAGCACACACACACACACACACACTCACACACATACAACCATACACACACACAAACACACACACGTAAACAAACACACCAACACACACACTCACATGTGTACGCGCACACATGGGCGCGCGGGTCCATTAACAACCATAAAAAGCTGTGGCTTGTCAGCATTAATCAGCCCGCTCTGTTTTGTCAGCGCCTAAGTGGGGGTGTACATGATGGAGCTGACCGCGGGGGTTTCCCTCACCCAGGACGGCCTCTGAGTCCATACAACACATCCCTCAAAGGGAATAAACTCCAGATCCCCACTCATCCTTCCAATCACTCATCCGTACGGCTCTTTGTCGTTTTACGTTCGCTACCCATCGCCAGCGGTTCCCACCAGACGCAAACTGTCTGTCCTCACAGCGTTGTTGTGCTGATCCAAAGCTCTGACGAGGAGTACAGCAGCCTACGTTCAGACTGGGTCTCCAGTCACATCCCAGTCAGCACCACACATCAGAAGTACCTCATTGTTTGTGTGTTGACCCTGTTTGAGGATCCTCTTGGGGTAGAATGGAGGACGTTGAGTTCTCAATGGAAGGTCCAGAAGACCTACAGAGACACACCTCCTGTGAGGTGACCAGATGTCTGAAAGGAAGGAAAGGAACGTACGTTCTGCCTGTGGTCATGGTAAATGTGTTCGGACTCCTGTCGTAAAAGATTGGGCCCAATGATCTACTGTGATGTGATTAAGCTTTGGATAACCACACAAAATCAGAAAGCTGATTGAACAGGGAATGGTTTTGTATCGTATTGATAGCTCATTGGTTATGATCGGTCATGCCTGCTTATGGAACGAAGCCGATCAACAAACCTCCACATAGGGGGGAGGCGACACAGAGCCAATCAGAGATCGACACAGGGCTAGAAATTAATATGCATGAGGAAGCAACACCCTTTGCCATTTCTAAATCTATTCAAGTATTTTCTTAATCCTATTATTTTTAAACTGGGACATTTCTGGGGACATGTCCAGCAAACAGAAAACAAGGACGTCTGGTTCTGTTTAATGAGCGCAGTGCAGGGCAGGGCCGCCATTACTAATAAGGGTTCGCACTTGGCATGCTAATGAGTTCATCGAATATTCTAATGAGTTCTAGAATGCTAATGACTTTGTCCTAAAACATAAACAAATGTGACATTAAAATATGTGTGAATAAAGATTGCATTTGATAGCTTACAAGGTTTGAAGGTGCTGTCTTGTTTTTGTTGCAAGGTGATCTCACATGGTGTGAGTGTTTTTTTTATATACTTTGCTTTGAAAAAACGTAATGGTCATGTTGTAGAGTATAATAAAAGTAGATGGTGTATTGAGCCTGGGTTAAGTTAAAGTGAGGAGAACCATGAAACGTCTTGGGTTTATGAGGTATGTTGTTTAAGTTACGTGACGTACTCATGCAACATAAGCACATCTTATTCATCGCATGTTCTCATCTGCAATAAAGCTCGTAAATTATTGAGGTAGATTTGTGTCTTTATGTCGAGTGAAAACTTTATGCATTGAAAACAAAAACAATGACACTGAAAGCAAGAAATTGCTTTTGGAGGTTTTAACAGACCCATTTTTTATAGATAAAAAGTATTATATAATCAAGATCTAAATCTTCCAATCAATATATTAATATTTCTGACAACTTGAATAAAGAGGGGAAATTGAAGGTGTGTTTAAATGCATTATTTCCTCTCAAAATCTTTAAGGCAATTATGTTTGTTTGAAATCTTTGAATGAAATGCATAAAGTTTAGATCTTGATCATATAATACTTGCAAAAGGAACAATGGGTTTGTTTAAACTTTGAAAGCTAAGTTTTCCTTTCAGGATAATCATTTTTGTTTGCAATGGAAAATGTTTTGCACTCGACGTAAAGACGCAACTCTAGCCGCACGGTAAATCAGTGATGCAGAGCAGCTGAGACAGCCAGAACCCTCTGCGTAGCACTCCCGAGCTCGTTAGAACAGGTGACACTGTTGGTTCAAATCAACAACAGGTGAGCTGAGTGCTGATTCGTCTCGTTATTCGCTCTTTATGTGGAAAATGAAATTCAGTAATGACGAGGTCATAAAACCAAGGACCGTGACCAGTTACTATGATCCATGTAACTCTTTTAGTTTCGATTTCTTGGCATAATTGTATGACATAATCAGACACACACAGACACGCACACGCACGCACACACACACAATTTCTCCCTAAACTTATTTTTTATTGTTTCCTTTCAACAGCTTTCTTGGCCTCTTATTTGTTCTGTTCTTTAATAAAAACGGAGCCTCCTTTCTCCTTTCTCTCCCTTCCAGAAGGCAGAAATAAAAGCACATTCTAACCAACATGGGACTTATGAACCTGTCGGTGTTCAACAAAAAATACCAATAAAGAGGAACTAAGTCAGGATTAGGTGCGAGATGTTTATTAGTTTATTAACTGAAGTATATATTAATTTTTAGCTCTTTCCTTACTTTCCTTGAAGGGGACATATTATGAAAACAACCCTTTTCCTGGGATTTGGGGTGTTGTTTTGGGTCTCTGGTGCTCCCACATGCACACAAACTTTGAAAAAGTCTGTACATGATTTTCTGAATGAGATATGCATTTCTGAAAGTGCCCCGCCTACAGTTACCAAACGAGCGAGTCAGTTTCGGCGCCCCCTCCTACGTAGGAAGGGGGCACATTTGAATATTACCTCCCAAATCCCCTCCCCCCACTAATCAGCATAGCTAAGATTTTGTTGACCAGCGGACGAGCGCTGGGCGGAGATGTTCGCGCATTTCAGGAGCAGGGAGATTCCATTGAAAAGAGGTCTAATTTGTCAGTTTGCCATGTGGCAGCTCGGGCGGGGGGAGCTCGGCGGCAGGCCGGCAGCTCAGCTCCGGGTGTACAATCCCCCTCTCCTGCATGTCGTGGTTCAATATGGACTTCAGAGAGTCAAGGCCAAAGTTCCTTTCCCCCAATTCTTCTCCACCATGGCCGAGATAACCCCCACTACGAGTCTTTACTTGTTGAAGTACCAGAGATGTCAGACGGAGTCTTTATGATTCATAATATCATCCGAGGCGCACATAGCTTTTGGCCGTGATATTAGATATATTATATAAATACCTATTTATTATATACTATTATTATTATTATATTATATAGATAAAGAGCTCCAGGGGCCCGCAAATGGCAACAATCCCTTCTCCTCCATGCTGTGGTTCACTCTGACAGCTCATTGGTCAATGGGCAGCAGCTCATTTGCATTAAAGCTACAGCACCAGAATCAGCGCATTCTGAAGGGACTGAAACGGATGAGAAGAGCGGTACGCGAGATTTATTTTCCTAAAAGCTATTTCCAGCAAACGGCATCAAAAATATGTTTTCTGGAACTCATATACTATGTTTACTTGTTGGGTAAACACCATAATATGTCTCCTTTTAATATGCTTTAATATGAAAAAAAACCTCTGTTCTTCCTCAACCTGCTCTTTGATTTCAGTCGGTAGGCATGTTGCGGCTGGCTTTAGTTTTTAACCACTAAAACCATAATTTGTTCAAAAGGAAATAAGTTGCCTTTTTATGTTTTGAAGCAGGCCTTTGCGCCTGTCTTTGGGCTGTTCAAACCTGGACTTGATTTTGACTTTCTTTTTGTGGGCAAGGGTTAGATATTGGCTTAGTAGCTAGCTAGCTATTTAATGCACCTAGTTGGCTACCGATCTGGTTATTGTAACTAGCAGGTTGTCTTATCTACCTTTGTAGTCACAGTGTGACTCTTTCCATGCCCTAATCAGAGCAGGAGCACTGCTGCAGAAAGGTTTTATCTAGATTTGTTAAACCATGTGTTATTTTAATAACTCAAAAAGTCAAGACTACAATATCAAGTAGGATGAGGCAGATGTTAACGCATAGAGTTTGGGTGTGTTAACATGTACGATTTTTGCGTGTTGACCTGACAACAATTAACATGTTAACACATCAGGTCGATTTTCACACATTAGGGTCCCCTTCGGTATGTTACACACAGATAGGCCGTCCCTGAGTTCTTATTTCTATGGCCTGACTAGTGGACGCCCCATCATGGAAAAATAAATCCTTGGGTGAACCCTTAAACATTGAATAAATATTATTATTACAACACTGTTTGTAAGGCCCCCTGGGAAACCATTTGGCTCCCCCCTGACCTAGAGTGCTTTGCTGGAAGCTAGCTAGTTACTGTAGAAGAAATCTAGCTAGTTATCCTACCCAGTTGACTAGGTCGCTTGTTACTGCACCTAGTTTTTAGCTATCTAATTGTTTGTACGTGTACTATGTGTAAATCTGTTTGGTTTTGTTGTGTTGCTGGCTTGTTTCGCTGTTTTTCTGCTGGCCTGTCTTGTCATCATGCCTTCCATATTATTTTGTCCTCATTAGTCTCTCTTGTCATCAATGTTTCTGTGTAACTTGTATGCTTGTTGCCCCAGGGCTCCCTTGTAAAATAGATTTAAATATCCCAATGGGACTTCGCCTGGTTAAATAAAGGATGAATAAAAAAATAAAATCTAGCTATAGTTTTTTGTATTTTTATAATAAGTAGGTAAGTAGATAAGTAGATTCATCCTCTAGGGAAAATACAGGTATCCAGTAGAAACAGACAGTACAATACAGTTGACAAACAACTACATGGACCAAACAGTAAAAGTCAACCAAAATAAGACAATAGACGTCAATAAATAAATGGAGGAGGGCAGTTGACGAGAGCGCAGCAGACAGGAGCCACCTCGCGGTTCTAGGGGCGGGTCTAGGAAGCGTCTGCCTTTGGCTTAAAGGTGAGAAAAGCCGAGCGCAGGCCAGATCCGTGTCCCTGAGACCAAACGCACCACCCAGCTGTTGTTTTCCCCACAGCCCACCGCCCGCCCACCGCCATTAACCCCGCCCTGCCCCTGTGCTCCTGGGCCCCTCTGAAGGACTAATATCTCTCTGTGTTCGACTGCACAGAGTGGTAGCCTCGTCCCAACCTCTGTTTAATCGTGTCTTTGGTTTTATCTTCGTCCTGCGGGCTGAAATAACCACGCTCACAAAGCACACAAATCAGCTACATCACAAACTCCTACTTCAAAGCATGCTTCTGAATTCACTGTAAGTCACTTTTGATTGACGCATCTGCTAATGGAATAAATTAGGTGTTTGGTAAAATTGCTTGGATGATAAACTTCAAAAATATCTTCTTCTTAATCAAGGCATTGCTTTATTATAAATGAAACAATTCATTGTTTAAAAAAAAGGGTTTCAATAAAAGCAATATTCAACATTCATTTCCAACTAATTCAGGCATGGAAACACACATCATACCTTCTATATGTGGCCCAGCGTATCCTGTATATTGTCAAGCCGTAATTCACGCATAGTTTCCATACCAAGCATGAAAAGGATTTTGGCCTTGTGTTGTCAGACTGTACGGCTGCCACTTCAGAGTCAGCCGGGGCCTCTGCAGGGAGTGACCCTGGGGGGGTCCTCTGCAGGGAGTGACCCTGGGGGGGGGGGGGCCTCTGCAGGGAGTGACCCTGGGGGGGGGGGGGGCCCTGGGGGGGGGCAAATAGGGCTCTGCTATAATTGTGTATCTATCTTTGTCTCTCTGTCATTGTTTATCAATGAAACACGACGGCTAACGATCACCTTGCAATGGCAATCTCTAACGATTTTCATGTCAATAAACGAAGTCCCTGTCACCGAATGAGGTAACACAGTGATGATTGAGCCAATGACCAGGGATGAGAGCCCTTGTATTTGCAGTATTATGAATATTATGAACTGGGGTTCACGGCGACACAGTTTGTATCTCTGGGAAGAGACCACTATTTTTGCTAGAATTGTCACAGACACAGACACAGACAGACACGGAGACACAGACAGAGACACAGACAGACAGAGACACAGACAGAGAAACAGACAGAGACACAGACAGAGACACAGACACAGACACAGACAGACACGGAGACACAGACAGAGACACAGACAGACAGAGACACAGACAGAGACACAGACACAGACACAGACACAGACAGAGACACAGACAGACAGAGACACAGACAGAGAAACAGACTGAGACACAGACAGAGACACACAGACACAGACACAGACACGGAGACACAGACAGAGACACAGACAGACAGAGACACAGACAGAGAAACAGAAAGAGACACAGACAGACACAGACACAGACACAGACAGAGACACAGACAGACAGAGACAGAGACACAGACAGAGACACAGACAGACAGAGAAACAGACAGACACAGAGACACAGACACAGACACAGACAGACAGACAGACAGAGACACAGACACAGACACAGAAAGAGACACAGACAGAGAAACAGACACAGACACAGACAGAGACACAGACACAGACACAGACACAGACACAGACAGACACAGAGACACAGACAGAGACACAGACAGACGGAGACACAGACAGAGAAACAGAAAGAGACACAGACAGAGACACAGACAGAGACAAAGACAGACAGAGAAACAGACAGAGACACAGACACAGACACAGACACAGACAGACACGGAGACACAGACAGAGACACAGACAGACAGAGACACAGACAGAGAAACAGAAAGAGACACAGACAGAGACACAGACACAGACATCCCACGAATTCGGGATTCTCACCCTTTGTCCCTTTTAGACACACACACTCATCTGCTCACAAGCCAGTTTAATAATAACTGAATTGGCTTACTGGATACAGCCTAGTTAATCAGGGTAAATGTCAGACAAGCCCTGAAACATATGTCCCTGCATGTGGCCCCATGCTTAACTGCCGGGTATGTTTATGGTCCTCATACTGAAATTATTAAATTACTATATGAACAGCTTCTTGCTTTGTCTAACCCTACAGTACTGCAGACAGAAACCAGGTCTCCCTGGTTTTAATCGGGTTAGTATTGTTTACCAGGCGACCCTTGACTGTGTGTCTGTGTCACGTTCTATAAAAAGCACGAGTTGGGAGATATTGAATTAACGGCACAGCCCGGCCCCTGATGATGATGATAATGCGGGCGATGATGGGAATGCTCGCTTAATTCGGCATAATTGTTAGGTGGCTGTCAGTTGTAGGACGGAGACACAGCGGTCTTTCGTCGTTGCAGCCCTAACGTGCGATATGCAAACGCACTGTCGACCAACAGCTGCTCCTCTCGCCTCTCGGAAGCATTGTCGCTCCACTGTGCTGTTCGACAATGGAGCGAATAACTCGGCCGTTGCTAGGCGGCATAGCTTTGCCGTCACATGCATTCTTTTTTTCTGTGCGTGTCCAGCTGATGTGTGTTCCATCGGGGTTCATAATAGAAGGATCAGAGGAGGAATTTGTTGAATAAACGGGGCTGCTTGAACTCTGGAAACCTTTCTGGCCTGTCCCCGATGTCCCTCACTGTGCTATCCGAATAAAACCAAAGTCCTCTTTGAAGGAATACTTAACCCCTCGAAACTGTCGGGAAGGTTGTACTCTTGCTGGAAAATGAAGCTTCAATTCAGAACGATAAAGTCTTTAACATCTATTCATATGCTCCGCATAAAATCGTATTACACCTTGCAAGAATAACCCTTCAAAGACAATTGATCATCTCTAGACTACAAAGTGTTTGCAATGGATTAACTAATTCTTACATTTTGGTGGTCTCATTTTCTCACACATTTATTGCTGAGCTGTTGAGAGTTAACTGAGTTTCCCAGAGCCGGTCCTCCTAATCCTGGTGATCAGGGCCGAGGAGGCTCTGTCCTCATCCTTAGGTAATAGTTTGGGGAAGGGCTCTGAGGGCTCGTCACGAAGCACTGCTCAGCCCGTTGCCCTCGGCCCGTTTACCGGCGTCTCTCGTCAATCACTGAAACCGTCTGCTGGTCTCAAAGCTCTGCACCCAGGCCTTGACCCGGCCCAGTCTGCCCATCCATCAAGGGGCCTGGGGCGCTCTCTCCCCCTGCACGGGTCCCAGGGCTAAACGCAGAACCCAGCCGAGACCCCTCCTGTTCGGGGGCTCCAGTAGCTCTCAACCAGCTGTTATTGCAACCCCGCAACCGCCACCTCCACCACCACCACCACCACCACCACCACCACCACCACCTCCACCACCGCCTCCACCACCGCCGCCACCACCTCCACCACCACCACCTCCACCACCACCACCACCGCCACCACCACCACCACCACCGCCTCCACCACCACCACCTCCACCCCCACCACCACCACCTCCACCCCCACCCCCTCCACCTCCACCACCGCCACCGCCACCGCCACCACCACCACCACCACCACCACCACCTCCACCACCACCACCTCCACCACCACCACCACCTCCACCACCACCTCCACCACCACCCCCACTGCCCCCACCCCCACTGCCCCCACCACCACCACAGTGTGGAGACAGGCCCCTGGGTTGAAGGAGGTGCTGGCTGTACAGACGATGGGTCGAGCAGGACAATGAGGCAGCAGAGTAATGTGTGTTTAGAAAAGATCTGACGTATTTGGTTCTCTTCCAGACTCTGGTGAGGTGGTATGGGATTGGTCGAAGGACTGGAAGATCGACCAATAGCAAGTTGGAAGGGAGGTGGATCTGGGATTATTACTCTAAATCACTATCACTCACTATTTTCCAACCCCTAAACACAGTAAATGTGACCTTTGTGTTGATGTATCACAGTAAAGTACATTAAAATAACACAAAGAGGGAATCTAATGCTAAGTCAATATGCTGTTTATTAAATAACCAAACAGTACAAAGTGATTGATCAGACACTCGCATCGAGGAATATAAATCTCCTCGCTCACGTTTCGATGGGGCTTGGTCTCGTCATTACCCCCAAAAAGGGATTGAACATCTGCCGGCTTTTTTGAAAATATTTGGATCCCGGTGTAATAAACAGCGAAGGGAGAGAGCAAACGTTCGAACACAGTGAGCGAACAGGAGTCGAGGACGCCATGTATGTAAACATTGTCTTTTTTTGAGGCCTATGGCTACAGCCAATAGGCAGACCACGGAGCGACAAAGAGAGCCTGGCGTGTTTGGAATAGTTCTCCTCTGGTCAGCGGCCCAGGAGACCAGACTCCCCCGCCCCCAATATGGCATCACGCACGGAATGTGAGGAGTTTAGAAAGTTTAGAAAAACTTTGACTAATTTCCAGTGGGACAGGACACTTAAGGACTAGAACGTTGGAGTTGGCTGGCTGGTCTCCAGTTATCTAAGACATCGAGCCAGAAGAGCAGCATAAAGTACAATCGCTATCTGCTTGGTTTGTGTCCATATTTTGAGGTACTTAGAACTCGGCTTGTGGATCAGCCTGAGCTCTACCAGAAGTTGGCTCTTTTTGTTTCGTTAGTGAAGAAGATTTCTTGGCCCAGCAGAGCAGTTTTTTTCTTTGTCACGCGTCGGATGAGTGCTGACTTTGGCCTTCACTTTGGCCCTCGCTGTTGACGAAACAAACCCTCAAGGGTTCCACCGGTATGGAAATCGCCATTGTCTTCCCTTCTGCTCCACAGAGCCTCAATAGAATACCTCGGAAGGACCGCCAGTCAGCAGCAAATTACAGGGAATTCAGTGAATATGATAACGAAAGTGAAAACACCTGTCTCAGGTGTTTACAGGGAATTCAGTGAAAATGAAAGGAGTGAAACAGAGTGCTGTCTGGGGACGGAAGACACTTTTGTGTCCAATTGTGTTTGGCCCGGCATCAAGGAGAAGTCAAATTGGCCAAGGTCATAGGAGGGCTAAAATGAGCGTCAGGGAATGTTTTTCCCTATGGAAAATTCCACCCTGGCCTGGGTTTGCAAACGCGGCCATGGTGCATTGTAAAACGGCCATCATATGACCTTGGACAGCATCTGGTGTATGTTATGGCCCGGGTTGATTCTGCATCAGCTATTCCAGGTATTTCCACCTTTTGTAGAGAGCAGCGTAATGAGGACACGCTTGACTTAATCAGCTCAGTGCGGGATCAGCCTCCGCCTTCTTATTTTCCATACATTCATACTAATTGGTGTGTTCATATAACGGGCTGCAATGACAATGTCTCACAAGCAAACTCCTGCTTTCTGTTCGTAACAGACTCAATATATGTATGTCGTGGAAATATAAATCGTAACTATAATATAAAATGATACACAAATAATATAACCCTTAATAAAAAAGTAAATAGAAAAATGAATTTGCATACATTCGACTTGGACCTAGAGATAACTCCCTTCCTCGCTCTAAGTGAAAGGTGTTAAGATAGTTTGCATTTCCAGTGACACTGACTTCTTTGCTGTGCCGATTCCTTTAACCGTCTTGCAGTCCGGCAGACATCTTCACACATCCATAGTGTTTTGCAAGTTGAAAGGAAATGTGGTCCATGGTCGACTCTGAGCCGAATCTGATGGCTTCAATCGTCTCCTAATTAACGTTCACTCCCAAGTTTTTTTTAACTTAAGTGTCAACCTTAATCACTGGGCAGTAATTGGGTAAAGGGCCTTCGCAATGAAAGAGGACAGGACCGTCTAATAACCCCTGCACCAACAAAGACCAACTGACTCTTTAAATAACCTCAACTCAAACACTTTGACACTAACAGGTAAGGTGGGGGATTCTCAGCTGTCCGGCCGGTGACTCAATACAAAGTCAACGCCTCTGAATCTACTGCGAGTCTCCTCTGATAGGAGCGTCTGCTGAAGGCGTCGGCAGCAGCAGTAGGGCCCCTCGCCGGGGAGGGAGGACTCGGGAGCCTTTGTTTGTGAAGCCGCCGGGGCTGTGGAGAGGGACAGGAAGGGGTCAGCAGGGGCAGCAGACCAAATAGCAGCAGGGCCACAGGTCTGGCCGACAGCTCTGTCTGTCTGGGGGCCCGCAGGTTCCCAGGAGCTTCAATGGAGGGGGGGGGGAAGGAGGGGGTTCCGCTCCTCGTCGCTGAAAGCAGGAGCGTGAGGTGTGTGTGGAGCCGTGCATTGTGTGCTCCCACCACGTCTGGGGTGCAGTCCCAGCATGTGATAATATGATCTTTCAGAGCGTTTACGCGTTCATGCCGGAGAGTTCTTAACCTTGTGGTGTTTACTCGGCGCGTATACAGTGTGATTGTTTTTGTAAACAGGGTGGGGGTGTGTGTGTGTGTTAGTGTGTGTGTGGTAGTCCGTGTGTGTATGTGTGTGTGTTAGTGTGTGTGAGTATGTGTTTGGGCACAAGTCTACCTAGATCAGTGAAGCCAGGCCGCAGCGGTCCGCTGTGCTCAACAATGCAACGTACTCTTCCTCCAGCAGGAAGTCACCTCAATGTGCCTTTCCTGGTTGCAACTCACAATTAATAGTTCAATAAATAAATGCAATAATAAATGGTGGGACCGGAAAGTAAGTCCTTACTTTCCCACCAGCGAGGCCCCCGGGGACAAAGAGGGCCCCCCTTTAGTCCAAGGTAGGATCTAAATTAAACATCCCTGGAAGAAAATAATCCACACGCTTTATTCTCCCAATCCTCCTATGAGACACCTGACTCCATCTTCGACCTATAGAATCGTTTACCTTTACTTTGAAAACATTCAATCCAGTTTGTGTTGATGGCAGTAATAATATAAACATGATTCATAGTTATTTCCCTTTGTGTTCGTCTGTGGACCCTGCATGGTTACCTGCCTTGTGAAAATACAATGAAGGGGTTACACACGCACATGCACGCACGCGCACGCACAAAACAGAGCATCGTGCGCACATACTTATAATCAACCTCATACACACACACACACACACACACAAACCCGTTTATATCATATCCTCAACTCTGGCGGGCCCAGAAGTTGACATTAGTGTCAGTCTGTCTTAACTGTAAAGAGAGGAATTTTCCATTGACTTGGATGCAGCTCCAGATCCCATCGCCCCCCGCCCCCCCGCCCCCCGCCCCCCGCTTCCCGCTCTCCCAGCCCTGGTTCTGCCAGCAGCCAGCACAGAGCAAGGTGAAGTGGTGAAAGGAGAGATAAGTGTTACCGTCATGCCTAGTGAATATGTTTCCACTGCTCTCCTTCCAAAGTAGAAAGCGGTTCCCCTCGGTGACGCCTCCCTCCTCCCTCTTATCATCATCATCATCATTATTATTATCCTCATTATCATTATCGTTATTACCATTATTATTCCTCTATCACGTGGCTGTTTACCAAGCCGGTGGTCACGGCTCCTGGACGGTGACATCATGACCAGAACCACTCGGCCGAGTGGTCGTAGAATTCCCCTAAAAGCACACGCCGGATAGACCAGTCTTACCAGTGGCCCGGAGCCACTGGAAGGCTCATGTGGCCAGCACACGTCGAGGTGGACACCCCCACGTGAGATGTCACCGAGCCACAGCGCAGGTCAGGTTCTGGAACGGCTTATCACGTTACACTCACCCGCCGACGGGAACCAGGGCCCCTCAAAGAAATGAACCGCAGCTAAAGAATATTGTTTTGTCTTTCTTCTGCGTGGTCATGGTGGTCCTATACGATGATATCCCGAACACACAGATACTTACTCTGCCAAGCGACAGGCACTCTGGCTCTGACGTTACGAGAGAGAGAGAGAGAGAGAGAGAGAGAGAGAGAGAGAGAGAGAGAGAGAGAGAGAGAGAGAGAGAGAGAGAGAGAGAGAGAGAGAGAGAGAGAGAGAGAGAGAGAGAGAGAGAGAGAGAGAGAGAGAGAGAGAGAGAGAGAGAGAGAGAGAGAGAGAGAGAGAGAGAGAGAGAGAGAGAGAGAGAGACTAATCCCTCTTTCGTGGAACCAAGAGGAGTTGGACTGGCTAGCATCACCGACGTGGACCGCTGCAGTGGATGAAGCCTTTGACGCGCTCCAACGCCCATCCCATCATAACATTGGCCTACTGGGCTGCAGCTGGCCCCTGGCCCTTGGCCAGTCCTGGGCTTTGTGTGCTGTTTGAACGTCGTTTTAGATATCATTAGGAAAGTGTTGGTGTAGGAAGGACACACTGTTCGGGGAAAACATTGTATTCACCTTAAATTGTATTCACCTATTCTTATTCCATACAGGAACGGCATGTCAAGAATGCAAAATGCATACTATTATTGATATTCAATACGATTTTATTGAAAAAGAACAAATATAACAGCATGTACAATAATAACAATATTATTAATACAAAAATCTGTACATTCCGTGATTTGCAGTACATTTGGAAGACTGATACACATTGACTACGACAGGAGGGGCGTATTTACAGATATAGGAACTCTTAACCAAAAGGCCTTCCATCGTTTTCAAAAAGAGAGGGACTGAATATAGATTTGTTTCCTTCATGCCAGCTCTGGCGCCAAAGGCACATGTCAGGGTACAGTACAGTAAATGTGGCCATGAGCTACTCTTTCAAATCCTACAATGTGCTGGATGAGTTGACACACACACAAGGACCACTTTTGTCAACTGACCATTAATGCCACTCAAAGTGTTGGACTTAAAGTTTCAGAATTAGGGATATATGGGACATTGTCAAATAGATTCTGTCTCAGCCCTCCTAGCGAAGGAAACACACACCCTTTCCTAAAAGATGTGTCTCGGAGTCATAACACTGCATCTGTAGCTCCATCGCCCACTCCTCTCAAGACAAAGACACTCTCTCATAATTCGGTGTAGAATTATCTCTTGGCTTCATAAGCGGTTCATCCCAATGATCGTACAGCTCACGCTGTGTCGTTGCTCCTGTGTCTCCCTCTCTCCTCCCCACATTCAGCTGTGGTCTCAAGGAGTGGCTCATGACTTATCAACTGATCCACACAAGTACAAGCTAAACTCTACGTGTTCTATTCATAACTGTTCCCCCCAATCTCGTTTATGATGAGTTGATGTTTGAGAGAAGCACATGACTATGACAGTAATACTCTTTGGCATTCGGATGAAGAAAAACTAAACCTATGCAACCTTCTAGCAGCACTTTTTAACCCCTCTGCTTGGTTAAACTCTTTTGAACGCAAATGATTACAATCCTGCTCAGTTACTTCATAACAACAGACATGTTTCTATCAGTTTGGGAAGCAAAGAATTACCGTTCACCACGATGAGAATCAAAGGGATAGGTTTGAGAACAGGCATGTCTCGTGTCCGTCACAGACTGCCTTGTCATTTGAGATAGACGTATAAAAAAAAATATATACAATGCAAGTCAAATTGCACTGGTTTGTCTTAATGGATTCCATTCCATACAGCACGCGTTTGGGACTCAATTGACCTTGTTTTGGTGTGAAAACAAGAGGTTGTCTAAGCTTTTGACAGTGTGTCTTGCTGTGAGACCAGCTCATGGATATGGTATATCTGCTGAATTTTAAAGACTGTGTGAATCTCTTCAGAAAATATGGAGAGCACTGACTGGAAAAATCAGGGAAAAGCCACAAGTGCAAAATAGCAAGGAAAGTTTTCAGTGCTCAAAATGTCATAGACAAATTCATTTCTTGTTGCTCTTATGCCATGCGATGTATCAAAATAAAAATATTTAAGGGTTATTTAATTTAACATTTCTTTTTCAATAATTGTCCGTTCATAAAAGACAACTCTATAGCAGCACTTGAGAACACACGTTCGTTAAACACACCGGTGTGTGTAACATGTGTTTGTTTAATTTATTTGCTGGACAGAAAAAGAGAAGCCATGCCTGCATTTTTCAAGTCATCAGACCGCTCTTGGTCTATGTTACCTTGCAGTCGACACAAAACAGAGGCACACATTCATCATGGGCACTTGGTACAGAGAGCTCTGCCGTCAGCATGCACATGGTTCGTAGTGCTGTCTTTTGTCATACTCGCACCCACACCATGTCGTATGCAATCCAAGTAAAAAAAAAACTAAAAAAACAATACAAAATCAAAGCTCTTCCAACAGCAGTACCATTAGCTGAACCGGCTCCTCACGAGCTCAGCTCATTGTGCCGTTCTGAGCGGGAGCTGCACGTCTTTCCCAGCAGGGAGTCCGCCTGCTGCTAGTCACAGATCAGGGATCGGAGATCAGCGCCCTCAGATCTCAGACTCTCGCCTCAGCGAGCGCGGCTCTAGCGGCACCGTGGGCGCCAGGTGATGGTGCTCCGTCTCGGAGATATTGTCCGCCTGCGTGCCGTCGGGGCCCACGCTGCCGCCGTTGCCCTCGTCCGTGTCCTCCTTGCTCTCCAGCGCCATCTCGTTCTCGTAGCAGAAGGAGTTGGAGTTGGACAGGATGTACTTTTTCTCGGCCAGGTCCCGGGCGCTGCACAGCGGCGTGCTCTGCACCTCGTACGTCTTGTGGAAGTGCGTGTAGTCCACCTTGTAGTAGTTCTTCTCCTCGAAAAGCACCGGCTCGAAGCGGTGCCCCCACATGATCTCAGAGGACAGGTAGGAGCTGCGGCACTGGGTGGTCATGGCCGTGGCCTCCACCATGCCCTCCAGGATCACCACGATCTCGAACTCGGACGTCTCCAGCTCCTGCTTGCTCATGTCGTAGAAGGGGCTGTGCTCGTCGATCTGGTGCACGATGGTGATGGGCGACACCAGGAAGATGCGGTCCACGCCGCTGTCGAAGCCCACGTCGATGTCCATCTGGTCCAGCGGGATGAACTCGCCCTCGGCCGTGGTGCGCGACTTGAGGAGCTGCGCGCGCACGTGGGCCTCCACCAGGTGACTCTTCCTCAGGTTCCCCACGCGCCACATCAGACACAGCTTGCTGTCCCTCATGGCCACCGTGGCGTTGTGGCTGAACACCAGGGTCTCGTTCCTCTTCTTGGGCTTGGCCATCTTGGCCATGACGGCACCGATGATGAAGGCGTCGATAATGCAGCCCACGATGCTCTGGAAGACCACCATGAACACGGCCACGGGACACTCGTCGGTCACGTAGCGGTAGCCGTAGCCGATGGTGGTCTGCGTCTCGATGGAGAACAGGAAGGCGGCGGTGAAGCTGCTCACGTTGGAGACGCACTGGTGGTCATTAGTCTCCAAGTCCCCGTGGAAGATGGCCACCAGCCAGAAGATGCAGCCAAAGAACAACCAGGACAGGATGAAAGCCAGGCAGAAGATGACAAACATCCACCTCCAGCGGATGTCCACGCAGGTGGTGAAGATGTCGGCCAGGTAGCGTTGGCCCTTCTCGCTGACGTGGACAAAGTGCACGTTGCAGTGGCCGTCCTTCTTGACGAAGCGACTCTGCGGCCGGTGCCGCGTCTGCACCTTCCCCTTCCCGTTCCCATTCCCGTAGCCGTTGGGCACCGCCATGGTGGCGAGTTTCATTCCGTCCTCCTCTGATGACACAATGCTGTAGCGGTTGGATCGCACACTTCCCATCACCTCTGGCTGGGCGGGCTGAGCGGCTTCTGCTCTGGAAAACAGTCTGAGCTTCTGGAAGAAGCGTTGGAGAAACAGTTTCGAAGTGCTCTGGTGGGCCCGACGTAAGGAAGAAAATGGCGGCACTGCGGGGGAGTGAGGGGGCTGCCTCGTCGTCCTCGCAGGCCCCCTTGACGGACTCGCGACTCGGGAGGGGGTCCACAGGGCCGAAGATGAGGGGCTCACTCCTCTTGCATCCCAAGCCGGGACCTCATCAGTTTCCAGGGCTGTAGGGGACAGAGAAGGGTTTGGTTAGACCGGTGTGAGAGACTGGAACCATCTCGTGGTGTGGCACCCGTTTTAAATGGACATTGAATGAAAACTAAAGGAAGCTCATGGAGAAAACGGACAAACTGGGACACTTTGCGAAACGGTTATCTCTAAAATATTAGGCTGCAACCTGCCGTGATTGACGGCCATGAGCCCCCTCAGCCCTGCAACACAGCCTGAGAAAAGCCTGTAATAACATGAGGCTAGATAGTAGCGGGCATGGAAAACAAAAGCACATCTCTCCGGGCCATCGAGACTGGATTCAGCTTTGACTGTCGTTTAGACCGCCTTGCCTCGTCTGCCCTCCCTGAAGGGGTCACTGGGTAAGTGGAGCGAGTCGTCATTGATGGCGTATTAAAAGAGCCGTTTGTTTTCCTTGGCTGCCGTCATGTTGATAGGATCATCTCTTGATGGGCTTGTGGTTTCGGAGGCTGCCATTGGATCCCATGAACCACATGGAACTTTCTCTGGTGTATATTTATCTTCCTTTTTTTTTTTCTTTGTTTCAAACAAACCAAAATGATCCAGAAAGACACATCAATTGTCTAACTAGAATTCTGTCTGAACTGGCATGTGATTGGCTGTACCAAATGAGTAAAAACACTGGCAGCAGGTGGTTTCAAGTTGAGGTTGTCTGGCGTGTCACCCTCTTATTTATCCCCCCCCCCCCCCCATCACCACGCAACGCCCCGCAGCGATTAAAAGTTGATTGAGTTGTTTTCACATTTGGAGGAGTGCACCTTTCCAATCCGAGTGCAAAGTGTACATTCAGGTAAATTTACGCCGCAGCCTCTCTCTCTCTCTCTCTCTCTCTCTCTCTCTCTCTCTCTCTCTCTCTCTCTCTCTCTCTCTCTCTCTCTCTCGCTCTCTCGCTCTCTCGCTCTCTCGCTCTCTCGCTCTCTCTCTCGCTCTCTCTCTCGCTCTATTAGAGCGGGCCGTGCAGCAAAGATGCCTGCAGCTTGTTGACTCCTCGAGGTGGCTCCGCGGGGACTCGTTCCGTCCCCGCAGCAGAACGGCGGTCCTGGGGGGCTTTTCAGGAACAGCTACGATCGCACTCATTAAATCCCTGAGTCTGTTTTACATGTCTTGGCTGTTGCCTTCCTGGCAACGAGCACTTTGTGTCCATATAGTAGGGCATTTCTTTCTTTTCTAAGAATCGTACCTCTCCGTATCGCAGTTTTAAGTGTATAGGCCTACGTAATAGTATAGATAATGAAATTGGTATGTTGTATTGGAACTTAGCCTTTAAAGGACCAATGAATGACAACTGCATTTGGGATAGAGCCAAACTTCTACTTTTTCTTCCATCCTTGTTGTTTAGTTTTCTCTAGGCCCTCTGTTTGTTAGTTGATGTTAAACAACAATGAAAGTCACCGTTGGCCTACAGTTCCAATATCCAATAGGCCTACTTAAGGCGTGATAAGTCAACTAGAGCATCTTCTCTGAATAAACCGATTTTCCGTTGATCTACAACAAAGTTGCTCTCCAGCTCCACGACTCGGATAGAGAGGCGCCGCTGCAGCCAGAAGCAAAGGCGACAAATGTTAACAGGTGCGGGGAGAATGGGGACTGACTTCTGATGCAATCACCACACGCCCCTTCCATACAAATTCCAGCACCATTTGAGACAAAAAAATTATAATTCATTTAAAAACCAACATGACCTGATGACTCATTTGTGATGGATGATTTATCCAGCGTTGCTATAGCGCAGACGCTTTTAAAAGTTGTGCAACTACATTTTTTATTCTTAATCTTGACTCTCTGAGAATAGTTGTGATCAGGAAAGTAGAATACTAGTGCATTATATTCCAACGATCGCTCGGTGGCCGCAACACAGAAACAATATCATCCACGGATCCTTGGAATTGTTCATCGGTAGATTTACGCATATCCAAACCTCGACGTTGAAGCCCATGCAATGCTGGCACTGCAACGACGTGTCATATTTTAACTGAACCCTGTGAGTAAAACAAGCATGACTTTCCGTTAAGTTTAAAAAGTCACGGTTTGATCTGTGCTTACCTGTTACGCATTGGCAAACCGGAGCAGATTGATAACGGATGGAGTGATATAGTCCAGGCGGCTTTAGCATTGACTGTTCTCGTGTGGTGGACACTGGTGGCTGCTGTTGTTGTTGTTTATTTAAGGCGAATGGGCGTCAGTATCAGCATCCCTCGTACCTCCGGATGAGCGCTCTGGACAATGTGCGTCGCGGATACTTCTTCAAAGCAATTTAAATAGAACACACCGGCTGGCCCCGCCCCCGTGGCTCCGCAGCCTATCAGCGAAGAGAGAGAGAGAGAGAAGCGAGGGAGCGAACCAAACTTATTTTCTTTGACGACGTTTCTTTATGGACAGCATGGTCCGAATGAAACACTGCGTAAAATAATAACAAAGCAATAAGAAATGAATTCGCCCCATAAAAGAAATACACACACAAAGTAATAGACCACAACAGATCCCTCGTAATATATAATTAGGGAGGCAGCACACTGCCAGCAGTGAGTTTTTCTCCCGCTAAGAATCAGCGCAATAGACTTCCTATTTTTAAAACCCTTTTCTTCTCCCTCACGAGAACTCTACGTTTCCTGGTCCAGCAATCAACACCTGCCCTGGGATGCATGTTGCAGGGCCGAACCGGGGCGCCGTTCGGTGCAGCCACTCATATTTTAGATTTATCTTTTGTTTTTGTGCAGCTTATTCTTTAATGTCTGCATGGAAAATGTGTTCTGTCGGAAAGAGTGACTCACTCAATAAAAACCCCTACATGCTTGTATTATGATATGACTCCTTCTCCACTGGGATATCAAGTTGCTGAGGATGTTTAGGCTATGCATCTGTTGCTTATAATTTTAGGCCAGACATTGGTGGTGATCGACAGCACTTTCACCGGGATGTCCTGTAATTGCGTGGCTAAATGACGCGTACTCGCTGCACGAGAGTGTGATGAAGCGAAGCCACATCGACATCCTTCATCCTTCGTTCATATCACTTCCTACAGCGGCCACTATTTATAGCGGTACCGTCCTCGGTGTAATTGACTTGTGTTGGTGAATGGACGCTGCAGGCATCGGAGTGCTTCCTGGAGACCACCAGGTGGTGGGCCAGAGGCTAAAATGAACCAGGCACACACACACACACGCACGCAAACATGCACGCACGCGCACACGCGAAGGCAAACATGCAGGCGTGCTTGCACACGCACGCACACACTCACTTTTTTTTTTTTTTTTTTTACACAGGTATCTGAACTTTTTGTCTCACGTTGGGGAATGGTACCTGGGCTATGTGTGGTGTTGAGATGCATCTCCGCCTGGCTGGAGACACAGGCCTTAAAGCAGTAAGCTTCACGATGGCACCTGCTAATGCTCATGGGATATGTAGGCAATGTGCCCAGTGCATGTTGAACTTAGAATTGAGACCTTTTATGACATGGACAGCCCAGCCATGGCATCGAGCTTTAGGAGGGGTCACCTACTGGGTTGGGGTTTGTTTTGTATACTATAGCGTCGTTAAATACTGTGAATTATTCCTCAAATGTGGGCTCCTCTGCCTTTTAACATTTTGAAATCAATGCGCTACAAATACAACCCAACATTACCAGCAATGGTCAAATACAAATCGACCTGATTTTTAATTACAGAAGATTAAGTCAATAAAAAAAAAATAAAGTTCTAGATGAGAGTAACACAAGTCTAATCACTTTTAGTATCTGTGGTAGGCCTATAAGTGGGGGTATGTTTGAACTCCCCCGCCCCCCCTGTTGTTCATACAAAGCAACCCAGACACAAGCTCACACACAGTATTTACACTTTAAATCTGCACCATAAAACATTCAAACATTTCACAAATCAAGTTGTACATTTACACTAACCAACCTTTTATTTTTTGGGATGAAATAGGCCTATTCGAAAATAAACCCCACAACATAGAAATAATACACATTTTCTAACTAGCTAACTTTCCTCTTCTGGCTTCTCTTCAACTCCTAAATCTCTCAGTGTTGAACCCCTGGGTGCCCTGTCTCCCACCCAGCACCCCTGGGTGCCCTGTCTCCCACCCAGCACCCCTGGGTGCCCTGTCTCCCAGCCCCCTGGGTGCTGCTCCTCCCTCCTCCTCCTCCCTCCTCCTGCTGAGTTCAGGGTCATGTGTGGCTGAGCTCCGCCGGCGGGCACAAAGTGTTCTGGTGGTGCTGCCGGTACTCCTCCTCGGTCAGGGTCTTTTCCAGCTCCGCCCCCGGCTCCGCCTCAAAGACCTCGTCCCTCACCAGCTCCACGGTGACCGACGGCGGCTTGAGGCACGCCCCCCGGCCGTCCGGCGGCGGGGAGGGGCGTGGCGAGTGGCGCGGCGAGTGGCGTGGCGAGTGGTGCGGCGAGTGGCCGGGCGGCGGCGAGGGGGACCCGCGCAGCGAGAAGCGCGGTGAGCGGCGCGGGGAGTGGCGCGGCGACGGCTGCAGCAGCTTCCTGCGCTCGTAGGCCTCGGCGCTGATGACGGGCACCAGCACGCGCGCCGTGTGGTGGAACATGCTGTAGTCCACGCGGTAGTGGCGCCGCGTCACCAGCATCATGTCCTGGAACAGCTGCCCCCACAGGATCTCCGGCGGGATGTAGGAGGTGCGCGTCTGGTGCAGGATGCCGGTGTAGTCATCGGTGTAGGTGAAGGACACCACCAGCTCGAAGTCGTCCTTGGCCAGGTCCTCCATGGTGCTGGCGTACAGAGGGCTGCGGCTGTCGATGCGGTGCGTGATGACCGTGGGCGTGACCAGGATGATGTCGCTCTGCCGCAGCTCCAGGTCCTTGTAGGTCACGTCCACGCGGCCGGTGGCGTGCAGCGTGGAGCGCACCATCTGGGCGCGCGTGGTGCCCTCCACCATGTGGTTCCGGCGGAAGTCGCCCACGCGCCAGGACAGGCACAGGAAGCCGTCGGTGAGGTTGACCACGGCGCAGTGGCTGAAGCCGATGGTCTGCGCGCGCTTGCGGGCCGACGCCATCTTGGCCACCACGATGCCGATGACGAAGGTGTCGATGACGCAGCTGATGACGTCCTGCACCGTCACCACCACGATGGCCACCATGCAGTTCTCCGACATGCCCCGGAAGCCGTAGCCGATGGTGGTCTGCGTCTCCAGGCTGAACAGGAAGGCGGCGGTGAAGCTGCGCACCTGGTACATGCAGGGGTCGTTGAGCTCCCCGCGCAGGTCCCCGTTGGCCAGCGCGATGACCCAGTATAGGATGCCGAAGAACAGCCAGGACAGGATGTAGGACAGCGCGAAGATCAGGAACATGACCCGCCAGCGGATCTCCACCAGCGTGGTGAAGATGTCCGTGACGTAGAGCAGCCAGGGCTCGGGCACGTGGCGGAACAGCACGTTGCAGCCGCCCTCCTTGCGGACGTAGCGGAGACGCTTGTGCTGGCGGCCGTTCTCCGTGGTCACGCTCAGGGCGGCGGTCTCATCGCCGTGGCCCACCGTGGCGTACTGTTTGCACATCCTGGCAACGTCTGCGGGGCGGAGAGGGAACATCGAACATCGCACGTTAGTGATTGCATTTCTTATCGTACATTATGGTTACGCCGAGGGCGTAGCTTTGGGTCGATGGTGTTGAGTGATAAAGCGTCGTGGGCGTTTGGAGTCGATGCGTTTGGTACAGATATTAAGAGTGGGAACATCATAGCTGCACTGAGGAACAGTATGAGCACGCCAAATGACGCATGCGGCACCAGAGAGACACCCACCATCCTAGAGTAGAGCACAATAACACAGGAACTTCTCGCTGAGAGTTTGGCTTGGTGTGTCTCCTCTCCCTGGCTGACACTACCAAATGTGGATTTTTTTAAAGTAGCGGTCAAATTTGCTAATGTTGTTTATCCGTTTTGAATAAGGATTGTTTTTGTCAGGGGTAGGGCGAACCCACAAAGTTGTGTGGGAAAGAATCAATAGAGCAATGCAGGTCAGGATGTTTGGAGCAGGCAAAGCGACCTATCAATGAAACCCAAAGAGCCATTGACTGAACTAATCCCAGCACTGGATTGTCGCATGTCTCGCGAATGATTCTTGAAGAAAATATGTTTGCATTTTTTTCAATTACATATTTTGATACAGTTATTGTGGCAGAGACGAAAGCTAAGCTTGATTGTGTTTATACACAGAGACCCAAACACAGTACACACACAAGCTGGGTTTCCATAAGTTAAAAAAGAGGCGGAAGAAAACATATTCAACAGACGATTTAGCAGGCCAGATTTAGTAAAGCCTTGCTAAATCTAAATTGCCATTAAAAATGGAAAATGTCAAAATATATCTTTTAATGTATTTGTTTAACGCACTGACCTGTTACTTCCACTCCTAATACTTTGGGATTTCACTGATATTCCAACAAAGGCAGATTCCATGTGTTGTTCTCATGCAGAAGATGGACCACATGGCCCTGCTCTTACCTAAGCCAAGCTTGCCCACTTTCCGTCTTCTTTTTTTTCCAACCACTATTGTTGGAGGAAACAATTATCAATGGAGTCCTCAGAGTATCAGAATGATTGGCTGACCGCTGGAAATCTACCCCTCGCTGACCCCGCTCTCATTCAAAGACGAATGCATTTTAAACGTCTTACAACAAACGCTGCAGTGATGCAGGAAAGACACAAGTGTTTCAGTGGATTTGTTTCCATTGTGGGTTCTTCTCATAATCTCAGTCTCGTGTTTGCTTTCATATCTTCAACATGTGTTCGTGTTTGACTCTCTGTACTTCCACTGCGTTTAAGGTCTTGGTGTGACCCCGTCTGGGAAGGTTCACCCTACACTCTCCTCCATTCCTCTCTGTGTTGCTGTGGAGCTCCTCTGATCCGACTTGCCCCCGTTGTCTCTGTTTTCAGTGTAATGTCATCTCAGACGCTCCGAGGTAACGATGGCTCTGAATGAATGGCCGTGTTGCTTTATGTCGTCCCGTCCTAGCTACGTGTGAAAGGTTGACTGTGTTGTCATAACATCGCCCTCTGGATAAGTGCACGCACAAGGACGGGTCAGGGCGAGGATGTTGGAGCGCTCACTGGCGCGGGATGATGCTGACCGCTCAACGGGGACGGCGATTAAGGAACGGTAGTAAACAGTTTACTGCACCCGCCAGCGTTCTCACAGGCGCAAGAATTAGTGAATGGATTAAGGCTGTCTTGAGGGATCGCCGCCGTGCAGCACGTAATGCAGGTTAAACACGCGTCTGTACAACAAACATGTCGGCACAATAAACAGGCACCAAGGCCTGAAGCACGGCAACAAATAAATAGAGAAGGGGTCTGCTGTTTGACGTTCCTCTGTATCTCTGGGAGATGAGTCAACCCTTGGGATAACTGTTCCCCGCGGTCAACGCTTATAAACCAAAGACCTGAGCCCCTTCTCTCCGGGGTGGGGTCCAGCAGAGGGCTGAGCCCCTTCTCTCCGGGGTGGGGTCCAGCAGAGGGCTGAGCCCCTTCTCTCCGGGGTGGGGTCCAGCAGAGGGCTGAGCCCCTTCTCTCCGGGGTGGGGTCCAGCAGAGGGCTGAGCCCCTTCTCTCCGGGGTGGGGTCCAGCAGAGGGCTGAGCCCCTTCTCTCCGGGGTGGGGTCCAGCAGAGGGCTGAGCCCCTTCTCTCCGGGGTGGGGTCCAGCAGAGGGCTGTCCCGTGGCCAGAGGGAAACCACACAGGGCCGAACCTCGCAGAGGGCGAGCGAGGGAAAAACAACAAGTGGAAACTGGAAGGGCCTGACGGCGCGATCTGGGGCCCGGGGAAGGATCGATCGGGGCCAAACCACGGAGAGAGCATCCTCCTCTACGCCCTAACGGAGGTCTGACCGCCGCTATCTGACGGGAGGGGGACTCTGGCTGGAGGTCATGGGGGTAGAGTGGGCGCGGTCATGGGGGTGGAGTGGACGAGGTCATGGGGGTGGAGTGGGCGAGGTCATGGGGTCATGGGGGTGGAGTGGGCGAGGTCATGGGGTCATGGGGTCATGGGGGTGGAGTGGGCGAGGTCATGGGGTCATGGGGTCATGGGGGTGGAGTGAACGAGGTCATGGGGGTGGAGTGGGCGAGGTCATGGGGTCATGGGGTCATGGGGTGATGCAGTCGGGGCCTCCCTCTACGTGACACAACATCAGAAGGTGAACTCAAGAACAAGAATGACAAGAGATTGATATTGTTCAACAAAAGTTAACCGATTTAAATGTTTTATTATTATTGAGTTTGTTTTGGCTCAAAAAATGTGGCAAAGCAAAAGTCATGACATGGAACTATCTAACTTGTCACATGATATAAAACATACAATTATTATTTAGAAATGACACTAACTCTATCGGATATTTTATTGCTTCAAAATGTATTTGATTATACCACTTGGATTCATACACAAATATAGTTTTATCTACAATATTATAGCAGTTAGTAGCCATGAATTGTTTTGTTCATGTTTGACTTAAATGTTCGGCATTTGAGTAAGCTGTCTTGCTGTAAAGCCCTACAGCAAGACAGAATTGGGATGAATGCATCACCATTTGAAATTGGCCTTGAACCTGCACTAAACTAAAGTAGAATATTAACAAAATATCACAATGACCTTTGACAATTATGTAAAATTGCATTCATTAAAAATCATGTCAATATTGTACAGTGGTTTAAAAATGGAACCAGGGAGTTTCCATCAATTCTACGCGATCGTGTCTATACTAACAGTCCTAAATGTTTGCTCGTGGCTAGTATATACACCATTAAAATGACATACTCTATTGAATAGCTTAACAGCCATCATCCGTTTTTGTAGCATTTGCCTCTGTTGAAACAGACAACATTGAAAGTTTCCACTGAGGTATTGACCCACTAGGTTGAGCTGTTCTCTCTCCTCAACGACTGGACCCCTTCTCTGAAGGACCTTATGGCTTCAAATAGGCCCCTCTGTGTACACAACACATAGCCTGGTGCTGAACAGACACTACCAGCACTGGCCGTGCCCTTTGGCACAAAGTCTGTCAGGTCTGGCGGGGGGAACACAGACTGTGTGTGCTGGAAGATGCCGTTTCAATCAAAAGCTCTCCGTAGTGAGAGGTTTTTAGAGAGGGGGCAGCTTTTGTTTGATTGTTTCTCAACTAACGATGAGGGAAAAAAGCTTTGAGGTCAATACATGTGTGTCATTCACTCAAAATGTTGAATCAAATTATTGGAGGCAGCTGAGGCAATTAACATATTTCTTTCCAAAAACATTTGCGGCCCCATAACAGCAACATTACAGGCTAGCTGACAGGGAAACATGGCGACTCACTGGATGTAGAGCACAGGAATGGTAGTACACCCTCGGATGGCTGGTTTAAGTGACGCGGGCCTTTCATCTACTAACTGACCTTCCGCTGTACTGGAGCTCAACTCTCCTACCTGTTGGCTCAGACCTCGGATAATGATTTACTGACGAACCGATTGACCGGTGTGGTGGTGCCCAGAATCACCACAGCGGAGACCTCGCTGTCCTCTCTATCGTAGTGGTAACTTAAACGTTTTAACATTGGACACAAGTTTGGACACAGAAATGTATGTCACACTTTTTACGTTCTAATTGTTCTTGGCTTAAAAGGGTGTAGAATCACTGCAGGTGGAGTAATTAGTCCTAATGGTTTAGCAGATTTGAATATCAAATAAAATGTTAAATGAATGCCGTCAGAGACAAGCCTTGTCTTCAGGTGATGTTAAGAAGATAAATATGAAGACGTGTATTTATGAAGCAGACTCTCTGCTCTTGCGTCAACAACGATATAGCACCAACATCACAAACCGCAAAGAAGACAATCTCTATTTTTAAGGTGATTTGAAAGATACTAATATTATGCAGTTCAACAAAATAAGTTATCCTTTAGAGGAACGTTGTAAAACCTCCATGTCCAGCTTACCACTGTGAAATCTGGGCTTTTGTAAGTGAACAAAAGGATGAATTAAGCCTTTCGGGGATCACGTTTCATTGCTGGCTTGTTCTTTCTTGTCAGATTACAGATTGTTGTGTTGACTACAACACTTATTTATGTCACCAACAACTTGACACCTCAGAAATAATACGCTGTAACTCACTGTTAGGCTAAGCCCCAAAAACAGAACTGAGGAAAGTTATGAAGGACATTAAAAATCGCCACATAGTGAGCTGTTATTTTATTTTTATCAGTGCTCAAACTAAATATTTAATATACACACTTCCATATTTGCAGCGTTGGACAATGACCTATAAAAGCAGCTCTGCAAAAGTCCAACAGGTACAATTGCACACACACCCAAAATAATCTACAAATAAAAAGCTTGTTGGTTGGATCAGCTGTGAAGCTTATTGTTAACGAATGAGTTCCTACCTGGAGACTGAAGTTCAGAGTGCTGCTGAGCAGAGAGCCGGGCTGTCCCAGAGTGAACCGGAGCTGGGTACCTGTCACAGCGGACCAGCTCACCTGCTGCTCTGCGATCACTGGACTCTAACGCCTCCCTCGGATATATGATGGACACTGAGGGGTGTGTGTGTGTGTGTGTGTGTGTGTGTGTGTGTGTGTGTGTGTGTGTGTGTGTGTGTGTGTGTGTGTGTGTGTGTGTGTGTGTGTGTGTGTGTGTGTGTGTGTGTGTGTGTGTGTGTGTGTGTGTGTGTGTGTGTGTAGTCTATAGTCTATAGGGATACCTGTATTTTTGCTTTTGTGCATGTGTTTTGGGCATTTACTCGGCCCATGGGCGTGTCCGTATTTGTGTATGTGTGTGTGTGTGTGTGTAACTTCACTCTAATAACAGATTACTATTTACTATTACACCATAACCATAATGCCGTGGCCATTACCTCATTCCATTCGTCTCAAGGTAAAGAGAACGATTCCACCTGAAACAATGCCCGTGTTTCTCCTCAAACTGCCTCAGCTCCGACATCAAACACAGGCTCTGGTTAAAGGATTTCTTATGCAATGGGATAATGGTGCTGGTTACTTTGTTTGTGGCTCGTCTCTATTATTGTGCCCAAGACAACATCGCAAGAAATAATTATCCGGTGTTTGATTCAGTAATGTAAACCAAGGCAATGAGGTGGAAGGAAACACCTGAATAAAGTAAGCATCAGTAAAGATTAAGAATAAATAACAAAGAATAAAGATTCTGTCGAGGATGAGAGAACCACTTGAGGAATTTTGGACGTTTAAGTTTTAAGTTCCCCGTTTCACAGATGTGGGCTTTTACACTGTAATTCCTTGTTTAACCCCTTGTTATTGATAGATTGATCCCATGTTCAGATTAATGTCTGTATCCAATTAATGTGAGACAGCTATACCAGAAGAACGTTCCTTCTTCTTCTTCTTGTGTATTACAAATGGTAGGCATCATAGTTAGTGCAACATAACCACCTTGGACCTGGCTTCTTACGAGGCATTTACAATCGATCTGTACCCACACTTTCAAAGACAGGCACTCTGATTAACTTCTGATAAACTGTTTAACAACCGGGCTGCCTTGTGGGTATACTCTTGACCTGCATACATAATTGTTGGATGAAAATCCAGCAATTATCTAGAGCGATTTTTTTAATCACAATTGCAATCCCCCGATTCCCCCGGAGAAACCCCACCTGCCTGGCCTCGTTCCCGTCTGAGCTGCTTTGTGCCGCCCGGTGTGTTCCTGCCGGATCTAAGTTGGTGCTTTGTGCTCCTCGGGTCAGAGTGTCAGTGTCCGGACGGTGTCCCTCGCTCTGTGTTTGTGTTTATTGTGTTCTGCTCTCACCTTGTCCGATGGGAATCGTTTGGGTCTTAATCCTCTGTCCCTACAGTATGGGATTGTTCTCTGTTCATACCTAGAAGAACAGTGTAACTCAGGTTTCACATGCATGCACGCCTGTACACGCACACGCACGCACACGCACACACACACACACACACACACACACACAAACAGACTCTCGCTCTCACTCTCTCGTGGGAGAAATTGACTGGTTCACATTATGTGAAAGAAGGTTTCTTTTATCTTTCAACCCAAAGATAGATCTGAGGCCATGGAAATCTGACATGTTTCCGTTATGGTTATTTTAATGTTTCCAGCATCTTCATCTAACTGATTGAACCATATCCACTCTTTAGCATAATGTCTGTGAATATAAAATGTAAAGCAATTCTGAGGAGTGCAACCTTTAGAGATTTGAAACAATTTGTGATGGCAATGTGCCACTCTATGTGAAAATTAGTGAGTTCAGTTGGAATATAAAAAAATGGAATATATAGCATCCATCAATTAAGATAAGAGCTACTATTGTTTCTTAGAAATGGCATAGCCATACGTCTCCTATGTATAATATAGTGAGTTTAATGTTTTCTGAGAATATCTATTAAGAGTTAACTGTACTGCCGATTTACAGTTAAGACCGCTTCCGGATAATTTCCTCCCAATCAGAGATAGGATTAGCATCTCCTCTCTGATTGGTTCAAGGAACCATCATGCCTGTCAATCACAGGTTCCGCAAATTCTCACTGGCGGAGAAGCCTAGCGAGGGAGGGTGCAGAAAGGGTGGGGACGTTTTTTCGGGGTTGTTTTAGTTTTGCTTTCTAGTCTTTCTTTCTTCTGCCCTTTTCTGCTCCCTTTCTTTCCAACTGCTGAATCGTACCTCCAGTGGTGTTAATAGAGAGCGAGCATGGAGCCAATGAGAGAGAGCCAGGGGCGGTTTTAAGGGGGGGGGGGGGGCAGCAGGGGCCAGTGCCCCCATAAAACTGAGTTCGTACCCCCTAGTGGCCCCCCATCCAAGCGTTGTTTTTTTCCTTTTCGCTCCGTCCGGCCGGGGGGTCGATTGCTTGCGATGGTGTGGCCCTGACGCACAATCGCAACTTGAGATTTATAATACATCATTCTGACTTTATTGCTGCTGGGGATGATACTGAGTGGTTTGATGTCAGTGAAGGAAGCCC
>NC_082399.1:914812-937261 GCF_031168955.1 Gadus macrocephalus
ACATTCAGGTAAATTTACGCCGCAGCCTCTCTCTCTCTCTCTCTCTCTCTCTCTCTCTCTCTCTCTCTCTCGCTCTCTCGCTCTCTCGCTCTCTCTCTCGCTCTATTAGAGCGGGCCGTGCAGCAAAGATGCCTGCAGCTTGTTGACTCCTCGAGGTGGCTCCGCGGGGACTCGTTCCGTCCCCGCAGCAGAACGGCGGTCCTGGGGGGCTTTTCAGGAACAGCTACGATCGCACTCATTAAATCCCTGAGTCTGTTTTACATGTCTTGGCTGTTGCCTTCCTGGCAACGAGCACTTTGTGTCCATATAGTAGGGCATTTCTTTCTTTTCTAAGAATCGTACCTCTCCGTATCGCAGTTTTAAGTGTATAGGCCTACGTAATAGTATAGATAATGAAATTGGTATGTTGTATTGGAACTTAGCCTTTAAAGGACCAATGAATGACAACTGCATTTGGGATAGAGCCAAACTTCTACTTTTTCTTCCATCCTTGTTGTTTAGTTTTCTCTAGGCCCTCTGTTTGTTAGTTGATGTTAAACAACAATGAAAGTCACCGTTGGCCTACAGTTCCAATATCCAATAGGCCTACTTAAGGCGTGATAAGTCAACTAGAGCATCTTCTCTGAATAAACCGATTTTCCGTTGATCTACAACAAAGTTGCTCTCCAGCTCCACGACTCGGATAGAGAGGCGCCGCTGCAGCCAGAAGCAAAGGCGACAAATGTTAACAGGTGCGGGGAGAATGGGGACTGACTTCTGATGCAATCACCACACGCCCCTTCCATACAAATTCCAGCACCATTTGAGACAAAAAAATTATAATTCATTTAAAAACCAACATGACCTGATGACTCATTTGTGATGGATGATTTATCCAGCGTTGCTATAGCGCAGACGCTTTTAAAAGTTGTGCAACTACATTTTTTATTCTTAATCTTGACTCTCTGAGAATAGTTGTGATCAGGAAAGTAGAATACTAGTGCATTATATTCCAACGATCGCTCGGTGGCCGCAACACAGAAACAATATCATCCACGGATCCTTGGAATTGTTCATCGGTAGATTTACGCATATCCAAACCTCGACGTTGAAGCCCATGCAATGCTGGCACTGCAACGACGTGTCATATTTTAACTGAACCCTGTGAGTAAAACAAGCATGACTTTCCGTTAAGTTTAAAAAGTCACGGTTTGATCTGTGCTTACCTGTTACGCATTGGCAAACCGGAGCAGATTGATAACGGATGGAGTGATATAGTCCAGGCGGCTTTAGCATTGACTGTTCTCGTGTGGTGGACACTGGTGGCTGCTGTTGTTGTTGTTTATTTAAGGCGAATGGGCGTCAGTATCAGCATCCCTCGTACCTCCGGATGAGCGCTCTGGACAATGTGCGTCGCGGATACTTCTTCAAAGCAATTTAAATAGAACACACCGGCTGGCCCCGCCCCCGTGGCTCCGCAGCCTATCAGCGAAGAGAGAGAGAGAGAGAAGCGAGGGAGCGAACCAAACTTATTTTCTTTGACGACGTTTCTTTATGGACAGCATGGTCCGAATGAAACACTGCGTAAAATAATAACAAAGCAATAAGAAATGAATTCGCCCCATAAAAGAAATACACACACAAAGTAATAGACCACAACAGATCCCTCGTAATATATAATTAGGGAGGCAGCACACTGCCAGCAGTGAGTTTTTCTCCCGCTAAGAATCAGCGCAATAGACTTCCTATTTTTAAAACCCTTTTCTTCTCCCTCACGAGAACTCTACGTTTCCTGGTCCAGCAATCAACACCTGCCCTGGGATGCATGTTGCAGGGCCGAACCGGGGCGCCGTTCGGTGCAGCCACTCATATTTTAGATTTATCTTTTGTTTTTGTGCAGCTTATTCTTTAATGTCTGCATGGAAAATGTGTTCTGTCGGAAAGAGTGACTCACTCAATAAAAACCCCTACATGCTTGTATTATGATATGACTCCTTCTCCACTGGGATATCAAGTTGCTGAGGATGTTTAGGCTATGCATCTGTTGCTTATAATTTTAGGCCAGACATTGGTGGTGATCGACAGCACTTTCACCGGGATGTCCTGTAATTGCGTGGCTAAATGACGCGTACTCGCTGCACGAGAGTGTGATGAAGCGAAGCCACATCGACATCCTTCATCCTTCGTTCATATCACTTCCTACAGCGGCCACTATTTATAGCGGTACCGTCCTCGGTGTAATTGACTTGTGTTGGTGAATGGACGCTGCAGGCATCGGAGTGCTTCCTGGAGACCACCAGGTGGTGGGCCAGAGGCTAAAATGAACCAGGCACACACACACACACGCACGCAAACATGCACGCACGCGCACACGCGAAGGCAAACATGCAGGCGTGCTTGCACACGCACGCACACACTCACTTTTTTTTTTTTTTTTTTTACACAGGTATCTGAACTTTTTGTCTCACGTTGGGGAATGGTACCTGGGCTATGTGTGGTGTTGAGATGCATCTCCGCCTGGCTGGAGACACAGGCCTTAAAGCAGTAAGCTTCACGATGGCACCTGCTAATGCTCATGGGATATGTAGGCAATGTGCCCAGTGCATGTTGAACTTAGAATTGAGACCTTTTATGACATGGACAGCCCAGCCATGGCATCGAGCTTTAGGAGGGGTCACCTACTGGGTTGGGGTTTGTTTTGTATACTATAGCGTCGTTAAATACTGTGAATTATTCCTCAAATGTGGGCTCCTCTGCCTTTTAACATTTTGAAATCAATGCGCTACAAATACAACCCAACATTACCAGCAATGGTCAAATACAAATCGACCTGATTTTTAATTACAGAAGATTAAGTCAATAAAAAAAAAATAAAGTTCTAGATGAGAGTAACACAAGTCTAATCACTTTTAGTATCTGTGGTAGGCCTATAAGTGGGGGTATGTTTGAACCCCCCCGCCCCCCCTGTTGTTCATACAAAGCAACCCAGACACAAGCTCACACACAGTATTTACACTTTAAATCTGCACCATAAAACATTCAAACATTTCACAAATCAAGTTGTACATTTACACTAACCAACCTTTTATTTTTTGGGATGAAATAGGCCTATTCGAAAATAAACCCCACAACATAGAAATAATACACATTTTCTAACTAGCTAACTTTCCTCTTCTGGCTTCTCTTCAACTCCTAAATCTCTCAGTGAAGAACCCCTGGGTGCCCTGTCTCCCACCCAGCACCCCTGGGTGCCCTGTCTCCCACCCAGCACCCCTGGGTGCCCTGTCTCCCACCCAGCACCCCTGGGTGCCCTGTCTCCCAGCCCCCTGGGTGCTGCTCCTCCCTCCTCCTCCTCCCTCCTCCTGCTGAGTTCAGGGTCATGTGTGGCTGAGCTCCGCCGGCGGGCACAAAGTGTTCTGGTGGTGCTGCCGGTACTCCTCCTCGGTCAGGGTCTTTTCCAGCTCCGCCCCCGGCTCCGCCTCAAAGACCTCGTCCCTCACCAGCTCCACGGTGACCGACGGCGGCTTGAGGCACGCCCCCCGGCCGTCCGGCGGCGGGGAGGGGCGTGGCGAGTGGCGCGGCGAGTGGCGTGGCGAGTGGTGCGGCGAGTGGCCGGGCGGCGGCGAGGGGGACCCGCGCAGCGAGAAGCGCGGTGAGCGGCGCGGGGAGTGGCGCGGCGACGGCTGCAGCAGCTTCCTGCGCTCGTAGGCCTCGGCGCTGATGACGGGCACCAGCACGCGCGCCGTGTGGTGGAACATGCTGTAGTCCACGCGGTAGTGGCGCCGCGTCACCAGCATCATGTCCTGGAACAGCTGCCCCCACAGGATCTCCGGCGGGATGTAGGAGGTGCGCGTCTGGTGCAGGATGCCGGTGTAGTCATCGGTGTAGGTGAAGGACACCACCAGCTCGAAGTCGTCCTTGGCCAGGTCCTCCATGGTGCTGGCGTACAGAGGGCTGCGGCTGTCGATGCGGTGCGTGATGACCGTGGGCGTGACCAGGATGATGTCGCTCTGCCGCAGCTCCAGGTCCTTGTAGGTCACGTCCACGCGGCCGGTGGCGTGCAGCGTGGAGCGCACCATCTGGGCGCGCGTGGTGCCCTCCACCATGTGGTTCCGGCGGAAGTCGCCCACGCGCCAGGACAGGCACAGGAAGCCGTCGGTGAGGTTGACCACGGCGCAGTGGCTGAAGCCGATGGTCTGCGCGCGCTTGCGGGCCGACGCCATCTTGGCCACCACGATGCCGATGACGAAGGTGTCGATGACGCAGCTGATGACGTCCTGCACCGTCACCACCACGATGGCCACCATGCAGTTCTCCGACATGCCCCGGAAGCCGTAGCCGATGGTGGTCTGCGTCTCCAGGCTGAACAGGAAGGCGGCGGTGAAGCTGCGCACCTGGTACATGCAGGGGTCGTTGAGCTCCCCGCGCAGGTCCCCGTTGGCCAGCGCGATGACCCAGTATAGGATGCCGAAGAACAGCCAGGACAGGATGTAGGACAGCGCGAAGATCAGGAACATGACCCGCCAGCGGATCTCCACCAGCGTGGTGAAGATGTCCGTGACGTAGAGCAGCCAGGGCTCGGGCACGTGGCGGAACAGCACGTTGCAGCCGCCCTCCTTGCGGACGTAGCGGAGACGCTTGTGCTGGCGGCCGTTCTCCGTGGTCACGCTCAGGGCGGCGGTCTCATCGCCGTGGCCCACCGTGGCGTACTGTTTGCACATCCTGGCAACGTCTGCGGGGCGGAGAGGGAACATCGAACATCGCACGTTAGTGATTGCATTTCTTATCGTACATTATGGTTACGCCGAGGGCGTAGCTTTGGGTCGATGGTGTTGAGTGATAAAGCGTCGTGGGCGTTTGGAGTCGATGCGTTTGGTACAGATATTAAGAGTGGGAACATCATAGCTGCACTGAGGAACAGTATGAGCACGCCAAATGACGCATGCGGCACCAGAGAGACACCCACCATCCTAGAGTAGAGCACAATAACACAGGAACTTCTCGCTGAGAGTTTGGCTTGGTGTGTCTCCTCTCCCTGGCTGACACTACCAAATGTGGATTTTTTTAAAGTAGCGGTCAAATTTGCTAATGTTGTTTATCCGTTTTGAATAAGGATTGTTTTTGTCAGGGGTAGGGCGAACCCACAAAGTTGTGTGGGAAAGAATCAATAGAGCAATGCAGGTCAGGATGTTTGGAGCAGGCAAAGCGACCTATCAATGAAACCCAAAGAGCCATTGACTGAACTAATCCCAGCACTGGATTGTCGCATGTCTCGCGAATGATTCTTGAAGAAAATATGTTTGCATTTTTTTCAATTACATATTTTGATACAGTTATTGTGGCAGAGACGAAAGCTAAGCTTGATTGTGTTTATACACAGAGACCCAAACACAGTACACACACAAGCTGGGTTTCCATAAGTTAAAAAAGAGGCGGAAGAAAACATATTCAACAGACGATTTAGCAGGCCAGATTTAGTAAAGCCTTGCTAAATCTAAATTGCCATTAAAAATGGAAAATGTCAAAATATATCTTTTAATGTATTTGTTTAACGCACTGACCTGTTACTTCCACTCCTAATACTTTGGGATTTCACTGATATTCCAACAAAGGCAGATTCCATGTGTTGTTCTCATGCAGAAGATGGACCACATGGCCCTGCTCTTACCTAAGCCAAGCTTGCCCACTTTCCGTCTTCTTTTTTTTCCAACCACTATTGTTGGAGGAAACAATTATCAATGGAGTCCTCAGAGTATCAGAATGATTGGCTGACCGCTGGAAATCTACCCCTCGCTGACCCCGCTCTCATTCAAAGACGAATGCATTTTAAACGTCTTACAACAAACGCTGCAGTGATGCAGGAAAGACACAAGTGTTTCAGTGGATTTGTTTCCATTGTGGGTTCTTCTCATAATCTCAGTCTCGTGTTTGCTTTCATATCTTCAACATGTGTTCGTGTTTGACTCTCTGTACTTCCACTGCGTTTAAGGTCTTGGTGTGACCCCGTCTGGGAAGGTTCACCCTACACTCTCCTCCATTCCTCTCTGTGTTGCTGTGGAGCTCCTCTGATCCGACTTGCCCCCGTTGTCTCTGTTTTCAGTGTAATGTCATCTCAGACGCTCCGAGGTAACGATGGCTCTGAATGAATGGCCGTGTTGCTTTATGTCGTCCCGTCCTAGCTACGTGTGAAAGGTTGACTGTGTTGTCATAACATCGCCCTCTGGATAAGTGCACGCACAAGGACGGGTCAGGGCGAGGATGTTGGAGCGCTCACTGGCGCGGGATGATGCTGACCGCTCAACGGGGACGGCGATTAAGGAACGGTAGTAAACAGCTTACTGCACCCGCCAGCGTTCTCACAGGCGCAAGAATTAGTGAATGGATTAAGGCTGTCTTGAGGGATCGCCGCCGTGCAGCACGTAATGCAGGTTAAACACGCGTCTGTACAACAAACATGTCGGCACAATAAACAGGCACCAAGGCCTGAAGCACGGCAACAAATAAATAGAGAAGGGGTCTGCTGTTTGACGTTCCTCTGTATCTCTGGGAGATGAGTCAACCCTTGGGATAACTGTTCCCCGCGGTCAACGCTTATAAACCAAAGACCTGAGCCCCTTCTCTCCGGGGTGGGGTCCAGCAGAGGGCTGAGCCCCTTCTCTCCGGGGTGGGGTCCAGCAGAGGGCTGAGCCCCTTCTCTCCGGGGTGGGGTCCAGCAGAGGGCTGAGCCCCTTCTCTCCGGGGTGGGGTCCAGCAGAGGGCTGAGCCCCTTCTCTCCGGGGTGGGGTCCAGCAGAGGGCTGAGCCCCTTCTCTCCAGGGTGGGGTCCAGCAGAGGGCTGAGCCCCTTCTCTCCGGGGTGGGGTCCAGCAGAGGGCTGAGCCCCTTCTCTCCGGGGTGGGGTCCAGCAGAGGGCTGAGCCCCTTCTCTCCGGGGTGGGGTCCAGCAGAGGGCTGTCCCGTGGCCAGAGGGAAACCACACAGGGCCGAACCTCGCGGAGGGCGAGCGAGGGAAAAACAACAAGTGGAAACTGGAAGGGCCTGACGGCGCGATCTGGGGCCCGGGGAAGGATCGATCGGGGCCAAACCACGGAGAGAGCATCCTCCTCTACGCCCTAACGGAGGTCTGACCGCCGCTATCTGACGGGAGGGGGACTCTGGCTGGAGGTCATGGGGGTGGAGTGGACGAGGTCATGGGGGTGGAGTGGGCGAGGTCATGGGGTCATGGGGGTGGAGTGGGCGAGGTCATGGGGTCATGGGGGTGGAGTGGACGAGGTCATGGGGTCATGGGGTGATGCAGTCGGGGCCTCCCTCTACGTGACACAACATCAGAAGGTGAACTCAAGAACAAGAATGACAAGAGATTGATATTGTTCAACAAAAGTTAACCGATTTAAATGTTTTATTATTATTGAGTTTGTTTTGGCTCAAAAAATGTGGCAAAGCAAAAGTCATGACATGGAACTATCTAACTTGTCACATGATATAAAACATACAATTATTATTTAGAAATGACACTAACTCTATCGGATATTTTATTGCTTCAAAATGTATTTGATTATACCACTTGGATTCATACACAAATATAGTTTTATCTACAATATTATAGCAGTTAGTAGCCATGAATTGTTTTGTTCATGTTTGACTTAAATGTTCGGCATTTGAGTAAGCTGTCTTGCTGTAAAGCCCTACAGCAAGACAGAATTGGGATGAATGCATCACCATTTGAAATTGGCCTTGAACCTGCACTAAACTAAAGTAGAATATTAACAAAATATCACAATGACCTTTGACAATTATGTAAAATTGCATTCATTAAAAATCATGTCAATATTGTACAGTGGTTTAAAAATGGAACCAGGGAGTTTCCATCAATTCTACGCGATCGTGTCTATACTAACAGTCCTAAATGTTTGCTCGTGGCTAGTATATACACCATTAAAATGACATACTCTATTGAATAGCTTAACAGCCATCATCCGTTTTTGTAGCATTTGCCTCTGTTGAAACAGACAACATTGAAAGTTTCCACTGAGGTATTGACCCACTAGGTTGAGCTGTTCTCTCTCCTCAACGACTGGACCCCTTCTCTGAAGGACCTTATGGCTTCAAATAGGCCCCTCTGTGTACACAACACATAGCCTGGTGCTGAACAGACACTACCAGCACTGGCCGTGCCCTTTGGCACAAAGTCTGTCAGGTCTGGCGGGGGAACACAGACTGTGTGTGCTGGAAGATGCCGTTTCAATCAAAAGCTCTCCGTAGTGAGAGGTTTTTAGAGAGGGGGCAGCTTTTGTTTGATTGTTTCTCAACTAACGATGAGGGAAAAAAGCTTTGAGGTCAATACATGTGTGTCATTCACTCAAAATGTTGAATCAAATTATTGGAGGCAGCTGAGGCAATTAACATATTTCTTTCCAAAAACATTTGCGGCCCCATAACAGCAACATTACAGGCTAGCTGACAGGGAAACATGGCGACTCACTGGATGTAGAGCACAGGAATGGTAGTACACCCTCGGATGGCTGGTTTAAGTGACGCGGGCCTTTCATCTACTAACTGACCTTCCGCTGTACTGGAGCTCAACTCTCCTACCTGTTGGCTCAGACCTCGGATAATGATTTACTGACGAACCGATTGACCGGTGTGGTGGTGCCCAGAATCACCACAGCGGAGACCTCGCTGTCCTCTCTATCGTAGTGGTAACTTAAACGTTTTAACATTGGACACAAGTTTGGACACAGAAATGTATGTCACACTTTTTACGTTCTAATTGTTCTTGGCTTAAAAGGGTGTAGAATCACTGCAGGTGGAGTAATTAGTCCTAATGGTTTAGCAGATTTGAATATCAAATAAAATGTTAAATGAATGCCGTCAGAGACAAGCCTTGTCTTCAGGTGATGTTAAGAAGATAAATATGAAGACGTGTATTTATGAAGCAGACTCTCTGCTCTTGCGTCAACAACGATATAGCACCAACATCACAAACCGCAAAGAAGACAATCTCTATTTTTAAGGTGATTTGAAAGATACTAATATTATGCAGTTCAACAAAATAAGTTATCCTTTAGAGGAACGTTGTAAAACCTCCATGTCCAGCTTACCACTGTGAAATCTGGGCTTTTGTAAGTGAACAAAAGGATGAATTAAGCCTTTCGGGGATCACGTTTCATTGCTGGCTTGTTCTTTCTTGTCAGATTACAGATTGTTGTGTTGACTACAACACTTCTTTATGTCACCAACAACTTGACACCTCAGAAATAATACGCTGTAACTCACTGTTAGGCTAAGCCCCAAAAACAGAACTGAGGAAAGTTATGAAGGACATTAAAAATCGCCACATAGTGAGCTGTTATTTTATTTTTATCAGTGCTCAAACTAAATATTTAATATACACACTTCCATATTTGCAGCGTTGGACAATGACCTATAAAAGCAGCTCTGCAAAAGTCCAACAGGTACAATTGCACACACACCCAAAAGAATCTACAAATGAAAAGCTTGTTGGTTGGATCAGCTGTGAAGCTTATTGTTAACGAATGAGTTCCTACCTGGAGACTGAAGTTCAGAGTGCTGCTGAGCAGAGAGCCGGGCTGTCCCAGAGTGAACCGGAGCTGGGTACCTGTCACAGCGGACCAGCTCACCTGCTGCTCTGCGATCACTGGACTCTAACGCCTCCCTCGGATATATGATGGACACTGAGGGGTGTGTGTGTGTGTGTGTGTGTGTGTGTGTGTGTGTGTGTGTGTGTGTGTGTGTGTGTGTGTGTGTGTGTGTGTGTGTGTGTGTGTGTGTGTGTGTGTGTGTGTGTGTGTGTGTGTGTGTGTGTGTGTGTGTGTGTGTGTGTGTGTGTAGGGATACCTGTATTTTTGCTTTTGTGCATGTGTTTTGGGCATTTACTCGGCCCATGGGCGTGTCCGTATTTGTGTATGTGTGTGTGTGTGTGTAACTTCACTCTAATAACAGATTACTATTTACTATTACACCATAACCATAATGCCGTGGCCATTACCTCATTCCATTCGTCTCAAGGTAAAGAGAACGATTCCACCTGAAACAATGCCCGTGTTTCTCCTCAAACTGCCTCAGCTCCGACATCAAACACAGGCTCTGGTTAAAGGATTTCTTATGCAATGGGATAATGGTGCTGGTTACTTTGTTTGTGGCTCGTCTCTATTATTGTGCCCAAGACAACATTGCAAGAAATAATTATCCGGTGTTTGATTCAGTAATGTAAACCAAGGCAATGAGGTGGAAGGAAACACCTGAATAAAGTAAGCATCAGTAAAGATTAAGAATAAATAACAAAGAATAAAGATTCTGTCGAGGATGAGAGAACCACTTGAGGAATTTTGGACGTTTAAGTTTTAAGTTCCCCGTTTCACAGATGTGGGCTTTTACACTGTAATTCCTTGTTTAACCCCTTGTTATTGATAGATTGATCCCATGTTCAGATTAATGTCTGTATCCAATTAATGTGAGACAGCTATACCAGAAGAACGTTCCTTCTTCTTCTTCTTGTGTATTACAAATGGTAGGCATCATAGTTAGTGCAACATAACCACCTTGGACCTGGCTTCTTACGAGGCATTTACAATCGATCTGTACCCACACTTTCAAAGACAGGCACTCTGATTAACTTCTGATAAACTGTTTAACAACCGGGCTGCCTTGTGGGTATACTCTTGACCTGCATACATAATTGTTGGATGAAAATCCCGCAATTATCTAGAGCGATTTTTTTAATCACAATTGCAATCCCCCGATTCCCCCGGAGAAACCCCACCTGCCTGGCCTCGTTCCCGTCTGAGCTGCTTTGTGCCGCCCGGTGTGTTCCTGCCGGATCTAAGTTGGTGCTTTGTGCTCCTCGGGTCAGAGTGTCAGTGTCCGGACGGTGTCCCTCGCTCTGTGTTTGTGTTTATTGTGTTCTGCTCTCACCTTGTCCGATGGGAATCGTTTGGGTCTTAATCCTCTGTCCCTACAGTATGGGATTGTTCTCTGTTCATACCTAGAAGAACAGTGTAACTCAGGTTTCACATGCATGCACGCCTGTACACGCACACGCACGCACACGCACACACACACACACACACACACACACACACACACAAACAGACTCTCGCTCTCACTCTCTCGTGGGAGAAATTGACTGGTTCACATTATGTGAAAGAAGGTTTCTTTTATCTTTCAACCCAAAGATAGATCTGAGGCCATGGAAATCTGACATGTTTCCGTTATGGTTATTTTAATGTTTCCAGCATCTTCATCTAACTGATTGAACCATATCCACTCTTTAGCATAATGTCTGTGAATATAAAATGTAAAGCAATTCTGAGGAGTGCAACCTTTAGAGATTTGAAACAATTTGTGATGGCAATGTGCCACTCTATGTGAAAATTAGTGAGTTCAGTTGGAATATAAAAAAATGGAATATATAGCATCCATCAATTAAGATAAGAGCTACTATTGTTTCTTAGAAATGGCATAGCCATACGTCTCCTATGTATAATATAGTGAGTTTAATGTTTTCTGAGAATATCTATTAAGAGTTAACTGTACTGCCGATTTACAGTTAAGACCGCTTCCGGATAATTTCCTCCCAATCAGAGATAGGATTAGCATCTCCTCTCTGATTGGTTCAAGGAACCATCATGCCTGTCAATCACAGGTTCCGCAAATTCTCACTGGCGGAGAAGCCGAGCGAGGGAGGGTGCAGAAAGGGTGGGGACGTTTTTTCGGGGTTGTTTTAGTTTTGCTTTCTAGTCTTTCTTTCTTCTGCCCTTTTCTGCTCCCTTTCTTTCCAACTGCTGAATCGTACCTCCAGTGGTGTTAATAGAGAGCGAGCATGGAGCCAATGAGAGAGAGCCAGGGGCGGTTCTAAGGGGGGGGGGGGGCAGCAGGGGCCAGTGCCCCCATAAAACTGAGTTCGTACCCCCTAGTGGCCCCCCATCCAAGCGTTGTTTTTTTCCTTTTCGCTCCGTCCGGCCGGGGGGTCGATTGCTTGCGATGGTGTGGCCCTGACGCACAATCGCAACTTGAGATTTATAATACATCATTCTGACTTTATTGCTGCTGGGGATGATACTGAGTGGTTTGATGTCAGTGAAGGAAGCCCAAAATGTTGTAACATTGACAATTGCCTTAGCCAATGAAACATTTCAAATGTATAATATTGACAATTGCTGTAACTGAAGGAAACACTTAATACTATGCTACTGAAATAAATGCAGTAACGGGAAACAGCCAATTATTGTATATTACAATTACAATTAGGGCATTTAGCAGACGCTTTTATCCAGTCGCGACTTACATCGGTTAATACACACATTGACACACCGACGGCAGAGTCAACCATGCAGGGCGACAGCCAGCTTGTCAGGAGCAGTTAGGGTTAAGTGTCTTGCTCAGGGACGCGTCTACACTCAGCTAGGAGGAGCTGGGGATCGAACTAGCAACTGCTCTACCTCCTGAGCTAAGCCGACCCGCAGTTTTTGAATGCCGTTACTTAGTACTAAACTAAATATTTTGCGTCCCGGGTTCAATGCGCCAACGAAACAACTGGCCCCAGTCTGGCCCCCCCCATGAAGATGGGTCTAGAGCCGCCCCTGGAGACAGCCGGCTCCTCCCTCCCACCAGCCCTCCCTGGTTTCCACTCGAGGACCTTCCGGAGATCAGAATACACTCCCAGCCTAATCGCCCTCTATCTTTTCACACTCTCCTTAAGGTGTGAACGTGCTCATTAAGCCCTGCACCGCTGAAACTCGACAACAGAGCACTCCCTATTGGTCAGGTGACGAAGGTGACGTCCACTTTTGTGATTCTGTGGTAAACCAGCGAACGAGACAGCGTTGGAGTTCTGTGATAAAAGTAGCTGAAATCATAACATTCAATAGGGACACATTATGTACAACAGGACCAGAAAGACCATTTGTGCTTTGGCTGTTTTGAGGTTTAAGACAGCGTAACATAACAATAAGGACACACATCCTCCTAAATGAATCATGTGTTTGAAGCAGAGGTTTGTCAAACTGTCCACTGTGCATGAATTCACGGTTAATCTCTTTGATTGAACGTCTCAACGACCAAATAGTGAATACCATGTTTAGGTATTATGACGGTTTTTAAATGACTATACACTGCAAAACCAATGCCAAAGAAAACATAGGTCATCATTTGGCATTAAATGCTACAACAGCTTTAGAAATTGTAGCTTTCATTTGACTAAATTAGAAACAGAACTGGCCCTAATCTCCTAATGCCTTCTAATATTGTAGTACCTCTGGGCCATAATGCCACATTTCTACAGTTATGAGGCACATCATGTCTTTTCCAAATAAACAAACTGCGTGTGTGTGTGTGTGTGTGTGTGTGTGTGTGTGTGTGTGTGTGTGTGTGTGTGTGTGTGTGTGTGTGTGTGTGTGTGTGTGTGTGTGTGTGTGTGTGTGTGTGTGTGTGTTAATAAAGGCCGGAACACAGTGAACCATAACTAAGTACACTCATTTTTTCCATGTGAAAAAGTAACTATTTGTTCCCAATAAATCTGAAAATAACCTGATTGACAGACTGCCCCAGTTCACCGGTGGCCATGGAGAAAGCTCAGAGCCAGCTCACATCAGCCAACACAGAAGGTTACACGAATGAAATGAGAAGCAGACGTATTTGAAATGCTAAAACAACGCCATCACACATTTCCTGAAGCAGTACCTCGATGAAGGAAGGCTTTTAAAGCATTGTAGACTGGTATCTCTGCTTGTGGCCCATAGGGCTGTTATTATTATTATGGGCTGAAGCACAGACTGCTTCACACAGGCAAATTGATATCATATTGTATCATGCTTATTATTGTATTTGCATGTAGCATCCTTGTGTACCTCGAGATTCGCTTTTCAATCCAATGTATGATTTAATGATGATGTGTTTTGTATGTGAAGTCTATATCTCTTTGCTAAAGCTCTAAGCTATTTATTTTTTCTTAACAAGTAAACCTGATGGAGCGATTGTGATATGATTGCAAAGCTTCTGGTTTTATACTTCCATCCCGGTTTGAATTGTACTTTTGCTTTAGTATTTTCAATACATTAAATATTTCTATGTAATGCATTGACGCGACACTTCCAAATTAAGCTGCACATTCCAGATCTGTTTATGGCTGACATATGCACTTCCTGCAATCATTTGCAATGCTTGCTTATATACATCAACACAGAAGCGTGTGAGTGTGTTTGTCTGGCTGTCTGTGTGTGTCTGGCTTTCTGTATATGTGTGTGTGTGTGTGTGTGTGTGTGTGTGTGTGTGTGTGTGTGTGTGTGTGTGTGTGTGTGTGCGTGTGGCTCTCTGTGTGTGTGTGTGTGTGTGTGCGTGCGTGTGGCTCTCTGTGTGTGTACGGGTCATTGTGCGTGTCTGGTTTTCTGGTTGTGTGTTTCTGCGTGGGTGGGTGTGTTTGTGTTTATGTGGGTGCGTTCATGTGTTGTGTGCGTGCTAGAGTACGTTTGACTGTTTGTTTGTTGGTATATGTGGATTAAGGATGTGCCTTCCCTCCCAGAAACGGCCAAACAAACAAACAAAGGTACAATGCAGACCGTATCAGTGCCATCAAACAGCTGCTGAGGGGGGGGGTCAATGCAGGCCAACTCACTAAGAATAATTCTTGAAAGGATTTCAGGAATCTCATGGAGATTAAAGGTTGGTTCAGGGAGTGTGACCTAGTGGCGGGGGGGGGGGGGGGGGGGGGGTGGGTGTGTGTGTGTGTGTGTGTGTGTGTGCGAGAAAGAGAGCCAGATAAAAGGGATTTTTGTATGGTTATGTGAAGAAAAAGAGGGAGAGTGTGCATATGAGAGTGTGCGCGTGTGTGTGTGTTGCAGCCTTCTTATTGACACCTAGATTGCCTTTACCTTTGGATATCTCAACAAATAAAAACGGATCTTATTGAGTTGAGTTCTTGTAAACACTTTTAGTTTCCACTCTGCATAACATGATTACTTTTTGGCATTTTGTCCAGCAGAGATTTTGCTCATTGTAAAACCACCTGCCAGCGTTCCCCCACGCATTGACTATGCAGTGCAATAAATCCATAATTTAGTACAACTTGCATTTACAAGTGGCCGCGTGGCCTAATGGATAAGGCGTCTGACTTCGGATCAGAAGATTGGGGGTTCGAGTCCCTTCGCGGTCTTCGCTCTTGAGGGGGGCAGAAGAGTCTTATGGTTTGGGTTCTTGACTCCGAGCCACCGTCACTTTGGATAAAAGCTTCCGCTACGACTCAAGCACTCACTCAACAATACACAGGATACAAACATGCCGACAAGGACCCACAAGCCAGAGAGCCACAATTAGACGCTATTTAAGGCCTCATTTCACACAATCAGTGAAGGGTTTTGTGTGGTTTCAGAGAGTGCAGTGAGCTGTTCACACGAGGGTAAAATGTGCCACAGCTAGATAGATAGAAACTCTAATGGTTGTGGGTTCTCTATAATGGTTCTGGGTCTCTAAGGGTTCTGGGCCTCTAAGGGTTCTGATCCTCTATAATGGTTCTGGGCCTCTGTAATGGTTCTGGGCCTCTAAGGGTTTTGGGCCTCTTTAGGGTTCTGGGCCTCTATAATGGTTCTGGGCTCCTAATGCCGCGTTTCCACTGCAGGGTGCGGAACGGATCGGATCGCAAAGGGGCGGTAGGGAGGGGGCAGTATAGCCCAGCTCAGTTCCGAGGTCGCGTTTCCACTGCCGACAGTACCCTTGGTGGTAGGCCGGATGTCAATCGCCGCGGCAGCTACGTAAACATCGTAAACAACGTCTTCCTCCGCAAGAATGCAGACGAACGTCTCCACCTCCTTGTTCGCCCAAGCAAGCTTTTTACGCGACATGTTAATTGTAAAGAATAATACCTCGAGGCTACTGTTTGTTTGTTTTTATCCCCGCGTCACCCGGAAGTGACGATTCTGTCGACCAATCAACGGAGGGGGGGTGTAGCTAGAATTCCAGGGTACCCTTTCAGGCGTCTGGTCTCGTTTTGGGTACCGCAACGGAGGAGTCCCTAGAATGGGGTCGGAACGGGTACGGCAAAGTCCGGGTCACGCCCACTTTTGGCGGTGGAAACGCGATCCGACCCGCACCTTTGCGATCCGATCCGTTCCGCACCCTGCAGTGGAAATGCGCCATAAGGGTTCTGGGCCTCTTTAGGGTTCTGGGGCTCCATATTGGTTCTTAGCTTCAAGATCAGTTCTTTTTCTTTTCATTGTCGACGTTGTCCACCAAATAAGTTATCATTCAGGGGTTGGCTTAGCTCAGGAGGTAGAGCAGCTATTTTGTGACCGAAAGGTTGCTAGTTCGATCCCCAGCTCCTCCAAGCTGAGTGTTGATGTGTCCCTGAGCGAGACACTGAACCCTAACTGCTCCTGACGAGCTGGCTGTCGCCCTGCACGGTGTGTGCATTAACAATGTGTGTATTAACCGATGTAAGTCGCTTTGGATAAAAGCTAAATGTAAATGTATTATGTTTGTTATGTGAGTGTTATGTTATGTTAGTGTTTGTTTTAGGCCTGTTTATTTGTTTTAGGCCTGTTTATCAGTACAAAAACGTGGGGGAAGTAAGTCCGACATGGAGGTTCTTCAATGTCTGGACTCTCTGAGCTAACGGCTAACCGGCTCAGTCCCGGCGCACACATCAGGGGCCGAGGTTCAGCCCAGAGCCACGGAGCTCTGGTTTCCTGTGTGTCTGTGTGTGTCCTGGTTCATTCAGAAGCAGCCGCTCTGCAGCGTGCGTGTGAGTTCCATCAGCATTCTTATGACATGCCTCATGGGGCCACGATGTGATGCTAATCCAGCCCAGCACTAGAGAGGAGGAGGAGAGGGGAGGGGGAGGAGGAGGAGGAGGGGGGGGGGGAGGGGGAGGTGGATGAGGGGGAGAGGGGGAGAGGGGGAGGAGGAGGGGGAGGAGGAGGAGGGTGGAGAGGGGAGGAGGAGGAGGAGGGGCGGAGGGGGGAGGGGGAGGAGGAGGGGGGGGGGGAGGAGGGGGAGGAGGGGAGGGTGGAGAGGGGAGGAGGGGGAGAGGGGAGGAGGAGGGGGAGGAGAGGGGAGGGGGAGGGGGAGAGGAGGAGGAGGGGGAGGAGGAGGAGAAGGGGAGGGTGGAGAGGGGGGGAGAGGGGAGGAGGAGGGGGAGGAGGAGGAGGAGAGGGGAGGAGGCGGAGAGGGGAGGAGGAGAAGGGAGGGGGAGGAGGGGAGGAGGAGGGAGGAGGAGGAGGGGGAGAAGGAGGAGAAGGGGAGAAAGGGGGAGAGGAGGAGGAGAGGGGGGAGAGAGGAGGAGGAGAAGAGGGGAGGAGGAGGGGGAGAGGGGAGGAGGAGGGGGGAGAGGAGGAGAGGGAGGGGGGAGGAGGAGGAGAGGGGAGAGGAGGAGAGGGGAGGACGGGGAGAGGGGGGAGAGAGGAGGAGGAGAAGAGGGGAGGAGGAGGGGGAGAGGGGAGGAGGAGGGGGGAGAGGAGGAGAGGGAGGGGGGAGGAGGAGGAGAGGGGAGAGGAGGAGAGGGGAGGACGGGGAGAGGGGAGGAGGAGGACAAATTTGGGAGAGAGGAGGTAATTCTGCAGCACAGACTGGCTGCGGGTGGAAGAGAGGAGCTCCTCCCCGGTTGTAGATCTGCTCCCCAGCCCATTTCTTTTTTAATGATCTTTTTTTATCTTCTGCTTCTCACATCCATCATGGCGAGCTGTCAAGTATGTGTTACAAAAACTGTAATAAGGTCAACTGAGGGCTTTAAAAGTCATTTTTAGAGAATCCCTTAAGAGTTAAATTCTATAAAACACTGGTTCTCACTGTTAACCACACGAACACGTTTCTCTCTCAGGATTCGGGCAGCACAGTTAAAGTGTCACCCCAGCGTGTGTCTTCTTCGCTGTCTTTCTAAATGCTCCGATGCTCTTGTCAACGCTTTGATTGGATGACTCCATTGTATCGCTCGCCGCTCTACAGCATTACATAATTTTCCGTACACGGTGCCCATGCAGTGTTCTCCCTGCCAGAGTTCATGGGCTCCTTTGAGCTGCGTATCAAACAGGTTCAACCGCCTGGAACTTCAAGGCTCAGTTTCAAGCGGTATGCTCTGAAATAACTGTGTGTGTGTGTGTGTGTGTGTGTGTGTGTGTGTGTGTGTGTGTGTGTGTGTGTGTGCGTGTGTTCTCGTGTGTTCTCGTGTGTTCTCGTGTGTGCCTGTGTGTGTGATGGAAATGTCTTCGGTATGGAAATGCTTGATCCACTCTGAATTGTTCCCATCACATTGACTTTGACATGGATCTGGGTGAGCCGACCTGACATTGAGAGTCACTCGAGGATAGTGGGCGGGCTCGCTCCACTACTGCCTCGCAGCCTCGTCTCGGACCAATAAAAGAACGATCCAACTCCCCGTCGTAAAGTGTATTTCGGGAAAAATTGCAAGTATTGCAAAAATCATCAGAAAACAACTTTGTGTTTCTGTTTGTGCTCAGAACCACGAGGCAGATGAGCCACATGTTGTCTTGAGTGTGCCCATGCAAGACAGACTTAGACGTTGAAATCTCTCTGCAGGAAATAATAAGCCAAACCAAGACTGCATCGCCCATGCTGTTCAACTCCCATCGCTGGAGTTGGCTTCCACCACTCAGAAGCCAATACTCAGATTAACAAACTCAACGTCTTGCTTGAATGATTGATTGATGGGACGAAGGTGCATTATTGCTCTTACCTTGCATGTGTATTATCCGTTTCCCGTGGTAATGCCAGGCGCTGGTTCCAACAGGGACATAAGCTGCACCTTGCAACCTTTGCAAGTAAGACAGTCCCTGTGGAAAATGGTTTGCATGGTCATTTTCTCCTGAACGAATGGCTAACCTTGTGGAATAAACAGGCCAAAGTCCCACCGAACAACACCAAGGAATCCTGTTGTTGCATAGTCATGATTTCCATCATGGAATGAGAGTGGGTTTCAAACAATGAACAACATTTGAAACAATCTAAATGTCGAACAAAGATTTTACATTTTAATGTTTGTCATTTCGGAGGCTGTGAACCATTTTCGACCGTGTTCTCACATGATCTTCAACAGGCATACCATTTGGTCACTGTGTAAAATATCTTTGTTTTTGAATTTGAGCGGAGACGTACGCTTTAATATCTTCACACGTGGAGGAAACTCCAGCTAACATGCAGGGGACGTGGAGGGTCGTATGTTCACATAGCATGAGAAGGACAAATGAAAGGTTTCTCTTTCTTTGTCCCGATCCCCTTCTCTCTCCCATCTCACTTCCACAGCTTTGGAAACTTCTCTGGGGTTTATTTGTGGATCGAAACAGCGGAGGAGAGTTGCTAGTAAGTGTTTCCAGCCAGTTGTTGAGGCGTTTTTTTCCGTGCTATCGGCTCTTCCTTTTTCTGGTCAACTCAGCAACTTTTGCGGTCCTATACCTTTTTAAGTTGACTTAAGAAAACATTAACGGAAGTTTCTGCATTCGACCGGATTTTAGGGCGTTTGATAATCATTTGGAAAATTGTCACTCTGTATAAACAGCTGTCTACTCTAAACAGTAGCAACAAGGTACTGTGTGTGTGCACATGCACATTCACGAGTGTGTGTGTGTGTGTGTGTGTGTGTGTGTGTGTGTGTGTGTGTGTGTGTGTGTGTGTGTGTGTGTGTGTGTGTGTGTGAGTGTGTGCATGCACAAGCGTGAAAGCATGCAGTGAGTTAGAAAAAAAACAGTAATAATTAACGCAGCAGCGGCAGCAGGCTGCCAACTGGTTTGTCGACCCTGAAACTCAAACCCCTGGCCCAACCCATGTGACCAGGTGGAGGCCGACGGCGGCCTGTAGCGCAGACACAGAAGACGCCAAGAAGCCGCTCAGTGATGTAAGCAGCGACAATGGCAGCCAGAGCAACCCTGTGAACCCTTCAGCAGAACCCTGTGAAGAGGCTGAAAAGAGGAAGGAAGGAAAACAAATAAAGTTTAAAGACAAATTTGATTTATTAAAATCGATATTGTTCTGGAACATCGGAGCGCCCGCTGAGTTTGTTAGGGGACGAGAAAGTGTTGGAACACGAACGCGCGTCCAAGTGAATATAACTCACGGCTGGGGGGGGGGGGGGGGGAGGGGGGGGGGGTGGTTTGTCGGCCTTGGGGGGCAAACCTGTTTTGGTCGAGTCAGACATGGAGGACACCAACGTCCCCAGACGTAGGACACACACCTTGGCCGTGGACCAGGGGACCCCAGCAGGGGGGGGGGTTGTCAGACAGGGGACGCCCGGTCAGGGAGCGTGACGCTAGCCCTTCGTGCCCACTGCATCCGTCCGCTGACGGACCCCGTTGACTTTGAATGGGGCGGAGACGCAGTGCATTGTGGGTCCATCCGCTCCGTTGGATCCGTCGGCTCCATCAAGAAAGTCTCTCTCGCTTTATTCCTCCTGTTGGATTCGATTTCATGTCTTGGAATGTCTGTCGCGCTCTCTCTCTCTCTCTCTCTCTCTCTGTCTCTGTCTCTCTCTGTCTCTGTCTCTGTCTCTGTCTCTCTCTCTCTCTCTCTGTGTCTCTGTCTCTCTCTCTCTCTCTCTCTCTCCCGACGATGCACTGTGCTGTGCACATCCCTGAGGAGAACGACAGATAGTCTCCACGCACTCACAACCCCAGACCGACGTGTGAATGAGGTCGTCCATCTAGGGCAGAGCTGCTCGCTGTGTGGCCGTCGTGGTCTGAGCAACCCGCACCTGGTTTTATTGAACAATAACTGAACAATCTGTGTATATGTTGTGTACATGGGGAATTAAAAATAACGACTTTATTCAAATAACATTTTCACAGACTTAATTACAAATGCTTAACAAGAATTAAGCATAACTTATCTCTCCGTCTCTCTCTCTCTGTCTTTCTCTCTCTCTCCCTATCTCTCGCTCCCCCTCTCTCCCTATCTCTCCGTGTTTCTCCCTCTCTTTCTCTCTCTCTCTCTCTCCATGTCTCTCCCCATCTCTCCCTATCTCTCGCTCCCCCTCTCTCCCTATCTCTCCGTGTTTCTCCCTCTCTTTCTCTCTCCCTATCTCTCCATGTCTCTCCCCATCTCTCCCTATCTCTCGCTCCCCCTCTCTCCCTATCTCTCCGTGTTTCTCCCTCTCTTTCTCTCTCCCTATCTCTCCATGTCTCTCCCCATCTCTCTCTCGTCCCCATTTATCTTCTGTGTGAGTGTGCAGACGGTCTAATTGAGCTTAAAAGTAATAATTGTTGTGTTTGACATTGTCTGCACTGCCTGCCCCTTCTCTCGCGGTCTCCTTTTTACATTGGCTCAAATTAGTCTCTGCTTTGTGCTTTGATTTTTTGAATTTTACCCTACCTTTGTGTAGATGCTGTCTGACTTTGTGTAGAAGCTGTCTGACTTCGTGTAGAAGCTGTCTGACTTTGTGTAGACGCTATTTATCTTTGTGTATATCCTGTGTAACTTTGTGTAGATGCTGTCTAACTGTGTGTAGATCCTGTGTAACTTTGTGTAGATGCTGTCTCAATAGGTATGGACGCTGTGTAACTTTGTGTAGATCCCATGTAACTTTGAGTAGATCCTGGGTAACTTTGTGTAGACCCTGTCTAACTGCGTGTAGACCCTGTTTAACTTCGTGTAGACGCTGTATATCATCGCCATGCTTGAAAGATCTCATCGCTGAATAAACCCATCATTATCACTTAAGCCTAATTCACAACATGTGGCTAATCTATTGATAAGCTATTGTTTATTTATCGTTACTTTATGGTCTCGGTAACTTGTAGGGCGGCCTGCTTGTAACTTTAAAAGGCACATGCTTTATCCTAAACTGTACTTTGCAGTGATGATTCTCACTGACGTTCATTTACGCACGCAGTCACTCAAACACACAAACACACAGTGGTGTTGGGATGAGTAATGGTGTTGCTAGGTTTGTGTGTATCTGTCTCTCTCTCTCTGTCTCTCTATCTGTCTCTCTCTCTTTTTCTTTCTCTCTCTGTCTCTCTCTTTCTTTCGCTCTCTCTCTCTCTCTCTCTATATCGCTCTGTCTCTCTTTCTGTCTGTCTGTCTCTCTAGTTCTCTCTGCCTCTCTATCTCTCTCTGTCTTGTACTCTTGAGTTTGCATCAGGTCATGCATTGAGTAAAAGCTTCCAAAAGATCCAATTTCATGACCACCAGTTATCAATGGGAGGAATTGGCGCACACAGATGTGTAGAAATATACACACAAACAGATGTACGTTGGAATATGCAGACACTCACACACACAGATATGTACTCGCATAAATACCTACACCGCGAGATTTCATATTTTCTCTGAAAGATTTTCCATAATGGGCAAAGAATGCATTATGTTTTTACCATTTCTCCTGGAATCCAACTACCTGTAACATTTTCCGATCTGCTAATATTTTCCATGACATTTTCCCACAGACGTCCAATCATTCCAACACATTATTAAATCATGCCTTGCATTATTATATTCATACAGCTGAAATGATTTCCT
>NC_082399.1:937361-1019004 GCF_031168955.1 Gadus macrocephalus
GTCGCGCGTCATTTATTAAAAATAGCTAAAACATGTCTTCAATAGGAACAAGATTACAAAAACCTCCAATAACCGGGTCATTGAGTTCGGTGTCTGTTTGGCGCGCCACTGTGCTCTGCGACCAATCAGCCGGCTCCTTCCTCTCCTAGCCGTGGACGGGGGTCACAAGGAGGTCGCCCAGCTGTTGGTCAGCAGGGGGGCCGAGGTCAACGGCACGCACACGGCCTGTCGATGGACCTGCCTCCACCACGCCGTCTACAAGGTGAGGGGGACACACAGAGACTGGGACCAGTGAATGAGGCTCCACTGAGTCTAAGGCACGCCGTTGTGTATTTAGATTCAGGGCAGTTAGCTGACGATTTGGTCCCACGCGACTTACATTCATGCACAAATCCGCACCCCGACGGCGGAGTCACCCCCGCACAGCGACAGCCAGCTGGGTCAGCAGCAGTCAGGGGGGGCGTCTCGCTCAGGGACACCTCGACGCTCCGCTAGGAGGAGCCGGGATCGAACCAGCGACCTTCCAGGTACGAGTCGACCCCGCTCGCCCTCCTCAGCCACTGTGTGTGTTCCCTTCCCCTCCCCCAGGGCTACAGGGAGATTGTGGGTGTTCTCATCGGCGTGGCTCGCCTGGAGGCGGTGGACGACCACAGCATCACGCCCCTCTTCGTGGCAGCGCAGTACGGCCGCCGCAGATGCCTGGAGGCGCTCGTCGGAGCAGGTCAGCCACCGTCTCATCAGGGGGGGGGGGGTCTGTGGTAAATGTCCTGGCGTTTGGCATTGACGTAGATATTTAATCTTTCGTATATCAAGATAGATGGAAACTTTATTAACCCCCTGAGGGGAAGTACCTTTGTTACCACAGCCGAGCAGTCGAGGGACAACACGGGATAAGATCAAATACAATAATACGAAAAATAATAATTGCTACAAAACAATAGGGATCCAACCTGTTGGCTTGGACCCCTAATAAGAATACTAATACTAATGAAAACAGAAATAGACGTTAATGTAAATGCTAAAGTAAATGCTTAAATAAAGACAAACAGGGCAAACCAAACAGACGGTATAAAGAATATTTATATGAATGATTCAGTGTGTTTATTCTAGGGGGAGGCTATGCAGAGTCTCTGAGTCTGGGGTCGTCTGCAGGGCTTGGGACACCGGACTGGGAGCCGACTGAACGCGAGTCCACTGACTGTTCTCCGGGTTCCTGTAGGGGCAACGTCAACGCGCAGGCGGCAGACCTGGCCACGCCGCTGATGCTGGCGTCCAGGAGGGCCACGAGGGCTGCGTGGAGGTCCTGGTGCAGCACGGGGCGGACCCCAACCTGGCCTGCAGCAGCGACTGGCCCCAGCTGCCCATCCACGCCGCCGCCGAGTTCGGCCACCGCCGGTACTGAGCCCCGTTCAGCGCTGGGGCCCGAGCAAAAGAGAGATCCCGAACTAAGTTTAGATCATGTAATCCGATCTTACATCTGGATCAATGACCTGGATCAATCAAACCTGCCATTTGGGTTTTTCAAAACGTTGAACTCGGTTTGGGATCTATTTGATCCGAAAAAACAGGATTATCCTGATCCCATCGGAAGGGTGGATTCCTTTGGTTATCCGGAAATTTGGTATTTGGATCACGTTGATCCAATCGAATGTTCCTTTATAAACTGGCATGCAAGTAAGATGGATCAGGTGATCCTGGATGGCAAAACAATTCCAAATCCGGATCAATTTGATCCAGATTAAATTTCTGAAAAACGTGGCCCAGGTTCTCTGAGTCAGCTGCCGCCGGTACTGAACCCCATTCCGCCGTAGGCTCTCTGGGGTTCAGGAGGTCGTGTTGGAGGGAAATGGCTCTTAAAGCACTGTGCACTGTGCACTGCTAAAGGGCACATCACATGGTCAGCAGTAAACCTCTAGAAGTCCCCTAAAGACGGCGTCCTTGACGGCGCGAGGCCTGCGATTGGATGCCTGTTGCGGAGTGGTAACGGTTAATCGTTTGATTCTGATGTAACGTAAGGGACGCAGCAGTGTGTAAACCGTAGCGGCTTTAAGCTGACGGCAGAACGGTGACCTGACGCCGGCCCTGATGTCCTCCCCCAGGATCCTGGAGAGGCTGATCGCCATCACGGACCGCGCCTGCGACCGCGGGGAGGGCCGGGTCAGCCCGCTCTACATGGCCGTGAGGAAGCCCAGTCCGAGCGTCGGGCTGCTGCTGAGGGAGGGGTACAGCCCAGACGCCCAGGACTGCACCCCCATCCTGGGCCTCCGCTCCCCACTGGCCTTCGCCTTATCGCTCACCCCCGACAGGCGCTGCAGGTGTGTGGGCCTGCCCTACAGTCAGTCACATTCTGGGCCTTTTGTCCGAAGCGACTTACAATCAGTACAGTTGTCAGAAGGAGAGAAACAACAAAATATCTTTGTCGGTGCAGTAAGGATGTTCATAGAACCAAGTGCTGAGCACTAACCATCACTAGGTTAACCCATTCCCCGTGTACAACAGAGATAGCTAGGATAAGATGCTACACAATGCTAAGTACTATTTAAGCAGGACGTACAATAAGTGCATACATTAAGTGCCAGGACGTACAGAATCCAATATACCACCCTCAGTGTGACTCGTCCCGGGCCTGCAGTGTACCCGTGGGGCAGAGACTGGTGGGGCGGGCGGATTGGTTCCTCAGGCGATGTCGTTCACCTTGGCGGGCTTGGCCTGCAGGCCTTGTATGTTTCACCCTATCTGTCTCCCTGTCTCCCTCACCAGTAGTCGGGCTGTTACTCTTATTCATCAGCTTTGGCCTTTATTTACACGCCATGCATTGATACAGTGATGGGAACAACGGCACTTTTTTCAGTAATGTCCGACCAACCAGATCTCTAAGCCGAGCGGCAAAGCTTTACTTGAACTGTCGTCCTTGGTTAGCGGACACGAGACAATCCCATAATTGATGACAAAGAATTGGCTGAGGTAGGGTAACATCTCATGGTAAGCCAATCTGAGGTAGAGTCGGGCAGTTGTTGTTTTAATGTACTTGAAAGTAACGCAATAGTTATAATACCCTACAGTAACTAGTTACTTTAGTAATTTGTAACTGAGTAATTCATTTAGTTTCTTTTTTAAAGTAACCTGCCCAACACTGTCCATTTATCACTGTGACTATAATGACATTAAAGTCTTTTTGACATCTTGAGGAGTGCGATCCAATTAACCCCCGTCTCCTTAAACCTCAGTGAGTCGGTGAGGCTGCTGGTGGCCGCCGGCGCCCGTCTGGACGAGGACCCCTGGATGCACGCCCTGGCCCTGGGGAACACGGAGCTGCTGAGGCTCATACTGAGCCATAGGGGGCTGCCCGGTCCCGGGGGCCCCAGAGGGGAGGACCGGGGTCCCCGGTGCGGTGTTAAGCCTACAGGAGCTCAGAGGGCTGGTGTGTGTGGCCCTCAGCGCGGTGCGAAGCGCCCCCTGCTGGCTGCCCCTGCTACTGCGGGCCGGACTGGACCCTTCTCTCCTGCTGCAGCCCAACATGTAGGTCCTTCACGGCTAGCTTCTCCAGAGCGGCTGGACTGGAGACGCAGGACCCAGATCTCTTGTTGTTGTTGTTGTTGTTGTTGTTGCTAGGCTCCATTGTTTTCTGCTGAGGGTTTACGTTGCCCCTTACCCCTTCAAAACAAGGGGAGGGGTAAGGGGAAGAAAATGGGAATGAATGGGATTGGGCCTATAAATGGGGCCTAAATCCTATCGGGGCCCCTTTCGATCACAGTGCACAGAGTAGAATCAGACCTATGTTGCAGACAAAAAAATCTGCCTGCAATTGTCTTTCAATCCCTCCTCTCTCGGCCTCTCCACAACACCGGCTTGACAATGTGTCTTCCTTTGGCAACCGCCGTGTTGTGCTTTGGCAGGCTCCAGGAAGCAGACGGTGATGTGTTGAACTACCTTCTGGCGTTTGTGAACTGGTCCACTCTGAGTCCGCCCCTGAGGCGCGTTCTGGACCTCAGGCTGGAGGAGCGGTCCTGGACGCCTCACGCGCGTTACGGTACGGGGACGCACAGCGGGTTGAAGCACTCCTCCTCCTGCTCCTGCTCCATTGTGGATCGTCAATAACTTCCTCTCCCTCCCCCCGTCTCCCCCCCACCCCTCTCCCTCTCTCTCCCTCCCCCTGTCTCCCCCCCACCCCTCTCCCTCTCTCCCTCCCCCTGTCTCCCCCCCACCCCTCTCCCTCTCCCTCCCCCCCCCCGTCCCCGTCCCCCTCTCTCTCCCTCTCCCCCCCACCCCTCTCCCTCTCTCTCCCTCCCCCCCCCCTCTCTCTCCCTCTCCCCCCCCACCCCTCTCCCTCTCTCTCCCTCCCCCCCGTCTCCCCCCCACCCCTCTCCCTCTCCCTCCCCCCCCCCGCCCCCCCCCCCCTCTCTCTCCCTCTCCCCCCCACCCCTCTCTCTCCCTCTCCCCCCCTCTCTCTCCCTGTCCCCCCCCTCTCTCTCCCTGTCCCCCCCCTCTCTCTCCCTCTCCCCCCCCCCCCTCTCCCTCCCCTCTCTCTCTCCCCCCCCACCCCTCTCTCTCCCCCCCACTCCCACTCCCCCCCCCCCCCCCCCTCTCTCTCCCCCCCCCCCCTCCCCCGGTCAGAGTCCGTCCGTGTCTGTCTCACCTGTGCAGGCTGACGGTCAGTGAGGTCGTGGGGCGTCCGGCTCTGCGCGCGCCAGCGGCCGTCCAGCAGCTCCCCCGTGCCCCCCCTCCTCCAGCGCTATCTCCGCTACGCCGAGGTCCCGCCTCCCCCGGGCGCCCCAGGCTCCGCCCCCCTGCCGCTAGTGTCCGACCTGACGGAGGAATACCGTCACACACACACGCACAGACATGTTGTATGAAGACCTAATAAAAGGTTTAGATCGTCCTTTGGTTGTTTTCCTTTCCAACGATGGCCGCTGTCTGGTTAACTGACGGAGAACACTTTGAGGGGTGTGCCACAATGCTGGGGTCGGCTACATGCTGATTCTTTGTCTTGTCTCTTCTCTTTATCGATGGCATTCTTGTTTAAAAATGTGGAATATTTATCAGCTGTAGTAGGAAATACTTTCTATTTACCCAAATATTTATATTTATTTAGAAATATTAATTTACATAATGTTTACATTTATATTACTGAACACATGTTGTAATGTAGGACACAATCGTTGTTTTTTGTGTGTAATGAACTGTAAGTATGCATGTTGTCTGCTAATTTATGCATGCAATAAGTCAATATGCTCCTGCATGACCTGCAACATTATACATCAAGGTTCAGTAATCCGTTATTATTTAAGACTACTCGTGTCATGCAGATCATTTCCTTGCAGCGCAGTTAAGATATTACGATTTATTATGCTATCAGTTAACAAAGACGTTGAAAGATGGCGCGATCTACGAGAAAGACGCAGAGGAACGTTCCTTCGTGCCAAGCCGCGACCGAACCGGCTTGACCGTGGTGAAGCTAGTTTCGTGTTGGGAATTCGACAGCTATTCGGATATTCATTTCCTATGGAAAATTGCTTTTTGCTCAATAGCTTCCGAATTATGGTGGCCAGACACCCCAGACCGATGCAGACCTGCTATGTGGTTCTAACAAGACACACCTCACTAAAAATTCATATTATACACCTCAGATTTTATTTACATTTTTTAAAAATCCCATTAATTTCCTATGGAAAAAGCCTTTTTGCTCAATAGCTTCCGAGTTATGGGATCCAGACACCCCAGACCAATGCAGACCTGTCCTGCTATGTGGTATAAGGCACACCACACTATATGTCTTGCAGGCCATTTTCCCAAAATTCCAATTCTGTCCTTATCAGTTGCACATAACTCCTGTCTACTTGTTACCTTTCAAATTTAGAATGGATTATCAAGTTTTCCTTTCTTTTTCGTTTTTTTTTATCAGCCAAAGTCCGCATATTCATGCAGGGGCCGCATTTTTTCAAATATGCCGCACTTTCACCTCATAAATCTCAGATTTCCGCGCAAAATATGCGGGGCTTGCAGGAATTCATAATCCATGCATTTTCGTTGCAAAAAAGTCACATATATCTTAGCAGAAAGTTGAAAATGTTTGCGTTTACTTCACACGAGAGCAGCCATTTTCCCCTGTTGCCATGGGAACGTTATGAAGTGATGTAATTACGCGACGTTAAAGTAATCGAAGTTCCCGCAATTTTTGGAAGTTCCCGCAATTTCATTGCATAAATATGCCGCATATTTCATCGCATTGTTTAAGATAACGTGTCGCATAATCAAGGATTTTTGGCCGCAACAATCACCAAAAAAACGCCGCATTTTTCTGGAGGGACTGGTCTGAGGTTCTGCTAGAGAAAACTAAATATAGCCATACAAATATGTATTTTCTCTGTAATTTCTGTATTCTTTTTTATGATTTTCATAACCCAAACATCTCAAACAAAGTGATTTGTTATAATACTATTTGCAAATTGTTGCCCTCTTCCTTCATATTTCATTAATGTTTCATACGGACTCTTACTGACATTTTAATGGCCAACATTCTGTATCAGCATGTTCCTAAAGGTATTTACAAGGACTAGTAGGTGGAGGAGCACAGTGTGTGTGTGTGGGGGGGGGGGGGGGGGAGATATCCGCATAAATCAGTCATTATAACTCACACCATACAGTTTGACATGGAATGCTGAGTACCTTTGGAATCCTGAGCCTCACAGCTTTCCAATGGTGCATGGAATGTCGATATTACATGAAGTATAATAATAATAATAAAATAAATTGATATAGCGCTTAATATGGTACTCTAAGACGCTTAGTCTACCATTGACTTAGTACCCCACCACTCTCCTCTCTCCCCCCAAGTGTCCCGAGTTGGACACTGCAAGGCATCTGGTTTTGCACCTCCTTTTTTACTTTAATGTTTTCAAAGTGCCTCATTAGGGAAAAAGCCGTTTTCCATTGGAAATGAATGGGATTCATAAAATATTTAAATAAAATAGGGGGTGCAAAATATGAATTTTTAGTGAGGTGTGTCTTGTTACTACCACATAGCAGGACAGGTCTGCATTGGTCTGGGGTGTCTGGGTCCCATTACTCGGAACCTATTGAGCAAAAAGCCGTTTTCCATAGGAAATGAATATCCGAATATCTGTCGAATAACCAACATCAAACTAACTTCACGGTACCGAACCGGTGTTGCACCGAATTCTGCGACCCACCGAAAATTGTGACCCCAGGGGGCAGAGTTGCACATTTTCTGCAACATGCACGTGACGTTTGCATTATAACAAAAACATAAATAAAACATTAGACATCGGTTGGTCTCTCTTTTCTTGATACTAAAATTAATTCTAAACAGAATTTTACACAGTAGCCTATAATAGGAAATGCTCAAAGGTAAATCAGCGTTTTATGGGTAAAGAAGCACCGGTGAAGGATCGTACTAAACGACCACACTGCAGCTACGCCTCAGACCCCTGTTGTGCGGTTACCTGCAAACCGACCATGATAACAATAATGAGTGGGATCACTGGATTACTATGACACATAACAATGAGTGTGATCACTGACTGTTATTATGATATATTATAATATCCATTGTGTGGGTCTGTTAAATGCTAATCAAATATATCAAATGTATCTATTAAGCACCTTTAATAAAAAGGTAATTGGTTGGGGGGAGATCTTATGTTTTATGTATGTTTTTGTCATGCCTGTCTGCGCTTCAAACTCGTGCATATTGCAGAAAATATGCAACAGCGCCCCCTGGGGTCACACCTTTCGGTGGGTCGCAGAATTCGGTGGAGGAGCGATCATGGATGGGTCCGTCCTATGCACCGAAACTTTTTACAATGCAACAAAATATTTAAAGAGCATCATGCTATTATGCACAGAAAATATAACAGTATATTACTCAGTCATTTGTATTAGGTTAAACAAGGATTTGATAACGTTTTTAATTTAAGGTCCACCCACAATTGGTCTGGCCCATACAGAACTGGAATCCTGACGCCGTGCCTGGGCGGAAGTAGCGAAGCGAAAACCGAGCGCCTCTCGTTCGTGCTGGCGTAAAAACATTGCGATTTATTAAACAAACCGGAGGACGACACGGCGGAGACATGTCTTAATGTCTTTTATACGTAAGTATTTTCTGCACCGCGACCCGTCGTAGTGTTGTGAAGCCTGCTGCCGTGCGGTCACTGGTAACCCCACATTATTATAATATATCATAATAACAGTCAGTGATCACACTCATTGTTATGTGTCATAGTAATATAGAGTGATACAACTTGTTATTATAATGTATCATAATTATATACAGTGATCCCACTCATTATTGTTATCATGGTCGGTTTGCAGGTAACCGCACAACAGGGGTCTGAGGCGTAGCTGCAGTGTGGTCGGTGACTTGGACCTTATTATATGTATCATTAAATATATCGAGATTACACTTTCACCCTTACATACACGGTGTTGGGGTGTTATAACCTTTATCATTCCTGCAGGGTCACCCATACATACCCGGTGTTGTGATGTCTGCCTCCTGTAACTGGTACATTAGTATTATATAAATCATCACTGCAGGGTCAACCATAAACACGCTGCTCTGGTACATTTTGATAATATCATTACGGCGGGGTCAACCATTGATAAACGCTGCTCTGATACATTATTATTATTAATTATCATTACTGCAGGGTCAACCATTAATACATGGTGTTGTGATCTCAGCCTGCTATTATAATATTACTGCAGGGTCAAACATCAATACACGGAAGCTACGGTTCATTATTATTTTATCATTACTACAGGGTCAACCATAAGCACACGGTGCTCTGGGACATCTGATTATATGTCATCAACCTTTTAACCGTAAAACCCTGTTGTGGAGCCTGCCGGCTGCCAGCGAGGACGTTGCGACCTCGCAGTTCCCTGTTCATGAAGATATAATCCAAATATATGACTTATTATTATCTTATCTGATTGTGTTTATGGTTATTGAATCAACTATAGTTCACCTCTATTGGCAGTTTGTGTGTTTCAGCATGCCTTTGGTTTGGTATGGGTGCATTTCTGTGAGGAAAACTGAATGTCCTCTTATTGGCTTGGATGGTGTTGTGGAATCGGCGTAATTACTCAAATGCATTTGATTTTGTTTTGCTTTGGTGTTGACTCAGCCTGTGGAGGTATCTAATTCTGGATCTTCAGTTGCCAGTTACCAGATATAACGCAGTGGTTGTTGATCTACAATCTAATAATGCATGCAGAGCTAGACATGTTGATCTACAATCTAATTATGCATGCAGAGCTAGACATGTAGATCTACAATCTAATAATGCATGCAGCTCTAGGCATGTTGTGGATCTACAATCTAATAATGCATGCAGAGTTGTTGATCTACAATCTAATAAGGCATGCAGAGATAGACGTGTTGTTGTTCTAGAATCTAATAATGCATGCAGCTCTAGGCATGTTGTTGATCAATAATCGCATAATACATCACAGCCCTACGTGTTGTGGATCTATAATATAATAATGCAATATAGCTCTGTTTTATCCATCATCAGTGAATGCATCTGAGCTCTACATGTTCTATCTATAATCAGATAATACATCGCTCTACATGTTGTGGATCTTCAATCTAAACTGTATCATAGCTCTACGTGTTGTGGATCTATAATCAAATAATGTATCATGTTGTTGATACATGGGTCTTAAATATAGAACATTATTAGATATATAATCGAATAATGCATCAGAACTCAACATGTTGTTAGGGTTAGGTTCTACGTGTTGTGGATCTGCATCAATACTCCAGCGACCACAGTGAGCACATCACACACAGTGAACCTGAGCAAGTGGCTCCAAAGTAAATAGCGTTGAGTCGTGTAGGGGTGAACCATCCAAACAGCCCCCTACTGGGCTAGACTGGGACAGCAGAATGGCCCTAGCCTTCTGGCCCACAACAATCCCTGGGAGACCAAATATGTGCGTCTCACACGTTGTGTCAACGCATAAATGATAACAGAGGAAGGGGCTTTTAGTCACTATGCTTCTACACTCTGGAATCCCCTACCTGCTGAATTAAGATCTTCTGAATCAGTAAACTCATTTAAAAGCAGACTAAAAACCAATTTATTTTGTTAAATGTAAGGCCTTTCCAATGTAGTGGGTTGTCTTGAATTTTTTTAAAATTTTCTATCTCATTTAGATTTTATACTATTATCATTTTAACTTGAATGTTTACACCATTTAAATCATATCGTCTCTTTTGTCTATTCAAACCACTCTATGGTTGGTAGGGTTTTTTCTATGTTATTCCTAAGAGCGCATCGCGTCTGTCTGTGTGTAGCATATGAAATGTGCTATACACATAAACTAGGCTTGACTGAAAATCATAGACAAACAACAGAGACATCCTAATGGAGGACGGATACATCTTACAAAACAACATAATGCGGAAACCATAACCAAGGACTGATCCTACACACGCCTCGCTAGCATGTACAACACACGGCAGCATCAGACGAAAGGAGAGATCTTCCCCTTCTTATCTGGTGTATTTTGGGGGGAGTTGAACTGATAATCCATAAGCGGTTCTTATTAATGTTGACTCATCACTGAGTGATCATCAGTGATACCTGGATGCCATTCGTTACGTGTAGAGGTCATACAGTTCACACATGAGGTGGACTGGGCTGGGTTTCAAACACAGCAATTGCTTTGCTTCCCTTGCAGAAATGGGTGATGAAATGGATAAAACAAAAGTCTTAACCACAATTTTGCAGATTTGCTATTTATGCTTAATGAGAGCACTGACCCAAAGGCGTCAGACTTCCGATATCCGATATATTCCTGTTTTATGGGCTGGTCATAGCAACCAAATAGAAGGTCAGAAGGGAAGTCCAGCCTTGATCACCTAGAATGTATTAGTCATTATTTCATTGTTCTTTTTTCTTATTGACTGTCTTTATCAAACACACTAACCGATGTCTCTGGCTGCAGCTGAGGCCAGCATTAGGGAGACCACGTCCCGTCCGTTCGTGATCCACATGAGGGATGCGGAGAGCATGCAGCCCACCTACAGAAGGGGTGCTGGGGTGTGGAACCAAACCAAGAGCCTCCTCTACAAGAACGTTCTGATCAAATGGAGGACCAAGCAGCAGAGTCTCCAGGTGGGTCCGGGGGCAAAGCTTCTGGCCTGGGCACCGTGGATGAAATATGGACGAAACAAATCACACTAGGCATTAACAGCCCACATTTACATTTAGGGGATTTAGCAGACGCTTTTATCCAAAGCCACCTACATTAAGAATATTTGTCAGAAGGAAGAGAAACAACCATATTTCGCGGACCACACAGTAAAGATGAACCAAGTGCCACTAACAAAGCACAACAGACCCAAATGCATGACTTTTAGATTTAGTTTTAATGCATTGCACGAATGATATTTGTGTCCCAGGCCTGTTCACCCTTTATGCCTCTGGTTCCCTCGCTGCCTTGACCCTCCCTGCTGGTTCTGAACCCATGCATCTTTCATTTGGATTTGGGTTTCACTGATGCATCTTTCATGTGTTTCTGTTTAATTGTCTTTCGTGGGGGGGGGGGGTTCTTCCTGGCCTGCTGGATTGTAAGTGGTGCTGGTAATGCAGGTCGTAGGAGTGAGTCCAGCACTTCAACAGGCGTTTAGCCTGGGGTGCTCGTGGTTGTTTCCCATCTACTGTATCTCTGGCACAGACCCTATCCACGTAATGCTGTGGTGTTCAGTGAGCGAGCAGACGTTACGCATTAGGAGTTAAAGTCGTTCTATGGACCACTCGGGGAGGGAGGGAGGGAGGGAGTGGGAGAGGGAGGGAGGGAGGGAGGGAGAGAGAGAGGGAGAGGTCACAAAAAATGCTTGTGTCATACACACATTGACACACGGCGAGACCTACAACCTAGTCATCATACACCTTGTCCTTTCTTGCAAACTAAGCCAATACCTTTTATAAACCGGTGGCTTGGTTATTGTACAACTTTCGGTCAAGAAGTGGAATGTGCTTTTGAACTTCAGATCACGGTGGTGTTTGACACACACACACACACACACACACACACACACACACACACACACACACACACACACACACACACACACACACACACACACACACACACACACACACACACACACACACACACACACACACACACACACACAGACAGAGAGATATGCACTGGTATGTTGTGCCCCCTTTTCCATTTCTCTTTTATCTAGGGCTCTTATTGGCCTTGCCAGGTTGACATTCCGACGTTTCCGGTCCAATCAGGGTGTAGATCCTGATTGGACTCTGGCTGGTTGACCTGAGCCCCAGACCTCGTATTGTCCAAAGCCGTTCAACAGGTTGTGTGTTCAGGCTGAAAGGGTTCCAGTTGTTCGAGGCCCAGGGAGTGGCACTCTGGTCCTTCGTCACACACTTCATGTGAGGGTGACGAGGGCAGTCCTTGGACATGAGTGGTGTTAGAATAGCATATCAGGGGGTTTAGGCTAGTGGATTATGTTTAAAGCATACAGTTTCCTTTCTCCAGTTTATGTTCCACGCGAGTTAACCTCCAAACTGGATTACAATGATTAATTGTAATCAATAATAGACAATCATGACTAATAGACAAGAAGTGATAGTTGCCGTAGATTCACTGTACCACATTTAAACACGATTGAAATGTAATGTTGGCTTAGCACAGAAGGCAGAGCGGGATGACTTGTAACCAGAAGGTTGCTAGTTCGTTCCCGGCTCCTCCTAGAGGAGTCTTGAGGTTCCCTGAGCAGTACACCTCACCCTACCTGCTCCTGACCAGCTGGCCGTGGCCCTGCGTGGCTGACGCTGCCGTCGGTGTGTGACTGTGTGTGAATGGTTGTAAGTCGCTTTGGGTATAAGTGTCCGCTAACTGCCCTCAGTGTCAACGTTCCTGGAAGCCGCCTGGTGTTTCAGGCTGATGTGTTCTCCGTCTGCAGGAGCTGATCCTGCCCCTGCTGCTGCTGGCCCTGCTGATCCTCATCAGCATCCTGAACCCCCACGTCTACTACAGCGGCATCTCCACCATGGAGCTGGAGCGAGAGGACCACTACTTCCTCAAGGGGCTGGGCTACACTCCCATCACCAACGTCACCACCCACATCATGGAGGAGGTGGCCCAGGAAATGCGTGAGAGCTGCTCTGTTACTGTGTGTGTGTGTGTGTGTGTGTGTGTGTGTGTGTGTGTGTGTGTGTGTGTGTGCGTGTGCGTGCTGCATTCTTCAGAATGTTGAGGCTGCTCTGCTGGGGTACAAAAAGTGTGTGTGTGAGTGCACTTGTGTGTGTGACTGAGTGAGTACACTTGTGTGTGTGACTGAGTGAGTACACTTGTGTGTGTGACTGAGTGAGTACACTTGTGTGTGTGAGTGTGCGGGCGTGTTCAGAAATCCCTGACACCCTCACCCTGACTGCTCCTGACGAGCTGGCTGTCGCCCTGCGTCGTTGACTCCGCCGTCGGGGTGAATGTGTGCGTTAACGGGTGAATGTGAGGCAGTATTGTAAAGCGCTTTGAGCGGCCGCTGGTTAGAACAGCGCTGTATGAATGCAGTCGGTTTACCGCCCGGCCTACCCTGTTTACCACCACACTCGTGGGCGATCTCCTCCAGTCATCCAGGACCGGCTGGAGATGTTCTCGAGCGAGGAGGAGCTGGAGAACGCCAGCCTCCACGAGCCCTCGGGCTTCGTGGGCGTGGTGTTCCTGGACGCTGCCGCCACCTCCTACCGGCTCCGCTACCCCTACAACCAGCTGCCGCTGCCCAGCGACTACACCGAGTCCATCGGTAGAGATCTATTGGCTATTATTGGGCTGGAAGGATTCCAGAATGAATCGACGTTCATTATCAAATCAGTAGAGTTAATTGATTAATTGGATGTTTGTCGTAATTTGCTCCTTTCTTCAACAGTCATATTTTATGGTTGTTGTGTTTTTATCGGTACAAAACCAAAGCATTTTGATGGAACCGTTACGGGTTAAACGATGCACAGCAGTAAGACAACAGATTATTGTACATTTTAAATTCATTCCAGTCAATACCAACCCCTGCTATAATGAACAGACTATTCCAGATTGTGCGCTACTAGCCGATGAGCCGATGGGTCCAGAACAGCCCTGGTTAGTGTTGGAGAGCTGGAGCGACCGTAACCATGACGCCCGTTGTGTTTGTCCTCCCAGCTAACTGCTTCGCCAGCTCGCTGAACTGCAGGGCGGCCAACTACTGGTACTCGGGCTTCATCCGCCTGCAGTCCCTCATCGACTCCACCATCATCCAGGTGAGACACGCCCCCCGCCCCGCCCCGCCCCGCCCGGCCTGGGGAGGGGGCACCCCACTCCATAGACATCCTAAATCATAGACGGAGCATCGAATGCTACCGCCGACTGGCGCTGACGAGACGCGGGGCCGCCATCTTGGAGTGGTCACCCGCTCCGCTCAGTGTAATCCGTTAGGCTGGAGCAATGAACTGTCAGCGCATTCAACTAATCCTACCTCTCTGAATACCACTGATTTCCACGTGTTTTTTTTGTCATATGTGTAGCTGTGATAAAGGACACATGGTTTGGCGTGTTTTATTATTCATAGTTGGGTTAAGAGGAATAGAATATTCTTATATGCTATAAGTGACCAGACGTCCGAGATCAAAACTGGGAACATAATCCCAGAGAAGGGGAAAAAAAACGGTCAGCTATTTTTAAGTTGAAGAAACAATGTATGATTAGGCTATAAATACATATATATCCTACATAAACAATGTGTTAATACATTGGATATCCATATATCTTACCTTATAGACTGTATCTCTGACTGTTGCTGCAGCAGCAGAGTTTATTCTGTCTTGACACTTTGTATTGATATTTTGTATTTACTTTTATTAACGACATTATTTCCTTAAATTATTATAATGGTTTACAGTGATTGTTTTATCTGTATTTTTTATGTATGTCACCTTCGAATAAAGCGTCTGCCAAATACTACAACATATATAAACACCTGAAAGTTTTTATATCAGCTAAAACCACCAATCTGTTTCACTGGATTCAGATAAAACCAAATTCTGTCTTACCCAACAATGTTAGTATTTGAATATTGTTACTTGAATGACTCCATTTATATCATGGTTACAATTATACTGTTAAGAAAGTATTGTCTTATACTTTGCCTAAAATGAGAATGCGTCATGATACAAATCTGCTGATGGAATGTTTATTTGTGGATGGATGGATGGAATGGACTGGAGTTTGCAGGTGGGAATTGATGCAGGGAAATGATCAGACCAAAACGAGTGAAATTCAAAATACAATAAAAAGCAGTCAGGGTAAATGCAGACGGACCAATGTAATGTATGCAAGGCAATGTGAATGTAAAAAATATCAATATCTGTGTGGGATTAAAACCCTGAAAGAGGACTGTTCTGCACAGCTTCTTTCTCGTGCTTCCTTTCTGAAGTTCAAGAGAGGCGAGTTTGGCAATGTGGAGCAGCCTTATCTTATGAGACACAGACACACCCAATGATAACAAGTCTGAATGGTGGCTGTCGATGCCAAACTGTTCCCCAAGCAGAGATACATCCTCTGTTCCAACCTCCCCTCGGGCTCTATGCTGCTCCCTGGCTCCCATCCCCACTTCAAGATGGCGGCCGCATTTCTCGCGTCCCAGCAGCCGATGCTGCGTTGATGTATAGGATGTCTATGCCCCACTGGGCCCAGTCTGGGGAGGGGTACCCCACACCACTGGGCCCTGTCTGGGGAGGGGGTACCCCACTGGGCCCTGTCTGGGGAGGGGGTACCCCGCTCAGGTCATTGGTCCATGTCCTGATTGGTCCGTGCCCTGATTGGTCCGTGTCCTCATTGGTCCGTGTCCTCATTGGTCCGTGTCCTCATTGGTCCGTGTCCTTATATGTCCGTGTCCTTATATGTCCCTGCCCTTATATGTCTGTGTCCTTATATGTCTGTGTCCTTATATGTCCCTGTCCCTATATGTCCCTGTCCTTATATGTCCCTGTCCTTATATGTCCCAGTCCTTATATGTCCCTGCCCTTATATGTCCCTGCCCTTATATGTCCCTGCCCTTATATGTCCCTGCCCTTATATGTCCCTGTCCTTATATGTCCCTGCCCTTATATGTCCCTGCCCTTATATGTCCGTGTCCTCCTATGCGTGCTGCCAGATGCAGACCAAGCGCTCGGTGTGGAGCGAGATGAACCTGCGGGTGGTGATGATGGGCCAGCCGGGCTCGGTGGAGGTGCAGAAGTTCTCCCACGCCCTGATCTCCATCTACCTGGTGCTGACCTTCACGCCCTTCGTCACCTTCCTCATCGTCAACGTGGTGGCGGAGAAGGAGCAGCGTCTGAAGGACACCATGACCATGATGGGCCTGTACGACACGGCCTTCTGGTGAGGACCCGGAGGTTCCCCTGAGGCCGGGTCTCAGAGGTTCCCCTGAGGCCGGGTCCCAGAGGTTCCCCTGAGGCCGGGACCCAGAGGTTCCCCAGAGGTTCCCCTGAGGCTGGGTCTCAGAGGTTCCCCTGAGGCTGGGTCTCAGAGGTTCCCCTGAGGCTGGGTCTCAGAGGTTCCCCTGAGGCCGGGACCCAGAGGTTCCCCTGAGGCCGGGACCCAGAGGTTCCCCTGAGGCCGGGACCCAGAGGTTCCCCTGAGGCTGGGTCTCAGAGGTTCCCCTGAGGCCGGGACCCGGAGGTTCCCCTGAGGCCGGGACCCGGAGGTTCCCCTGAGGCCGGGTCTCAGAGGTTCCCCTGAGGCCGGGACCCGGAGGTTCCCCTGAGGCCGGGACCCGGAGGTTCCCCTGAGGCCGGGTCTCAGAGGTTCCCCTGAGGCCGGGACCCGGAGGTTCCCCTGAGGCTGGGTCTCAGAGGAACATACACGTGGGACATCGATGGAACGGGTTCTCTATTTCTACTTTCCTACTTTTTTCCCTGAGTAAAAAAAAAATTCGGGCTAAAGATAATCAATAAATCTAAATAATGTTTTGCCGTTCTATTTGGCCGTGTACTGTAAACAGGAATATAAAAAAGGTGCAAGTGCTTCAGACGACATCTTGGTGTCTCTGGATGCGTAACGGTAAACGGACTGCATTTATTCAGTGCTTTTCTAACCAGCGGCCGCTCAAAGCTCTTTACAACACGGCCTCACATGCACCCGTTCACGCACACATCCCCCCCCGACGGCGGAGTCAGCCCCGCAGGGCGACAGCCGGCTGGTCAGCGGCGGTCAGGGGGAGGCGTCTCGCTCAGGGACGCCTCCACCCTCCTCCGTTCAGCTGGGAGGAGCCGGGGATCGGACCGGCGCCCTTCAGGTTACCAGCCGACCCGCTCTGCCTCCTGCGGCCCCCCGTCAGGATGTCTGAGTGTCTGTGTCTGCCGGTCCTTCCAGGCTGTCCTGGGGCCTGCTGTATGCGGGCCTGGTCCTCGTCATGTCCGTCCTGATGGCGCTCATCGCCACCTACACGGCGCTCTTCCCCAACAGCGACTTCTTCGTCATCTTCCTGCTCATCTTCCTCTACGGCATCTCCTCCGTGAGTAGCCCCTCCCTCCCTCCCCCGGAAACGCGGCGTTGTCATCGTTACCCACAATGCACCGCTTTATGATCCGTTTGACCGATGTTTGTTCAAGAGGATTTATGACTTAAAGTGGTAGTTCGGAATTTTGGACGTAGAGAAGATTTGGCAAATTTGTCATGGGCGCAACCCACATACTCTGCTCTGCTGCTCATCCCACATGTGCATGTTCCTTACAAATGGGGCACCATTTGAAAGGGAACTATACAAGCTTTCCAACGGTATAAGATTTATTTCCAAAAAGCATTGTTACCACAGAGAAATAATCAACCAAACACAAATTTCCTTACTTTTTGTGCTAAGTTTAGAAGGACGGAATGAAATGTGTTAAACTGTCTCCAATGATAAAGAACACCAAGGCTAACTTGGCAATCAACCCTAACCCTAACCCTAACCCTATTTTCTCGGCCTAGGAAGGGGCTAGAAGCATAAACTGAATCATAATAATTGACTTAATAACTGGATGGATTCACCTGACAATCGCTTTATCTTCTATGATTCTGAGGCAAGCAATTCACAAATTCCAAAAACCATTACTTTATTTAATTTATCTATATTTTTATATATTGTCTTGGGTTACCCTTTGTGTTTTGTATAAAAGCTACATCATCTTATACAAACTTTACTTTCCTTTTTTCAGAAGATCAATAGATCACCTGATCACTAGATTGATTGGTCAATCTAATTATTTAATGTATTTATTGAATCGAGGATCAAATTTGAATCAAGAATAATTTTTTTATCAAATTGTGACCCAAAGAACCACAATCGAATCCTGAGTTACCGAAAGAATCCCACACCAAGTAATCGCAGTAAACATGATGAGCAGGGGCTTCCTGTTTGTTGACAAAGGATGGGTGGTTATGATCTCTACCGGTTCCTAATTACCTCTAACTCCCCCTGGTGAGCTGGCTTTCCCTTCCATGACTGACACCGCGCGCTCTCTCTCTCTCGCTCTCGCTCTCGCTCTCGCTCTCGCTCTCGCTCTCGCTCTCTCGCTCTCGCTCTCTCTCAGATCTTCTTCTCCTTCCTGCTGACCCCCCTGTTTAAGAAGCCTAAGTTCGCCAGCACGGTGGGCAGCCTTCTGACCGTGGTGTTCGGCTGCCTGTCGCTCTTCACCGTGCTCATCAACGACTTCCCCCAGCCGCTGGTCTGGCTGCTCTGCCTGCTGTCGCCCAGCGCCTTCTCCCTGGGCATCGCACAGGTACACACACACTGCTACCATACAGGTACACACACACTGCTACCATACACAGTAACACACACTGCTACCATACACAGGTACACACACACTGCTACCATACAGGTACACACACACTGCTACCATACACAGGTACACACACACTGCTACCATACACAGTTACACACACACTGCTACCTTACACACACTGCTACCATACACAGTTACACACACTGCTACCATACAGGTACACACACACTGCTACCATACACAGTAACACACACTGCTACCATACACAGGTACACACACACTGCTACCATACACAGGTACACACACACTGCTACCATACAGGTACACACACACTGCTACCATACACAGGTACACACACACTGCTACCATACACAGTAACACACACTGCTACCATACACAGGTACACACACACTGCTACCATACACAGGTACACACACTGCTACCATACACAGGTACACACACACTGCTACCATACACAGTAACACACACTGCTACCATACACAGTTACACACACTGCTACCATACACAGTTACACACACTGCTACCATACACAGTTACACACACTGCTACCATACACAGTTACACACACTGCTACCATACACAGTAACACACACACTGCTACCATACACAGTTACACACACTGCTACCATACACAGGTACACACACTGCTACCATACACAGGTACACACACTGCTACCATACACAGTTACACACACTGCTACCTTACACAGTTACACACACACTGCTACCATACACAGTAACACACACTGCTACCATACACACACGTATTCTGCCACCACAGGCATATAAAACACACAAAGCATGAAATACACACACGGTACCCGAGGTATCATTACAATTTTGCATATAAGTATTTACGCTAACGACCTGTTTGGACTTGATGAGTTAACAATGCATTGTTGGCAATGCATTGTCTCTTGGCGTGCGTGTGTGCGTGCGTGTGTGCGTGCGTGCGTGCGTGCGTGCGTGCGTGCGTGTGTGCGTGCGTGCGTGCGTGCGTGCGTGCGTGCGTGTGTGCGTGTGTGTGTGTGTGTGTTAGGTGGTGTATCTGGAGGCCCAGGGTGACGGAGCAGTGTTCTCCACCCTGACCAACGGGCCCCACCCGCTCTACGTTCCTCTGCTCATGCTGCTGCTGGACTGCGGCCTCTACCTGCTGCTGGCCGTCTACCTGGACCAGGTGCTGCCCGGTATGTACTCACTGGATCACATTCATACACACACTCACTCACTCACTCACTCACTCACTCACTCACTCACTCACTCACTCACTCACTCACTCACTCACTCACTCACTCACTCACTCACTCACATTCATACACACACACTCACTCACCCGCCTACTAGCTCACTCCCTCAGTCGATCACTCGATCACTCACTCGATTTTCATCACCACCGCACAGAGCAGAACTGTGGCCTATTTTACAAATTTTTATTTTCTTAATTATAATTATATTATTATTTTTTCCTGAAACCTCGGTGTTGCCGGTGTGCCACACCGAGTGATCGGTGTTGGCCTCAACACCGGTAACACGGGTAACACCGGTAACACGGGTAACACCGGTCACACCGGTAACACCGGTAACACGGCAACCCTAACACACACACACCAAACCAACGCAGGTAGGGCTGGGCGACATGGAAACAAAGATTAGCACAAGGAATTTTACGTTATCACCTATTGCCTCACTATGAAGGAAAAATCCCATTCTAAATAGTCTGAGGGACATTCCGTTAAAGGGACAGACCGTTCTTTAAACAGTCAGTAACCAGTCAGACTGAGGGTCATTACATTGACGTGGTTGGACATTTAAACTATAAGGAGTAAGGAGTTCTTCTTGTTCGTTTCAAACCTCATATAGTGATCATTTAAGGGACAACAACATTCCAAGATAATGAATGATCCTTTTAACGTATTGCTCATCCATGTACGCGTGCATCTGACTGTAGTCCCCTGCTCCACCCCTAGGGGAGTTCCGCATGAGGCGCTCGGTCCTCTACTTCCTGAAGCCGTCCTATTGGTCGCAGCGTAAGAAGCGTTACGTGGAGGTGAGCTCTGTGTACGAGGCGGAGGTGAACGGCGCCCCCGCTGGAGAGGAGGCCATCGAGCCCGTGTCCCTGGAGTTCAGAGGCAAAGAGGCCATCCGGTGAGAGGCCGACGCCCCCTGGCCCTCGCAGTCCGACACGTGAACACGCCCCCTTTGACACTGTAGACACAAGTAGAGCTTACATCAAGGGCGTTTACGCTTTTAGGGGGTCATACACACGGTCACACACGACGGCGAAACAGGAAAGAAGGCGTAAACGGACACCTTGCAGTGTCTGGTTTCCCACCCAGGCTCTGTGCCCCCCCCCCACGATGCTTTAACATAGTAGGACTACTGGACCAAGGGTAGATGAACACCTGCTTAGGTAACCACCTCGCTTAATGTGGACAGAAATACAGGCCTCTAGCATGTTCATTTATTTCTTTGACTTGCCGGAGGATTGAAAGCCATTCTGCCCACAAGCTGAACACCCAACTTATTTTGGGCCCAGCTCGATAACATTTATTTTTTAGTTCACATGACCTCTCTTCATATTGACTTCCTTTCTTCTGTGGCTTAACGTTGTGCTGCCTCGCCCACGCTTCTGTCAGCATCCACAACATCCAGAAGGTCTTCAAGGAGAAGGACAGCGTGGTGAACGCACTCAGAGGTACCGCCTACACAACACTACTCACATCAACAGAAACGTGTGTGTGTGTGTGTGTGTGTGTGTGTGTGTGTGTGTGTGTGTGTGTGTGTGTGTGTGTGTGTGTGTGTGTGTGTGTGTGTGTGTGTGTGTGTGTGTGTGTGTGTGTGTGTGTGTGTGTGTGTGGAGACGAGGGATAACTCGTGGCTATTTCTTCTCAACGATACGATTTGTTTTATTTAGGACGTAACATCTCTGGAACGGAGTAGGAAGAAGTGAAACGCTTGCTTTCCTCACCTCATTATAAACGTGTTTGTTACTTTTCTGTATCACCAATATCTCCACGAGAACATTTCTCAGGAATAAAGCGCCCCCATCCATGAGTCAATCCACGAATGGACCAGATTTTCCACCACCGGGGGTAAAAGGATTAAGCCATGACTCCAACTCAAGCCACCAGGGGATGCTAATGGGACTTTTACATAGTGCAGGTTTAATTTATTGACATATAGCGGTCATTCACACACAGAAGCAACTATATGTCAATAAATTAAACCTGTGTGGGAATGCCAGCCGTCATCCACACACAGGTTGTCATCCACACACAGGTTGTCATCCACACACAGGTTGTCATCCACACACAGGTTGTCATCCACACACAGGTTGTCATCCACACACAGGTTGTCATCCACACACGGGTTGTCATCCACACACGGGTTGTCATCCACACACGGGTTGTCATCCAGACACAGGTTGTCATCCACACACAGGTTGTCATCCAGACACAGGTTGTCATCCCGACACAGGTTGTCATCCAGACACAGGTTGTCATCCACACACAGGTTGTCATCCAGACACAGGTTGTCATCCACACACAGGTTGTCATCCAGACAGCCGTTCCTTTATGTGATCCCATGAGGAGATGGACCCTCTCGTCCTGTCCTGAAGCGCCCCTCCGCTTCCCCCCCTCACAGGCTTGACCTTTGACATCTACGAGGGCCAGATCACGGCCCTGCTGGGACACAGCGGCGCCGGTAAGTCGGCCCTGATGAACATCCTGTGTGGCATCAGCCCGCCCAGCGGGGGCGTGGCCAGCCTGTACGGCCAGCCCGTGGCGGACCTGGCCGAGGGGCCGGAGCTGAAGCAGCTGGTGGGCGTGTGTCCGCAGTTCAACATCATCTTCGACGTGCTGACGGTGGAGGAGCACCTCAACATCTTCGCCGCCATCAAGGGCATCCTGCCCGCCGACGTGGACGCGGAGGTGGGTCTGGGGGGGAGGAGTCTGTCTCGAGGGGGAGGAGTCTGTCTCGAGGGGGAGGAGTCTGTCTCGAGGGGGAGGAGTCTGTCTCGAGGGGGAGGAGTCGGTCTCCGGGGGGAGGAGTCGTGCGGGGGGAGGAGTCGTGCGGGGGGAGGAGTCGTGCGGGGGGAGGAGTCGTGCGGGGGGAGGAGTCGGTCTCTGGGGGGAGGAGTCGGTTTCTGGGGGGAGGAGTCGTGCAGGGGGAGGAGTCGGTCTCTGGGGGGAGGAGTCGGTCTCTGGGGGGAGGAGTCGGTCTCTGGGGGGAGGAGTCGTGCAGGGGGAGGAGTCGGTCTCCGGCGGGGGGGGAGTCTTTCTCACGACCTTCATTCGGTCTCTGTGTTTGACGTTGCGCGCCGTTTAAAGGATTATTATGTTTTATTATATATTATATGATTTATTGTTTTTTTGTTATGTTGAGGGTATGAAACAGAAGTCGGGAAGTAAAGCATCTTAAATTTGAATTCAGCAATACAATCTATTATCGGCCTGAATCAATCGTGAACCTCTGTCTGATTGATTTAAGGCTGATGATAGATTGTATTGCTGGATTTAAATTTGATTTTACATGAAATGTGGTGCAAATGTCTCTCAGGGATTCAAAGCTGCGTTTGCATTGGACAGAGCCAGGGTACTTCCCAGGTCATATTTAACCTTACTTTCTCTTCTTCGTTATCTACAATCAAAGAAGATATTTTAGAGAAGAAGGAAGAGAGAATATGACAAATCTTAATACTTTCCCTTCCCTGAAAAGGTTGAATAATAATTTGAGCTCTGGTGTGTGTGTGTGTGTGTGTGTGTGTGTGTGTGTGTGTGTGTGTGTGTGTGTGTGTGTGTGTGTGTGTGTGTGTGTGTGTGTGTGTGTGTGTGTGTGTGTGTGTGTGTGTGTTCCTTCAGGTGAAACGGGTTCTGAAGGAGCTTGACATGGAGAAGATCATGGATGCCCAGGCCAGGAACCTGAGCCGCGGCCAGAAGAGGAAGCTCTCCGTGGGCATCGCCATCCTAGGAGACCCTAAGGTACCTCAGCCCAGAATGGAGCTCATAACAGTGATGATCTGTGTATGCATGAATTTATCTTTATGAATGAATGAATGCATCTTTCCTTTTGTGTCCTGCCACGTTGTTGTGACCCGCCCCCCATGGGATTATTAAACACTATTTCATTTTTGAATTATTTATTTTGCCGTGTTTTTGATTTAAATTGCCTTTTGAACCAAAACTTATCATCTTTGTTTGTGTGTGTGTGTCTGTGTCTGTCTCTGTCTCCCTGTCTGTCTCTGTCCCTGCCTCTGTGCCTGTCTCTGTCTCTCTGTCTCCGTCTCTGTCTCTCTGTCTGTCTCTGTCTCTCTGTCTGTCTCTCTCTGTCTCTGTCCCTGTCTCTCTCTGTCTCTGTCTCTCTGTATGTCTCTCTGTATGTCTCTGTCCCTGTCTCTGTCTGTCCCTGTCTCTGTGTCTGTCCCTGTCTCTGTGCCTGTCTCTCTCTGTCTGTCCCTGTCTCTGTCTCTGTCTCTGTGCCTGTCTCTCTCTGTCTGTCCCTGTGTCTGTCTCTGTCTGTCCCTGTCCCTGTCCCTGTCTCTGTCTCTGTCTCTCTGTCTCTGTCTCTGTCTGTCCCTGTCTCTGTCTCTGTCTCTGTGCCTGTCTCTCTCTCTCTGTCCCTGTCTCTGTCTCTGTCTCTGTGCCGGTCTCTCAGATCCTGCTCCTGGACGAGCCGACGGCGGGCATGGACCCGTGCTCGCGGCACCAGGTGTGGTCTCTGCTGAAGAAGCGCCGTGCGGGCCGGGTCACGGTGCTCAGCACCCACTACATGGACGAGGCCGACATCCTGGCCGGTACGCCCTGCGTCTGTCTGCACCCTGGCGCTCTCCCCTGGCTTTAAGTCCTGTTTGACAACGTTAACGTCATTCATGACTCCTAGTGGATCTCTCGCAGATCTCTGAAGTATTCAGAGATTTTCACTCCTATACTATACTACAATACTATACAAACATTTGATTACTGCTACGTTTCCGTCATATTTTTAATTTCCGCTCCACAGTTTCTGATCAAATCGGACAACAAAGTGATATTGTGTGATTCTTAATAAATGGATCCCTGGTATGTCACAGGATTCTGCACAGGTTGAACTAGAAATCTGTCTGCGTTCTAGTTCCTTACGTTTTTTTTCTTTCCCCACCAGATCGCAAAGCGGTGATTTCTCACGGCCAGCTCAAGTGTGTGGGCTCCTCCCTTTACCTGAAGACCAAGTGGGGCGTGGGATACCACCTCCGGTACTGGCGGCACTCTCATGCACGACTGCATATACGTTGCACTGTGTTGTTTTTCATGTGATCTGCTGATAACAGTGACCAAACTGGTTCTGGGTGGTTGGAGCAACGCTGTCTGCACCTGAGGATCATTCGTCAGGTTAAAAAGCGCAGTTTAAACAAAGCTTATGACAGTGTTCCCACAGGTCGGGGAATTTGTGGAATGTCAGGGAATTTAAAAAAAACTGTCCCGGACAGGAAAAGTCAGGGGATTTGCTACATTTAGTCATTGAATCATGGAATTTGGCCGCCACCAAAAAGTTCACGAAATATATGATGTATTTCTTTACATTAAATTAATTTCCATTAAATTAAAATGAGTTGAAATGTGGTGTATATAATTAACCAGAAACTGATCATCGAGTATGTTGCCGTTATCCAATCTATCCTATCATTAACTTTGGTCTTCAAAGAAAATGTCATCTTGTGTTTAAAGAAGACGTGTAAATTCAAAATCTACATTATCAGAGTTGGAACACTGTATTCTTTAGGGCAGCTAATGCACGTAACTTATTTATCATAGTTACTAACTAACATCATCCCTTGTCCTGTCATGTTTGTGTCCTGCTGCAGAATGTCACTCGATGACGGCTGCAAGACGGAGAGCATCCAGGAAGTGGTCCAGCAACACGTCCCCACGGCAACGCTGCTACGGCAACGGGACACGGAGCTCACCTTCACGCTGCCCTTCGAGAGCATAGACGCCTTCACAGGTACGGGCACGCTGTAGGGTTAGAGGACGTGGCAGGAACCATGAGCTGAGAGAAGGAGAGAGGAACCATGAGCTGAGAGAAGGAGAGAACGAGAGAGGAACCATGAGCTGAGGGAACGAGAGAGGAACCATGAGCTGAGAGAAGGAGAGAGGAACCATGAGCTGAGAGAAGGAGAGAACGAGAGAGGAACCAGGAGCTGAGAGAAGGAGAGAGGAACCATGAGCTGAGGGAAGGAGAGAACGAGAGAGGAACCATGAGCTGAGGGAACGAGAGAGGAACCATGAGCTGAGAGAAGGAGAGAGGAACCATGAGCTGAGAGAACGAGAGAGGAACCATGAGCTGAGAGAACGAGAGAACGAGAGAGGAACCATGAGCTGAGGGAACGAGAGAGGAACCATGAGCTGAGGGAACGAGAGAGGAACCATGAGCTGAGAGAACGAGAGAGGAACCATGAGCTGAGAGAACGAGAGAGGAACCAAGAGCTGAGAGAACGAGAGCACCAGACAGGAGCACTTAGTACAGAGGTCTGGGTGATCAAACTATCTTCACAGTCTCCCGTGCCTTCACTAAAACACCAGCTACCAATCTAACATGTCAAAAGGACATCAACGTACGGACTTTGCCGGAGAGCTTTTAGACCGCGCGCGGTCTTCTGTATTTTGTGTCAGTGTGTGTCGGTCAGTACGGAGTTTTGTGGACACCCAGGAGTGAGTCGCCATGCGGGGTCCTCTCCACACAAAGCCCACAGTGCTGTAACGCCCCCCCCTTCCCCCCTCAGGCCTGTTCTCTGAGCTCGACTCCCAGGCACACCTCGGGGTGGTCAACTACGGCGTCTCCATGACTACGCTGGAGGATGTTTTCCTCCGCTTGGAGGCCGAGGCAGAAGTGGACCAAGCCGGTGAGTGTTGGCCCAATCTCCCATATCACATTAAACCCAGAGTGTGTGTGTGTGTGTGTGTGTGTGTGTGTGTGTGTGTGTGTGTGTGTGTGTGTGTGTGTGTGTGTGTGTGTGTGTGTGTGTGTGTGTGTGTGTGTGTGTGTGTGTGTGTGTGTGTGTGTGTGTGTGCCCATGGTGTCTGTTTATGTGTGTGTAACCATCGGTATATCTGTGTGTGTGTTTGTCTGTGTGGTGTGTCACCGTGTGTGTCTCCATGTGTGTCCTCGTGTGTGTGTGTCACCATGTGTGTCTCCATGTGTGTGTGTGTGTGTGTGTGTCACCATGTGTCTCACCATGTGTGGCTCCATGTGTCTCACCATGTGTGTCACCATGTGTGTGTCCTGATGTGCGTGTCCCCCAGACTACAGCGTGTTCAACCAGGACCAGGAGGAGGACGAGGGGGACTCCTGCTCCCTGGACGACACAGACCAGCGGCTGCTGACCTTCTCCGACGGGCGCTCCAGCCCCGCGGCAGGACGGGTGCTCTGGAGGCAGCAGTTCAGCGCCGTGGCCTGGCTGCACATGCTCAACATGGTCCGCGAGAGGAAGGCCTTCATCTACATGTGAGTGGGGACCGGGGACATGTGAGGGGGACAGGGTCCTCTAGGGACATGTGAGGGGGACAGGGTCCTCTAGAGATGGGGACAGGGTCCTCTAGAGACATGTGAGGGGGACAGGGTCCTCTAGAGACGGGACAGGGTCCTCTAGGGACGGGACAGGGTCCTCTAGAGACGGGGACAGGGTCCTCTAGAGTCATGTGAGGGGGACAGGGTCCTCTAGAGACGGGACAGGGTCCTCTAGAGACGGGACAGGGTCCTCTAGGGACGGGACAGGGTCCTCTAGAGACGGGACAGGGTCCTCTGGAGACGGGACAGGGTCCTCTGGAGACGGGACAGGGTCCTCTAGGGACGGGACAGGGTCCTCTGGAGACGGGACAGGGTCCTCTAGAGACGGGACAGGGTCCTCTAGGGACGGGACAGGGTCCTCTAGAGACGGGACAGGGTCCTCTAGAGACGGGACAGGGTCCTCTAGGGACGGGACAGGGTCCTCTAGAGACGGGACAGGGTCCTCTAGGGACGGGACAGGGTCCTCTAGAGACGGGACAGGGTCCTCTGGAGACGGGACAGGGTCCTCTAGAGACGGGACAGGGTCCTCTGGAGACGGGGACAGGGTCCTCTAGGGACGGGACAGGGTCCTCTGGAGACGGGGTGTCAAACCTAGGGCCCGCGGGCCAGATCCGGCCCGCGAGATGATTTGATGACAATTAAGAAGTTATCAGGGGTGTCATCCCCATTACCAAAATGTCTTTGTCAAAAGAAATACAGTGAAGTGGAAACAGAGTGCAGAGTTTTCCAGGAAAAATGGACTGAGAATTATTTATTCACAGAGGTGAATACAAAAGCAGTGTGCTTGGTATGTAATCAGCAAGTTTCAGTGCTCAAAGAATATAATATTTGGCGCCACTATGAGACTCATCATAAAGAAAAATATCACCATTTAAAAGGACAACTAAGAAAAGAGGATATAGACAGATTGTTAGCTGGTCTGAAGAAACAGCAGTCTACTTTTACTTTCAGCCGAGAGGTCAGTGATGCAGCAGTGAAAGCCAGCTACCTTATTGCTCACGAGATAGTGCAAGCATCCAAGCCATTTTCTGACGGTGAGTTTGTGAAAACATGATGCTGAAGGCTTCAGAATTCGTGTCCCCTGAAAAGTCTGCCTTTGCCACGATAGTCTGGAAGTACACAGTCGCAGATAGGGTAACAGAGCTCTCCGGAGACTAGGGCAGCCAAATGAATGACAAAATCAAGTCATTTTTTTGCTTTTTCGGTTGCAATTGATGAGAGCACTGATGTAACAGATATTGCTCAACTGGCCATATTTATTCGGGGTGTTGATGAGACTTTGACAATCACCGAGGAGTTCCTTGAGTTGGTGCCTATGAAGGACACTACAGCAGTGGATGACATATTCAGCTCTCGTTGGAGCGCTGGACAAGGTCGGAGTGGACTGGTCCCATGCCGTCAGCCTGGCTACAGATGGCGCACCATCAATGGTCGGGAGAAAGGCTGGCGTTGCGACAAAATTCCGAGAGAAAGTACAGAACGCGAATGGGGGACACGATTTTTGGGCATTTCACTGTATTTTGCACCAAGAAGCGTTGTGTTGCAAAACACAAATAATGGATCATGTTATGAGTGTGGTTGAAAAAACTGTAGATTTCATCAGAGCGAGAGGTCTGAACTAGGGCTGGGACGACGCGTCGACGTAATCGACGACGTCGACGCATAAATTACGTTGACGCGAAAAATGCGCGTCGATTTAAAAAAAAAAAAAAAAAAAAGAAAAAAAAAAAAAAAAAAAAAAAAAAAGATGGGCGGCGCCGGAGCGTAGTTGCAACGCGAGTGGCTCCTCAGACTTTCATAAGTGCAAGGCGCCACGCACTCGTTCCTCTAAAGTATGGGAATTCTTTAATGTGAAATGAAACGATTCCGTGATATGTCGTCTTTGCAAAATGGAGATGACTTTCCATTCTAGCACCATGGCAATTCACCAGCACCTGAAGAGGCGTCACCCGGTAGCAGCTGCAGATGACTGAGCACCGTAGAATTCTAAGAATGCATTACTTTGCACTTTTATTTTGGAATTTAAAGGCAATAAACATGTATTGAAATGTTAAGGAATTCAGATATGTAAATCAACATGTATAAATTGCTATTAGTCAATTAATGGGGAGATAATCGAGAATCAAATCGAATCGAAATCGAATCGGACTGAAAAAATGAATCGTTAGATGAATCGATGCATCGAAAAAATAATCGCTAGATTAATCGTTTAAAAAATAATCGTTTATCCCAGCCCTAGTCTGAACCACCGTCAGTTTTACACTTTTCTCAGAGATAATGACATTCAGGCTGGCCTACCATACCACACTGAAGTACGGTGGTTAAGCCGAGGTGCCGTGCTCAAGCGTTTCTTTGAGCTACGAGAGGAAATTGGACAGTACATGGAGAAAAAGGGTAGCCCAGTGAAGGAACTTAAATGTCCGCAGTGGATGCAGGATCTTGCCGTTATGGTGGATATTACACAGCACCTGAATAATCGTAACAAAATTGCGCAGGGCCGCAAAATAATTGTCACTCAGTATAACGACAGCATATCCGCATTCAAGTTAAAACTGTCACTCTTGGAGACGCAGCTATCCGGCGTTGACACCGCCCATTTCCCATGTCTAACGGATGTGTGTGCGACCGGACGTAATGCTGATATGGATCAACACAAAGACAAGATAACAGGATTGCTGCAAGAGTTTGAGCAGAGGTTTCAGGTCTTCAGTGAACTAGGAAGGAGCGTTTTTCGCTCGCCATTTACAGTCAAGCCTTCTGACATGCCAGCCGGCATCCAACTCGAGATAATTGACTTGCAGTGTGATACCAATATGAAGGAGATATTTGCGTCGGTGGGCTTGGACACATTTTATCAATATCTCTTGCCAGGGTACCCCAAATTAACATCCCTGGCTGCGAAGGTTTTATCCATGTTTGGGACTACCTATCTTTGGGAACAGGTGCTCTCTGTAATGAACCTAAATAAAACCAAGCACCGCTCAAGGTTAACAAACACACACTTGAATGACTTTGTCAAATGTGCTGCTACTCAGGATTTGACACCTGATATTGATGCACTCGTAAAGGCTAAAAGATGCCAAATTTCAGGAGCCAGCAGCAGCAAATAGACTGCAGTGAGGGAAAAAAAAGTTAATCAGCAAGTACAACTGGGCCTAATTCTTTTGATGCTCTTTCAGAAATGTTTGCACTATTATGAATACAGATCTTTGAAAATAAGTTTACTCAGGTTTCATGTTAAAAGACAATGAATATTGTGCAGTATATCATTCTCAGCTTCAGTAGCCTACAATACAGTTTGGTCTGATGTAGCCTAATCTCATTGCTCATGCACTGCAATAAATGCACATTACATTTTCAAGGCAGTATGATAGCTTTCTTCATAGCTCCCACTTGAGTTTGTTTAGTGTGGTGAGTTGGTTCAGGTGTTCAGATGTAAAAATCACTCACTCAACTCTATAAAAATAAACTAGTTGTTAATGAATGTGAAATGCATTTTATTTCAATTCCATCTGTGAATAAATGTGTTGTGCTAATATAGATCCTTGTGATCCATGATTATGTAGGCTACAAATGAAGGCTGAATGATAAAGCATAGTACTGAAAAACAAAGCTAAAGATTTGGAGTTGACGTAGGTTATTTTGCCATTATTTTACTGGTCCTGCCCACTTGAGATCAGATGGGCCGTATGTGGCCCCTGAACCAAAATGGGTTTGACACCCCTGCTCTAGAGAGGAGGGGTGGGGGACAGGGTCCTCTAGAGACGGGGACATGTTAGTAGGACGGGCTCGTCTAGAGGCGGGGATAAGGATGATACATCTCCATCTGAATGCAGAACCGCAGCCAACGGAACAAGCGTTTATTTTTGGTGTTTGTTAGAACGTCGGTTTGGCCTTCAGTGTTTTCTGGTGCTGGCTGTAGGGGGCGCCGTTCATTTTGGCATCTCGATGTCCATCCTCTGATCCTACATAATGGAGGGATGGTGCATGGTGGTGACGCTTGTTAAGGTTTTTATCTCTGCGAGGGGTGTTGTCAAACAAAAACCCTTCACACGTTTCCAACTGTGGAGAGGGATGATAGGGAATGAGCTCCTTTCTGTCCCCAGTCTGGGCATGCTGCAGGTGTTTGTGCTGGCCATGGTGATGCTGTCGCTGGTCACCGGACACATCCAGATCCACTCCTCGGACCGCGAGTTCCGGCCCCTCTACCTGCTGAAGAGGAGCCAGGCCCCCAGGAAGTACGCCACCAGCCTGCTGGTCCAGAACTCCTCCGGTGAGTCCCCCAGCGGAGTGCGCCGACTGGCAGCGTTTCAGGGGGGCCAGGGGGGCCAGGGGGGCACGCCTTATTGTATGTTGTACGTTCTGGCACTTTAAAATAGTACCAAGCATTGTGTATAGACTCTTATCCTAGCTATCATTGTTGTCTACGGGGAATGGGTTAACCTAGTGATGGTTAGTGCTCGGCACTTACTTTACCTTACTGTACCGACAGATATATGATTGTTTCTCCTTCTGCTGACAAATGTACTTATTGTAGGTCCGTTTGAAAAGCGTTTGCTAAACGTCCTGAATGCAGATGTAAATGGGTTTCAATGTGGCGGGAGAACCATGCTTGTACATAACATCCCTAAAATCAAGTGTGGGCCAAAAAGTTGCCTGCAGAATATATATATAATAATAATAATAATAATAATAATACATTTTATTTATAATGCACTTTATATTCAAGAATCTCAAAGTGCTTCAGAGAAAAAAAAAAAAAAAAAAAATATTAAAAGGGGAACCTCAAAGAAAGTTTAGCTAAATGCTCTTTTAAAGAGATGGGTTTTGAGGTTCCGTTTAAAAAGAGCTGTAGTCTGTGGAGCCCTCAGGTGGACTAGCATATATTAACTTATTCTCACTGTGGTTCTTAAAGCAGAATTTACAGCCAATATGTCCCCAAATATCTGTACCGTGAGGTAACCCCACACACACCCGTGTGTGGCCCCCCTGTGTCCAGACTCGGACATCTCCGGCTTCATCCACAACCTGGAGGCCCAGGACATCAAGGTGGAGCTGATGAAGCAGAACGACTACATGGCCGCCGCCCCGCACAGCGCAGCCATCAACGTCACCGGATCCAGCAAGGTGAGGGAGAGAGAGAGAGAGGGGGAGAGAGGGGGAGGGGGAGGGAGAGAGAGAGGGGGAGAGAGGGGGAGGGGGATAGAGAGAGAGAGGGGGAGGGGGAGAGAGAGGGGGAGAGAGAGAGGGGGAGGGGGAGAGAGAGGGGGAGAGAGGGGGAGGGAGAGAGAGAGGGGGAAAGAGGGGGAGAGAGAGAGGGGGAGAGAGGGGGAGGGGGAGAGAGAGGGGGAGAGAGGGGGAGAGAGAGGGGGAGGGGGAGAGAGAGAGAGAGAGAGACAGAGAGGTTTAGGTTGTAGCGGGTCTAACTCTTGACACCAGAAGTGCGAGTTTGCTCTTGTTTTGAAGCATATAGGAGGGGGAGGGGCTCTCTCTCCTTCTCCACCATGGCCGAGATAACCACCACTATGAGTCTTTACTTGTTGTGGAAGTACCAGAGACGTCGAGAAACCACCGCAGTCATTCAAATATATATTATATGATATAGATATTATCTTGCTCTCTCTCTCGCTCTCTCTCTCGTTGGTCATCTCAATCCCACCCATCAGTACTTTTCCTCGACACATTTTGAGTACCCAGATCCAGATATACTTTGACCAATCACATGCATGACAATATATCCTCCCCAACGACATGACCAGGCAGGCGATCTCACGCATAGTTCAGCACGTGCCGTGATTTGGGGAAACAGGTTGGATCCGCTTCTGTATTCGTGTCTGACTTCAGTACAGACGCGTGGCCTCCGGACGCGGAGCCTCCGGACGCGGAGCCCACCTGTCTGTCCTCAGACATGGAGCCCTTCCTCTGACCCTCTGACCTGGAGCCGCTCCTCTGACCCTCTGTTCTGGTGTCTCAGACCTGGAGCTCCTCTGACCCTCTGTTCTGGTGTCTCAGACCTGGAGCTCCTCTGACCCTCTGTTCTGGTGTCTCAGACCTGGAGCTCCTCTGACCCTCTGTTCTGGTGTCTCAGACCTGGAGCTCCTCTGACCCTCTGACCTGGTGTCTCAGACCTGGAGCTCCTCTGACCCTCTGTTCTGGTGTCTCAGACCTGGAGCCGCTCCTCTGACCCTCTGTTCTGGTGTCTCAGACCTGGAGCTCCTCTGACCCTCTGTTCTGGTGTCTCAGACCTGGAGCTCCTCTGACCCTCTGTTCTGGTGTCTCAGACCTGGAGCTCCTCTGACCCTCTGTTCTGGTGTCTCAGACCTGGAGCTCCTCTGACCCTCTGTTCTGGTGTCTCAGACCTGGAGCTCCTCTGACCCTCTGTTCTGGTGTCTCAGACCTGGAGCTCCTCTGACCCTCTGTTCTGGTGTCTCAGACCTGGAGCTCCTCTGACCCTCTGTTCTGGTGTCTCAGACCTGGAGCTCCTCTGACCCTCTGTTCTGGTGTCTCAGACCTGGAGCTCCTCTGACCCTCTGTTCTGGTGTCTCAGACCTGGAGCTCCTCTGACCCTCTGTTCTGGTGTCTCAGACCTGGAGCTCCTCTGACCCTCTGTTCTGGTGTCTCAGACCTGGAGCTCCTCTGACCCTCTGTTCTGGTGTCTCAGACCTGGAGCTCCTCTGACCCTCTGTTCTGGTGTCTCAGGGCTTTGAGTACAGCCTGGCGTTCAACAGCACCACGGTGCACTCCCTGCCCATGACCGTCAACGTCCTGAGCAACGCGCTCCTCCGAGGCCTCAACGGAACCGGTCGGATCCGGACCTGGACCAAACCCTTCGACTACGTGAGTAGAGTCAGGAGGACCAATCAGGCCTCTCCGTTCAGCGCGTGGGCAGATATCCACGTAGACCGGCTGCGTCACTCGGAGACCGTACACGGCACTGAGGCCGGTCGATGGTCTACAAAGATGTGCTCTCCTCCCAGAACCTAGCAACAAGGGGCCCTAGCAACAAGGGGCCCAAGCATCAAGTTACGGCTCCAAGATGTAAGCTGGCTACGTCTAGGGGGTGTAGGGGAACCATAACACAAAAGTACTTTGAACTGACTGGAGCATCAAAGCACGCCAAAAAACGGCGAACTAATACGAAGGTGTATTTATTAGAAAAGTATAATCTGAAAATACGCCAAGGGGAATAGAGAACTAGAAGCGGAGCCAAATCAAAGAAAGCATGAATAAAGTGACAACTACTAGTGAGCACACACAACATAAGCTAATCTATACAAAGGGCGGCCCACGCTTCTCACCTGATGTGAGAAGCGGGGGCCTAGCAACAAGGGGCCCTAGCAACAAGGGGCCCTTCGATGTGAAGCATACATAATGTTCTGTTTTGTTTTCAACAGCCACACACGAGAATCACGTGAATGCAGCCAGCAAAATCAAAACACTGTAGTTTCACTTGGTTGCGATCCACCAACCGTTGACCAGCAGTACATTGGAAGGATTTTAAAACATCCTTATTACATTACGGATATTGCTTTCTCGACGTATTCCCAATGGACTCGGCCTCACGTGTCCGTTAGCGGAATGGCTCGTTGATTCACGTGCGATTGTTCATGTACTCCTCAGTCCTCCACACTGGACCTTTTGATGCATGGTTGACCGTGTTTGACTGAAGTGCTCTCTCTCTGTCGACCCGCAGCAAATCCCTGACACCATGTCCTACGTCATGGTCTACATCGAGGCCATCATACTGGGCATGTTGGCCGCTGGGATGCCGGCCTACTTTGCCATGGACCACACACGCGATCGGGAGGTATGAGCTCCGCTAATCATGCACTGATTTAAATTTAGGCAATTCGGAGACGCTTTTCCAAAGAGGCTTACAATAAGTCTGTTTGTCAGAAGAAAGAGAAACTATATATCTGTCGGTACAATAAAGATGTTCATAGAACCAAGTGCCATCACTAACTATCATTAGGTTAACCCATTCCCTGTATACAACAAAGATAGCTAGGATAAGATGATACACAATGCTATTTTACCATTAGTACTATTTTTGGGTGTCAGGAAGTACAACATACACTACTCGTCTTCTTTCTGGATCAGTTAGTAGGACTTTGTGGTTGTTTGGACAAGCACTTCCCGGGGCTGTACTAGCATGCGTTAGTGCGGCCATTGCACATGACCGGAGTATTTTACAAGGTTTGGCAGACCTAACGCGAGCGAGCTACGCTTTCAGCTGAATACTTTCATAATCGAGCTGCTTCGGGCTGGTTTCTCCAAATGGCCGACCCTAGCTTTAACTCTTTAGTCGTCTTCTCGTTATCGTTGAGGCCCTCGCTCTCTCTCCCTCCGTGCAGATCAAGTGTCGCTCCACCCTGCGTATCTCGGGCCTGATGCCGTCGGCCTACTGGTGCGGCCAGGCGGCGGTGGACGTGCCCCTCTTCTACCTCATCCTCTGCTCCATGGTCACCATCTTCTTCGCCTTCCACACGGGGAACCTGCTGAGCTCCGTCAACATGACCTGCGTGGTGCGTAACGCACTCACACACACGTCGACATGTAGACACATGTGCACACACACATGTACACACACACACGTACACGCCTGCAACTGAACCAACACACAACACTAATCCCCAGACGTGCACAAAGACCTCGATACGTTTTCACGTCTTCGTAAACCAACTTTGGCCTCTAAGGGGGTCAAAGGAGCATGACGTTATTGAGGAGTTAAACCAAATGAATCAAAACCTAATAGAAAACACTCAAAGTGTGTGAGTGAAGTGAAGCCACTGATTCAAAATCATCTCAATGTAGAGCTGTTCTCTTGACCCTGTGATCCTCTTAATGTAGAGCTGTTCTCTGACCCTGTGTTCCTCTTAATGTAGAGCTGTTCTCTGACCCTGTGTTCCTCCTCTTAATGTAGAGCTGTTCACTGACCCTGTGATCCTCTTAATGTAGAGCTGTTCTCTGACCCTGTGATCCTCTTAATGTAGAGCTGTTCTCTGACCCTGTGTTCCTCTTAATGTAGATCTGTTCTCTGACCCTGTGATCATCTTAATGTAGAGCTGTTCTCTGACCCTGTGTTCCTCCTCTTAATGTAGAGCTGTTCTCTGACCCTGTGATCATCTTAATGTAGAGCTGTTCTCTGACCCTGTGTTCCTCTTAATGTAGAGCTGTTATCTGACCCTGTGATCCTCTTAATGTAGAGCTGTTCTCTGACCCTGTTATCCTCCTCTTAATGTAGAGCTGTTCTCTGACCCTGTGATCCTCCTCTTAATGTAGAGCTGTTCTCTGACCCTGTGATCCTCTTAATGTAGAGCTGTTCTCTGACCCTGTGTTCCTCCTCTTAATGTAGAGCTGTTCTCTGACCCTGTGATCCTCTTAATGTAGAGCTGTTCTCTGACCCTGTGATCCTCTTAATGTAGAGCTGTTCTCTGACCCTGTGATCCTCTTAATGTAGAGCTGTTCTCTGACCCTGTGATCCTCTTAATGTAGAGCTGTTCTCTGACCCTGTGATCCTCTTAATGTAGAGCTGTTCTCTGACCCTGTGATCCTCTTAATGTAGAGCTGTTCTCTGACCCTGTGTTCCTCCTCTTAATGTAGAGCTGTTCTCTGACCCTGTGATCCTCTTAATGTAGAGCTGTTCTCTGACCCTGTGATCCTCTTAATGTAGAGCTGTTCTCTGACCCTGTGATCCTCTTAATGTAGAGCTGTTCTCTGACCCTGTGATCCTCTTAATGTAGAGCTGTTCTCTGACCCTGTGTACCTCTTAATGTAGAGCTGTTCTCTGACCCTGTGTTCCTCTTAATGTAGAGCTGTTCTCTGACCCTGTGATCCTCTTAATGTAGAGCTGTTCTCTGACCCTGTGTTCCTCCTCTTAATGTAGAGCTGTTCTCTGACCCTGTGATCCTCTTAATGTAGAGCTGTTCTCTGACCCTGTGTTCCTCTTAATGTAGAGCTGTTCTCTGACCCTGTGTTCCTCTTAATGTAGAGCTGTTCTCTGACCCTGTGTTCCTCTTAATGTAGAGCTGTTCTCTGACCCTGTGATCCTCTTAATGTAGAGCTGTTCTCTGACCCTGTGTTCCTCCTCTTAATGTAGAGCTGTTCTCTGACCCTGTGATCCTCTTAATGTAGAGCTGTTCTCTGACCCTGTGATCCTCCTCTTAATGTAGAGCTGTTCTCTGACCCTGTGTTCCTCTTAATGTAGAGCTGTTCTCTGACCCTGTGATCCTCTTAATGTAGAGCTGTTCTCTGACCCTGTGTTCCTCCTCTTAATGTAGAGCTGTTCTCTGACCCTGTGATCCTCTTAATGTAGAGCTGTTCTCTGACCCTGTGTTCCTCTTAATGTAGAGCTGTTCTCTGACCCTGTGTTCCTCTTAATGTAGAGCTGTTCTCTGACCCTGTGTTCCTCCTCTTAATGTAGAGCTGTTCTCTGACCCTGTGATCCTCTTAATGTAGAGCTGTTCTCTGACCCTGTGTTCCTCCTCTTAATGTAGAGCTGTTCACTAACCCTGTGATCCTCCTCTTAATGTAGAGCTGTTCACTGACCCTGTGATCCTCCTCTTAATGTAGAGCTGTTCTCTGACCCTGTGATCCTCTTAATGTAGAGCTGTTCTCTGACCCTGTGATCCTCTTAATGTAGAGCTGTTCTCTGACCCTGTGATCCTCTTAATGTAGAGCTGTTCTCTGACCCTGTGATCCTCTTAATGTAGAGCTGTTCACTAACCCTGTGATCCTCCTCTTAATGTAGAGCTGTTCTCTGACCCTGTGATCCTCCTCTTAATGTAGAGCTGTTCTCTGACCCTGTGATCCTCTTAATGTAGAGCTGTTCTCTGACCCTGTGATCCTCTTAATGTAGAGCTGTTCTCTGACCCTGTGATCCTCCTCTTAATGTAGAGCTGTTCTCTGACCCTGTGTTCCTCCTCTTAATGTAGAGCTGTTCTCTGACCCTGTGATCCTCTTAATGTAGAGCTGTTCTCTGACCCTGTGATCCTCTTAATGTAGAGCTGTTCTCTGACCCTGTGATCCTCCTCTTAATGTAGAGCTGTTCTCTGACCCTGTGTTCCTCCTCTTAATGTAGAGCTGTTCACTGACCCTGTGATCCTCCTCTTAATGTAGAGCTGTTCACTGACCCTGTGATCCGCCTCTTAATGTAGAGCTGTTCTCTGACCCTGTGATCCTCTTAATGTAGAGCTGTTCTCTGACCCTGTGTTCCTCCTCTTAATGTAGAGCTGTTCTCTGACCCTGTGTTCCTCCTCTTAATGTAGAGCTGTTCACTGACCCTGTGATCCTCCTCTTAATGTAGAGCTGTTCACTGACCCTGTGATCCTCCTCTTAATGTAGAGCTGTTCTCTGACCCTGTGATCCTCTTAATGTAGAGCTGTTCTCTGACCCTGTGTTCCTCCTCTTAATGTAGAGCTGTTCTCTGACCCTGTGATCCTCTTAATGTAGAGCTGTTCTCTGACCCTGTGCTCCTCCTCTTAATGTAGAGCTGTTCTCTGACCCTGTGATCCTCTTAATGCAGAGCTGTTCTCTGACCCTGTGATCCTCTTAATGTAGAGCTGTTCTCTGACCCTGTGATCCTCTTAATGTAGAGCTGTTCTCTGACCCTGTGATCCTCTTAATGTAGAGCTGTTCTCTGACCCTGTGATCCTCTTAATGTAGAGCTGTTCTCTGACCCTGTGATCATCTTAATGTAGAGCTGTTCTCTGACCCTGTGATCCTCTTAATGTAGAGCTGTTCTCTGACCCTGTGATCCTCTTAATGTAGAGCTGTTCTCTGACCCTGTGATCCTCCTCTTAATGTAGAGCTGTTCTCTGACCCTGTGATCCTCTTAATGTAGAGCTGTTCACTGACCCTGTGATCCTCTTAATGTAGAGCTGTTCTCTGACCCTGTGATCCTCTTAATGTAGAGCTGTTCTCTGACCCTGTGATCCTCTTAATGTAGAGCTGTTCACTGACCCTGTGATCCTCTTAATGTAGAGCTGTTCTCTGACCCTGTGATCCTCTTAATGTAGAGCTGTTCTCTGACCCTGTGATCCTCTTAATGTAGAGCTGTTCTCTGACCCTGTGATCCTCTTAATGTAGAGCTGTTCTCTGACCCTGTGATCCTCTTAATGTAGAGCTGTTCTCTGACCCTGTGATCCTCTTAATGTAGAGCTGTTCTCTGACCCTGTGGTCCTCTTAATGCAGAGCTGTTCTCTGACCCTGTGCTCCTCCTCTCCTCCGTTCCTTCCTCCTCCTGGTAGATGGGGTGCACGGTGGGCTTCGGACCGGCCATCATCCTCTTCACCTACGTGGTGTCCTTTGGCTTCACCCGCGTCCAAAGCAACCGCGACTTCCTGTCTGTCATCTCCATGATGGTGGGTGTGTGTGTGTGTGTGTGTGTGTGTGTGTGTGTGTGTGTGTGTGTGTGTGTGTGTGTGTGTGTGTGTGTGTGGAGCTGTATATTTTTGTTAATAGTGTTTCACAACTGCTACACCATGGCCAGATTCCTGTGCTCTGAGCTCCTCTCACGCCGTGTGTCGCCTCCAGGTGTGCATCGTGACGGCCTCCTTCGTCAAGCTCCTGTTCATGAACGGCAACCAGCTCCTCACACGGACTCTGCTCCTCCTCCTGTGCCTGTTCAACCCCCTCTACCCCCTCATGGCCTGCCTCAACATCATCACCAAGGTAGGCCTGCCTCAACATCATCACCCAGGTAGGCCTGCCTCAACATCATCACCCAGGTAGGCCTGCCTCAACATCATCACCCAGGTAGGCCTGCCTCAACATCATCACCCAGGTAGGCCTGCCTCAACATCATCACCCAGGTAGGCCTGCCTCAACATCATCACCCAGGTAGGCCTGCCTTAACATCATCACCCAGGTAGGCCTGCCTCAACATCATCACCCAGGTAGGCCTGCCTCAACATCATCACCCAGGTAGGCCTGCCTCAACATCATCACCCAGGTAGGCCTGCCCCAACATCATCACCCAGGTAGGCCCGTTGACATGAAAGGCACAACATGCTCCCCACTGTCTCGGCCTGTTGACACGAGCGGAGGTATCCACACAGACAGGTTTCAGATTTGTACTGCATCCATAGTTCGCATCATCTCCGAGACTGGGAGGAGACATGGCGACCATGTTGAACCAAGTATTATGTCTAAACAGCGCCTATATCTGTTTCTTAACATATCCTGATGTACTTCCTAATCGTTCCTAAACACTCCCACCAATAGTTTTGCCCACGTTATGGGGAAATACATCAAATGTTTTTAAGATAGATGATGTTTTAATATGCAATGTTTGAAATGAGATGGATGCTGTTGCATTGAGCAGTAACGTTATAATCCTTCTAAGAAGCGTCTTGACCCCTGGATGCTTTGTGTCCCCTACAGGCCACCTTCTTGCCGGCGCTCTACAAGGAGAACCTGCTGTGGAAGAACCTGATGGTCGCCGTGATCGCGGTAAGAACTCACAGCACACAGGAAGTTACAGTTCATGACTTAATGGGAACGTGATATTCCTTTTGGATATGATGACGTCTGTATGAATGAACAGTTTCACTGCTTCTGTTTGAATGAAGGCTGAAAGGTTTAGAGAGTGGATTGAGTAAAGGACACATGTAAACACACTAACCCAGTACGGACCACCCGTCTCCCCACATTACCCGTTATGGATTAGAGATAGGGTAGGCATTTCATAGAAAGTTGAACAAGCCAAAGTATACATTTTGAAAGTATCCAACCGAAAGAATCCCAACCAACCACCCGATGCTGAGCGTTAGCATTAGGGCCGGCGTAGCCTAGAGCGAGACACGCGCAGGTAGAGAGAGAGACAGCTGAGACAGCCAATCAGGTAATGAGGATGTGGACGGGGAGTGTGGAGGGTGAGGATGGGGGTCGATGGTGTGGAGGGTGACGGCGTGCGTGTGTGTGTGTGTGTGTGTGTGTGTGTGTGTGTGTGTGTGTGTGTGTGTGTGTGTGTGTGTGTGTGTGTGTGTGTGTGTGTGTGTGTGTGTGTGTGTGTGTGTGTGTGTGTGTGTGTGTGAGTGACGGTGCTGTGCTCTGTGTTCAGCCCTACCTGCAGTGCGTGGTCCTGCTCTACCTGCTCTACTGGCTGGAGCAGAGACAGGCGGGGGGGGCCCCCAAGACTGACCAGTTCGGAAGGTAGGGGTCACCATCGGTTAAACACAATGTAGAGACTGACTTCTGCCCGCTCACTCTCTATCTCTCTCTCTCACTCACTCACTCACTCACTCACTCGGTTAAATACAATGTAGAGATTGACTTCCACTCACTCACTCCCTCTCTCTCTCACTCACTCTCACTCACCCACTCACTCACTTGCAGCATGTGTTAAATAATGTGAGTGAGTAGTAAAGGGGAGTAACCGTCTCTGTTGGGCCCTCAGGTTCATCACGTCTCTCTGTTGGGCCCTCAGGTTCATCACGTCTCTCTGTTGGGCCCCTCAGGTTCATCAGGTCTCTGTGTTGGGCCCTCAGGTTCATCACGTCTCTCTGTTGGGCCCTCAGGTTCATCACGTCTCTCTGTTGGGCCCTCAGGTTCATCAGGTCTCTGTGTTGGGCCCTCAGGTTCATCACGTCTCTCTGTTGGGCCCTCAGGTTCATCACGTCTCTGTGTTGGGCCCCTCAGGTTCATCAGGTCTCTGTGTTGGGCCCTCAGGTTCATCAGGTCTCTGTGTTGGGCCCTCAGGTTCATCACGTCTCTCTGTTGGGCCCTCAGGTTCATCACGTCTCTGTGTTGGGCCCTCAGGTTCATCACGTCTCTGTTGGGCCCTCAGGTTCATCACGTCTCTGTGTTCGGCCCTCAGGTTCATCACGTCTCTCTGTTGGGCCCTCAGGTTCATCAGGTCTCTGTGTTGGGCCCTCAGGTTCATCACGTCTCTCTGTTGGGCCCTCAGGTTCATCACGTCTCTGTGTTGGGCCCTCAGGTTCATCACGTCTCTGTTGGGCCCTCAGGTTCATCAGGTCTCTGTGTTGGGCCCTCAGGTTCATCAGGTCTCTGTGTTGGGCCCTCAGGTTCATCAGGTCTCTGTGTTGGGCCCTCAGGTTCATCAGGTCTCTGTGTTGGGCCCTCAGGTTCATCAGGTCTCTGTGTTGGGCCCTCAGGTTCATCAGGTCTCTGTGTTGGGCCCTCAGGTTCATCACGTCTCTCTGTTGGGCCCTCAGGTTCATCGCGCCCCGGGCGGAGCGGGCCCCCGAGGAGCCTCAGAGTGAGGACGAGGACGTGCGTCTGGAGCGTGGCCGCGTGGCCGAGGCCCTCAGGGGCCCCTGCACTGAGGAGGTAGGAGCTGACGGGCTGGGGAACCTCCAAGGGCCTCCCTGATCTCTGTTCCCTCTCTGGCTCGCGCTCACTCGCTCTCTTTCTTTCTTTCTTTCTTTCTTTCTTTCTTTCTTTCTTTCTTTCTTTCTTTCTTTCTTTCTCTCTCTTCTCAGAGTGCTTCATTTACTGACGAGTAAGGTTTTTCTTTTGTTGCTCAATGAAAAGGCCAACCCTTTTCAGTCAGCATGTTGTGGGAGTGTGTGGATGATGTCTGGTTTGAGCGGCCTCACCTGGCCCAGAGTCCGGTCGGTCTGACTCGGGCCAGGTGAGGCCACTGCAACCCGCCATCATCCACACACTCCCACAACACCTCTCACCATAGTTGTGCCAGAGTGAAATTGCAGAAGAGCGGCCTCCAGCCTGAGAAGCACCCAGATCAAGGCGTGGTATCAGTGGACCTCTGGCTGTGTGTGTTGTAGAAGCCCGTGGTGGTGGTCAGCAACCTGACCAAGCAGTACAAAAGGGAGGGGGAGGACCCCCCACTCAGCAGGAGAGGGAAGCTGGCCGCCCAGAACATCTCCTTCTGCGTCCGCAAAGGTACGGACGCTCCTGTGCTTCGACAAGGTCGAAGGACGGTCGGCACTTGGTCCTCTGAACATCCTTACTGCACCGAAAGAGACACATTGTTGTGTCTCTTTCTTCTGTCAAATGTATTTATTGTAAATCGCTTTGGATAAAAGCGTCTGCTGAATGACCTGAGGGTAAATGCTGTGTTTCAGGAGAGGTTCTTGGGCTGTTGGGCCCCAACGGCGCCGGGAAGAGTACAATCATGCACATGCTGTCAGGGGACATCCGCCCCACTGCGGGCCAGGTACACAGACCGGTACCTCCCGTCTGAGGCCACTCCTGATCACAGTACTCCTGATCACAGTACTCCTGATCACAGTACTCCTGATCACAGTACTCCTGATCACAGTACTCCTGATCACTGTTAATCACTGCACTCTTAATCACATCACTCTTAATCACTGCACTCTTAATCACTGCACTCTTAATCACATAACTCTTAATCCCATTACTTCTAATCGCATTACTCCTAATCTCAGCACTCCTAATCACTGCACTCTTAATCACATCACTCTTAATCACTGCACTCTTAATCACATAACTCTTAATCCCATTACTCCTAATCACTGCACTCCTAATCCCATTACTTCTAATCACTGCACTCCTAATCTCAGCACTCCTCATCCCCTCGACTCTGCCCCGTGGGTTTCTTTAGACATGCGACTCACACGGTCTGGTGCTGATTACACTCAGACTCCCACGGTCTGGTGCTGATTACACTCAGACTCCCACGGTCTGGTGCTGATTACACTCAGACTCACACGGTCTGGTGCTGATTACACTCAGACTCACACGGTCTAGTGCTGATTACACTCAGACTCCCACGGTCTGGTGCTGATTACACTCAGACTCACACGGTCTGGTGCTGATTACACTCAGACTCACACGGTCTGGTGCTGATTACACTCAGACTCCCACGGTCTGGTGCTGATTACACTCAGACTCCCACGGTCTGGTGCTGATTACACTCAGACTCCCACGGTCTGGTGCTGATTACACTCAGACTCACACGGTCTAGTGCTGATTACACTCAGACTCCCACGGTCTGGTGCTGATTACACTCAGACTCATCTTTGTGATGAAGTCTGTTAGCGTGGGTCAGCCGTGCTCCGCCCTCGTGGCCCAGATGTGCCATCTGACGGCGTGGGTCTGCCCCCCCCCCCCCCCCCCCCCCCCCCCCCCCAGGTCCTGATGGACGACAGCAGCTCGGAGTACCGGCCGGCGGGCGCGGCCCAGCAGCAGGTAGGCTACTGCCCCCAGGTCAACCCGCTGTGGCCCCGGGTCACGCTCCGGGAGCACCTCGAGTTCTACGCCGCCGTCAAGGGGCTGCAGGGGTACACCGTCCCCGACGTCATCAAGCGGTGAGCGGCGGTCTTGAGTTGGGTTGTGGTTCTAGAAGCCCTGGCCCTAGAAGCTTGTGTTGAGCTGCGTTGAGTTGCAGGCGCGGAGCGGGGGGGGTAGCCTTCGGGACTGAAGCCCGAAATCTCACTTCAGAAGCCCCGGATATTTTTTAAGCTTCTTCAGTGCCATCTAGTGGAAAGGACATGCAACAGCATGGATAATACTTTGCTACAAAATCATGGGTCTGCAGAGCATACCACTTCTGAAATACAAAAAAGAAAACAAACAATCCATCTCTGCAATCCTACTTTGAATCTACTGAAAGTAAGTCTAAATTTTGCCATTTTAGTTAACATAAAAATCTCTAGAAGTCAATAGTTAAGTGGTTATGGTTTCTTTCCATGAAATAGTATTGTATTGATCAGGCCCTGCAACTGAGAATGTAGGCTATGAGATTAGAAGGGATTTAGGATTTGCCAATGTTCAGCAGGTCACCCTAAAATGGACTAGAATGCAGGAAATCGCATCTTAGAAATTCAAAAGATTCTGGGGGAGGCCCCCAAGACCCCCTCAGGGCTGGGCCCCGGATGAACACAAAGTCTGGCTCTGCCACTGTTGAGTTGAGTTGTGTTGTGGTTCTAGAAGCCCTGGCCCTAGAAGCTTGTGTTGAGTTGTTTTCAGTTGAGTTGTGTTTTGTTGAATTGTGTTGTGTTGAGTTGCGTTGTGTTGAGTTTAGGGCTGCAACAACGAATCGATACTAAAAGCGTTGGCTACGAATTTGGTGATCGATTTGTTGAGTCGCGCGATACGTCACTCGTAGGCGCGGCACTGTTTACAGCCAGCCGCCGACAGGTTGGTTCACGGTTCATGCACGCCCACAGCAACTATAGTGTGAATGACAACAGCTTGTATTTTGGTCATATCTTAACACTCGACTGTAGGCCTATATAAAAGTGTTGTACCTTCACTGTCTTTGGGTTAAAAACTCCTTCAACTCAGTATCCGTCTAGTCCAACCAAAAACTCTGTCAGCTGCTGCTGCTGCAGACGTTGTGCAGACGGGCTCGGAGTCGGCACCGTGTGCATCAACAGTCCTTCAAAGCAGCGGCAGTAATCACACAACCGGACGGTGTAGAAAGTCCCACCAGTTAAAAATAGTGATCCAGTTTTTAAATCCATGTTAAAATCGGCAGGATATGGAGCTAGTTAGCTTAAAAAAAAGTTGCAAACAGTGTCAAATGTGACGTGTCCAGGTCGGCTCAGTAATATGATGATGTGTTCAAATGCAAAAAAAAACAATAAAGACGTGGATCGTTAAGGAGTCTCGAAAATGTCTATATTTTTTTTAGCAGATTCATCGATTAATCGAAAGAATAATCGACCGATTAATCGATTATTAAAATAATCGTTAGTTGCAGCCCTAGTTGTGTTGTGTTGAGTTGTTTTGAGTTGAGTTGAGTTAAGTTGTATTGAGTTGAGTTGTGTTGTGTTGAGTTGAGTTGTGTTAAACTGTATTGTGTTGAGTTGTGTTAAGTTGTGTTGAGTTGAGTTGAGTTGTGTTGAGTTGTGTTGAGTTGTGTTGAGTTGAGTTGTGTTAAGCTGTATTATGTTGTGTTGAGTTGTATTGCGTTGTGTTAAGTTGTGTTGAGTTGTGTTAAGCTGTATTGTGTTGTGTTGAGTTGAATTGCGTTTTGTTGTGTTGAGTTGTTTTGTGTTGAGTTGCGTTGTGTTGTGTTGAGTTGAGTTGTTTTGTGTTGCATTGAGTTGTGTTGTGTTGAGTTAAGTTGAGTTGTGTTAAGCTGTATTGTGTTGTGTTGAGTTGAGTTGTTTTGTGTTGAGTTGCGTTGTGTTGAGTTGTGTTGTTTTGTGTTGCGTTGTGTTGTGTTGCATTGAGTTGTGTTGTGTTGAGTTGTGTTGTGTTGAGTTGTTTTGTGTTGAGTTGCGTTGCGTTGTGTTGAGTTGTGTTGAGTTGCGTTGAGTTGTGTTGCGTTGCATTGAGTTGTGTTGTGTTGTGGTGCTCCCCCAGCGTGGTGAACGCCCTGGAGCTGAAGGACCACCTGGACCAGCAGGCCAAGAGCCTGTCAGCGGGGGTCAAGAGGAAGGTGAGGACCCCGTCCACAGGCACCCACCCTAACCCCACCCTAACCCCACCCTAACAGTGTTCACCCTCCTTCACCCTCCAGGACCCTCCAGGAGCCCCCCCCCCCCCCAACAGGACCCTCCAGGAGCCCCCCCCCCCCCCCCCCCCCAACAGGACCCTCCAGGAGCCCCCCCCCCCCCCCAACAGAACCCTCCAGGAGCCCCCCCCCCCCCCCCCCCCCCCCAACAGGACCCTCCAGGAGCCCCCCCCCCCCCCCCAACAGAACCCTCCAGGAGCCCCCCCCCCCCCCCCCAACAGGACCCTCCAGGAGCCCCCCCCCCCCCCCCCCCCCCAACAGGACCCTCCAGAAGCCCCCCCACCCCAACAGGACCCTCCAGGAGCCCCCCCCCCCCAACAGGACCCTCCAGGAGCCCCCCCCCCCCCACCCCAACAGGACCCTCCAGGAGCCCCCACCCCGCCCCGTGGGCTCACCCCTCCTCTGTTGTCTCCCCAGCTGTGCTTCGCGCTGAGCATGCTGGGTAACCCCCAGGTGGTGCTGCTGGACGAGCCGTCCGCCGGGATGGACCCCAAGTCCAAACAGCGCATGTGGTGAGAGCCCATTGGTCAACTGGAGGGCCCTGATGGGTGGAGCTAACTATGTGGGTGGAGCCAACTCTATGGGTGGGGCCAACTCTATGGGTGGGGCCAACTCTATGGGTGGGGCCAACTCTTTGGGTGGGGCCAACTCTATGGGTGGAGCTAACTCTATGGGTGGGGCCAACTCTATGGGTGGAGCTAACTATATGGGTGGAGCTAAATATGGGTGGAGCTAAATATGGGTGGAGCTAACTATGGGTGGAGCTAACTATGGGTGGAGCTAACTATATCGGTGGGGCTAATATTGGGTGGGGGCAACTCTATGGGCGGAGCCAACTCTATGGGTGGGGTGGAGCTAACTCCATGGATTGAGCTAAATGGATATGTTGATGTAATCTGATGGGTGGAGCTAACTCTATGGGTGGAGCTAACTCTATGGGTGGAGCTAACTCTATGGGTGGAGCTAACCGTATGGGTGGAGCTAACCCTATGGGTGGAGCTAACCCTATGGGTGGAGCTAACTCTATGGGTTGAGTTAACCGTATGGGTGGAGCTAACCCTATGGGTGGAGCTAACCCTATGGGTTGAGTTAACCGTATGGGTGGAGCTAACCCTATGGGTGGAGCTAACCCTATGGGTGGAGCTAACTCATTGGTGGAGCTAACCCTATGGGTGGAGCTAACTCTATGGGTGGAGCTAACCGTATGGGTGGAGCTAACTCTATGGGTGGAGCTAACCCTATGTGTGTTCCAGGCGGGCCATCCGCTCGGCCTTCCGGGACCGCCAGCGGGGGGCCGTCATCACGACCCACTACATGGAGGAGGCGGAGGCCGTGTGCGACCGCGTGGCCATCGTGGTGTCGGGACAGCTGAGGTGGGGAACAGGGTTCACCCCCCACCCTAACCCCACCCTTACCCCACCCTAACTGGGGTCACCCCCCCTCACCCCCCCTCACCCTAACCCCACCCTAACAGTGGTCACCCCCTCACCCTAACCCCACCCTAACAGTGGTCACACCCCCTCACCCTAACCCCACCCTAACAGTGGTCACCCCCTCACCCTAACCCCACCCTAACAGTGGTCACCCCAAAGCGAGCCCAAGCAGCAGTCTGCGTGAGGATCGGTTGTGATGGAGAGGTGCTTCAGAAGACTCCCGGCCCACTGGGTCAGAGGTCACGGCCCACTGGGTCAGAGGTCAGCTGGACTCACGGCCCACTGGGTCAGAGGTCAGCTGGACTCACGGCCCACTGGGTCAGAGGTCACGGCCCACTGGGTCAGAGGTCAGCTGGACTCACGGCCCACTGGGTCAGAGGTCAGCTGGACTCACGGCCCACTGGGTCAGAGGTCAGCTGGACTCACGGCCCACTGGGTCAGAGGTCAGCTGGACTCACGGGTCAGAGGTCAGCTGGACTCACGGCCCACTGGGTCAGAGGTCACCTGGACTCCCACAGCGTCTGAAGCTAAGCTAACAGAGGCTGTTGATAAAACTGAAGTATAATGGCGGACGGTACTGGATCTGACAAAGATGGCACCATGCAAGAGTTCATCATTTCGAAAGAAATACAAACGAGGACTAATTCCCTGAGTTCACCAACTAATACTCTTCACTAGAAATGTTGTGTGAAATGATTTTCAAGCAGCCTTTCGGTATCAGCTTGGTAGATGGAACAGCGAGGTGTCCGATAGGCGGAGATCTAGATCAGCGGGAGTGGCCAGCGAAGCTGTGCATCGTGGTGCATGGTGGGAGTTGTTGTCTTCAATCCACAAGCGCCAAAAAGTCACTTTCTGCCTTTTCTCGGTCAAAGCGGCACCAAATTAGAATTTTATTTTATTATTCGACTACATATAGAACCCAATTTCAATACATATTCACGCCTCCACCGGTGAAATGCTCCTTTAATGTTAATGTAATGCTGGCTGAGCCACGTCGCTCCACCGTCCATAGAAGAGGAGTCCGCTGTGTGTGCGCTACGAGGCGTGACTCTCCCCCCCCCCCCCCTCCCCCAGGTGCATCGGGTCCATCCAGCACCTGAAGGCGCGCTACGGCCGGGGCTACAGCCTGGAGGTGACGCTGAAGGAGGGGCCGGCCGGGCTGCGGCCCGCCGCCCTCCTGCACCACGAGATCCTGCGCATCTTCCCGCACGCCGTCAGACAGGAGAGGTGGGGGGGGTCTGTGTGTGTGTGTGTGTGTCTGTGTCTGTGTCTGTGTGTGTGCACATGCTCCCGGATCAGGGCCTAAAATGAACGTCCAATCACAAACGGGACTTGGCGTGTTCTAATGACATGCTACCAGCCATGATTGTTGGAAGGATATTGGGGCTTGTACTGTCATGTGTGTTGTTGATGTGTGTCTGCGAGGAGGTGCTGATGTGAGTCTCTGTGTTCCAGCTTCACCACTCTCATGGTTTATAAGATCCCCATGGAGGACGTCCAGTCGCTGTCCAATGCATTCTCCTGCTTGGAGCGTGGTGAGTCACACACACACACACACACACACACACACACACACACACACACACACACACACACACACACACACACACACACACACACACACACACACACACCACCCTACTCAACATGACCTCGCCCCTTCTGACCCTAATTCTCTCCTTCCGTTAAATCTTTTATTCTTTGATATGATCTTTTATTCTTTATCCTTTTCACCTCCAGCGAAACAATCCTTCAACTTCGAGGGCTACAACTTCTCCCAGTCGACGTTGGAGCAGGTATGGGTCCCGGCTCAGCCTCAGTGTCCTCTAAACCGCCTCCTGGGGTCCGTCCTGCGCTCCCGCTCTGACCTCCTCCTCTCCTGGTCTCCTCCTCCAGGTGTTCATGGAGTTCGCCAAGGAGCAGGAGAAGGAGGAGGACGAGGGGGGCTCCCTCAGCACCACCTTCCAGTGGCAGCGCCTCCACCCGGACGGCGCCGCTCCACCCAACCAGCCGGACAGCATGGTGCAGCAGCTCTGAGCACCGCCGCCCCCTGCAGGCCAGGACACCACCGCCCCCTACAGGCCAGGGGAGGAAGGACAGGACTAAAGCGTGGCACTGGCGGTGGTGGTGGAGGTGGTAAGGTCCCCCACCTGCCCCCCACAGACACAGGAACCACAGGGACTCTGTGATTGGCAGGACCCTGGTTTGGAGGTAGAGCATCCAGGTGTGTGTGCGTGTGTTTGTATTATGCTCTTTTGTATTATTATTGTTTGAAATGGGTCGGTCAAAAAAAAAAAAAAAAGAAGAATTATAAGACTAAATATGATGCGTATGCTTTTCTAATTGTGTCTGTTGAAGACGGGGAATCAGTAGTTCCAACTGTTCTCGCTCGGCTCCTCAAATCGTGGCCCGTTGGGAAGTTTCTGTGTGAAACTGTCTGTGTGTGGTTGTCTGTGTCTGTCTGTTTGTGTGTCATTTAACACTGGTCCGTCCCGATCCAACCTCCAAGTACCAAAGCAGCGCGTCTTTAAACCACTTCACACAGATTGTGCACACACCTAAACACACCGCTGTAACACGGGGAGGAGTTTCTACACGCTCAGTAGCATGTGAATAAATGTTTATAAATTGAAGAACAGTTCCAAGAGAGGCCACTTGTTGCAGTGCAGGTCGGCCTGCAGTGACCTCTAGTGGTTCCTCGCACTGATTGCAGATGAACGCAAATCCAGACAATAGTAGAAGACGCGGTTCTCTTCTTCTTCGCAACAGCATGCAAGCCAGAGAGAAGGCTGTATTATTGTTATTATTTGCTTAGTTTTCGTTTGGCAAAGGATGGTCTTGGGGTTCTATGCCTGTTGCATGGACCTATTAAAGAAGGCGTTGTGTCACCTCTCCTCCTTCAACGCGGCAGCGCTACCGTGGGCAGAACACCACAGAATATGCACAACAGTACATGTAGCACACACGCGACATTTGTCACGAATGCCATCCTCAGTTGTGGAGACATCAATTGTATTTAAAGGGGTGTGTGTGTGTGTGTGTGTGTGTGTGTGTGTGTGTGTGTGTGTGTGTGTGTGTGTGTGTGTGTGTGTGTGTGTGTGTGTGTGTGTGTGTGTGTGTGTGTGTGTGTGTGTGTGTGTGTGTGTGTTGGGCAGATCAAAGTACTATGTGTAGCTTGTCGTCACAGTTCCACTTTGGTGCCACTTTTAAACACACCGATACGTTTTGGTACATTTATCTAACTGGAATGGTGTGTGAGTCCTAATGCTATAAACATGTAAATATGTGTGTGTGTAAGATGAATCCACTTTGGGTGTGTATCTAGCCTGCACACGAGTCTAGATCTGATGTAATGTTGTCTAACGAGGTTCAGATGACCCATGCAGGAGCCATCTTTACACAACGCACTTCCAAATCTACTGAGGCATTGCCTGGTTCTGTTGTGATTGACTCCTTTTTAAAAAAATTAAAACCTGAAATGAGCAACTCTGGATAACAGCATGATACTAATGGTGGCTGGCTTGTTCAAACGTTACCGCATACTCCGAGCACTTCTCCAGCTGGCTGCAATCTGTCTCTGTTCGAATCCGATACTCAATGTCACGTTTATTTCTACTTGACTGTTTCAGAGAGCTTGGGGTATGAGCGTCACATTTTGGAGTTTATATTATATCGTTCTCATTTGTTCATGTCTCCTTCTTGACGTGGAGAAAGTCACCGAAAGGGACAGGCCATGCTAGAGGTGCTAGCCATCGTTGATTTGGAAAGCACTGGCAACAGCCATCACTAGTTTGTATTGCGCTAGCTATCACATTAACATCAGGCGTTTCAAGGCATTCCTGGCCAGGTGTGGTTTTTGGTTAGCCATAACCATAATTCTTTACACTTAATTTTGGGGTATTAAAGGCTATGGAGTAAATATGTTTTGTTTAGATAATAATCAATAATTTGTTTATTATGTCGAATCATAATGAAAATTTCCAGCTGACGTATCAGTAGGCTCTCGCATAATTCAAAATTGATTTGTCACATGAAAGTATGGAACAAATATTATGCAGGGTGAGAGAAACGATAACAAAAGCGATTTGGATCATATTCAAGGATTATTTAATTCTTTAATGCATACAGCTGGAAAAAACGAAAAAAAAAATATTTGCAGTAGGCCCTACATGAGTGGCTCTTGCTCTTGCCCCTAGAATCTCAACTCGCAAATAATTTTTGATATTAAGATCTTTTAGATCCTGTTATATTTTCCCAGTCTCATCCTTCCCAGGAAGCCAGCCTTTTGCCATATTGTACAATACAACTGAGAGAACATAGGATGGAATGGTTTTCTTTACCCTCTTTTGCAATGCTAGTGTGTTCCTTTTGCGTCAAACATTCTGTAACTTTGCGATTCTTGTCTCTGTCCAACTTGACGATTTCTGCGTCCTTTTGAATAAGATGTAGCCAGACAAGTAACATCGACTTTCTTTGCACTTCTCGAATGCCTGCTACCAGATCCACGAGAAAACGCATCCAGAAAAACACTCCTTGCCTCCATACAACAACGGCATTAAAGGGCGATAGGTATTTCAATTTGAGTAGTTGTTTTTCCTTGGTGGAGGTACAATTGCACTATTTCTGGGAAATGTTTTATAATGGTTCTGTATATTATGCAATCTTTGTAAGATTATCTCTACACTGATTTTTATTTTTTAAAGATTGTAGTTTAGCAGTGTGCTGTATTTTTGCTTCTTTCTCTAGCCTTAATATTAAGATGATGTTGATGGTTTTATCTTTGTGGTTTCTATCATATCCTGTCATGAATAAAATAAATGTAAAATGACTTGTCTGCGATCTGTCACTTATTTAAACGGTTCAGTGACTATTTACCAAGTACATGTTACACACTTGTACATTTGGACCATCTCTTCAACACTCTGGAAAATATTTATTTTCAGCTGAGCTCACATGCACGAGAGGTAATGCATGGTGAGAGTAGCATCCAGATGCAGCCTTAGCCCAGTCCTACCAGACTCTCGTACTTCATTTCATTTGCACAGAGTCTGGACCTACTCAATAGAGTGGCGAAGTCACGCCCTTTCCGGTAGAGCCCATGGGACAATGGAGAGAAAGTAATTATTTTCTGGTCCCTGTCTTTATATGCCCTGGATTACACATATTTTGTTTGTGGATTTAAATGATAATTTTTCATGCAAAGAAAACTGAAAAAAATTTGCGAAGAAGTTCGATAATGTTATGCCAATTACCTGTTTGAACTGCTGCCCTCAGGGAAACGTTACAGGTCCATCAGAACACGCACCACAAGAATCATGGACAGTTTATATCCCAAAGCAGTCACCATACTCAACTCTGACCTGAAAATAAATCCACTAGTTCTGACAGTATTAACCAGTGACATCCACACCTAATGCAATGCTCAGCACTTTACATATTTGCACTACTATTTTAAGGCATACTATTTTTAGGCATACAATGGCACTAAGTTAACGGTATAGTGTATGACGACATGAATGTAGTGAGTGAACGAAATGTTGAATGTATTTCTTTTTTTATTAGGGGTCCAAGCCAACAGGTTGGATCCCTATTGTTTTTGTAAGGATTCTTTTTCTTACCTCCCTAAAAGTGGTACCACAGCCCAAACCGTAAATGGTGCACACACGCCAATTGCATGACTAGATCCAGGTCCGTGCGGACTACGCAGACGACAAAATCCAGACCTGCCGGTCACTAGGTGGCGCTATAACAAGAAAATCGCGTTTGGGGCTATAACTCCCACACCGAACCTCCCACAGTCCAAAACGTTATACGTACAGATTCACTGGAGTCTGCCGCATCTTTTGACCTAGGCCACGCCCATTTGCGTCTATGAATATTTTTCGCTATATCACGAAAACCGCTAAACTGTATTTTCGCTACTCCTCCTACATTTCTGGACCAATCAACACCAAACTTTGCACACGGCATCTTCAGACGCACACGCAAAGAAATCATACAGTTTTTTGATCCGACCTTCGACGACGAAACGGTAGAGTTTTGAATATTTGTTTATTAGCTAAATTAGACGTGGAAAATTAAAAATCCAAAGAAATCCAAAATTAGACATCGGATCGAGTCCAAATTCTACACACATGTTGGTGCTACCCTTAATGACGTTCGATAAAAAATTCGGAAAATTTCGCCATTAGGGGGTGCAATAAACGAGGAAATTGTATATCTTCTACAAAATTTCCCCGCGAAAACGCTACACTGACTTCTCGCTACTCCTACCACAGTCAAATCCTTTGTATCCACAGGTTCAGGGTAGCGTTTTGAACACATGCTTCGCGTTGTGCCGGCGAAATGCACATTTCTTGTCGCGTTGTGCCGGCGAAATGCACATTTCTTGTTTATTTACTATTTATTATGTTACCTTTATTTTTTTTAAATGAGACCAGTACGTGAGTGCACTGAATTTCGTTGTACTCCTGTGCAATGACAAATAAATATATCTTGTCTATCTTATCTTATTAACAGCCAATTGAAATGTCGGATTTGGATTAAACCAAAATGGAACGCAATGTCGAGCTAGACATAAAAAGAAAGATAAAGTTGAGCACAAAGGCCCTTTAAAAGAAACTTGATGACAAGATGAATCTCAGGAAACGTGTATTAGCACGCCTTGTATCCAAAAAAGAGGAAATACAAAACCTCATGGAAAATGATTCCAAAGCACTTCTAGTAGAAAAGGATCGTCTGAGTTATTACTCAAAATTCCTGAAGGAGTTTACTGAAGTGAACTATGGAGTTAAAAAGATGTGTCAGCCAAGAGCGAAGTCACGGCGGTCACCGGGGCCGGAGGCCATGACTGTATCCTGTCTATCGTGCCCCTGCGCATCAAATCCAAGAGGAGCAACAGACAATAGAGACGTACGTGTCCATGGACTCAGGAAGTTCCTCTACGTTTTGCTCAAGTGCTCCTCCGTACTATGGGCCAGGAGAAGCCTGTGTCCTGCTACGTGCTTTCAGATCTAGAAGTGCTCGGTCTGACAGAGAACAAGTACATAAGCCTGCCAGGTGTCTACACCCACACAGACATACCTGTAACGAAAGACAATGTTCCTGTTGTAAAAGGACTTGGAAAGGTAGCCGTTCTTCTTTCCGCAGATACGGCCACCACAGATCGACGCAGATGTTGAGATACAGATCGGAGTGAACGCTCACTCTGCAATGGAGCCGTGGAAGATAACCCACAGCCAAGACGACGGGCCTTATGCGGTAAAGACGAGCCTTGGTTGGGTAGTTAATGGCCCTCTCAAAAAAGGTGACGATCACCACAAGTCAAGACAGTACAGTCAAAGGGATTCAGTCAACAGACTCAGTCAGCGGCGTGGACAGCATGCTGCTGCAGCAATACAATTACGACTTTCCGGAGCAAGCCTGCGAAGAGAAGTCAGAAATGTCCCGAGAGGACATTCTGTTCATGAAGTCTGTGACTGAGACAATCAAGAAAGTCAATGGGGATGCCTCTCGGGAACAAAAATGTGGTGATGCCAAACAACCAATGTGTTGCTGAGCAATGGGCATCAAACTTGAAAAGGAAACTTGCCAAAAACTCCAGTTTCCACGATGACTACAAGACCTTCATGTCAAAGCTGCTGAATAAAGGCTACGCAGTGGAAGTTTCTGAAGACGAGCGCAACCGCAACAACGGCGGAATATGGTACATCCCCCATCACGGCATGACCCATTCACAAAAGGGAAAGCTGCGGGTTGTTTTCTATTGGGCTGCTTTGTTTAAAGGCAAGTCACTGAGCGAGGAACTGTTACAGGGTCCGGACCTCACTAATGGTCTGGTTGGCGTCCTGACGAGGTTTCGAACACACACACACTCATCTCCAACATTGAAGCGAAGTACCATCAACCAAGAGTCCCTGATGAGGACACCGATCTTCTACGATTCCTCTGGTGGCCACAGGGAGAGCTGAGTCAGCCTCCGCGCGAGTACAAGATGGTGGTCCACTTGTTTGAGGCCAGGTCGAGCCCGAGCTGCGCCACCTACGCTTTAAGACGGACTGCAGAGGCTGGAAAAGACAGGTCATCACGTGAAGCAGTGTCTACAGTCCTAAAGCACTTCTACATCGATCACTGCCTGGTCTCAACGTCAACGAGCAGAAAGCTATTACTTTGACCAAGGACCTGATTGCACAGTGTGAGAGTGGAGGATTCCGCTTGACCAAGTGGTCAAGTTACAGCCTGTCATCACTTCCCGAACAAGAGAGCAAAGGAGATCAAGAATCTAGACCTGGACCGGGATGAACCACCCATGGAAAGGGCCCTTGGAATGGACTGGTGCATAGATTCACATTCTTTCAAGTTCCATATTCACGTGAAAATCACCAGACGAGGTATCCTCTCGGTCTTAAGCTCGGTATACGACCCCCTTGGATTCCTGTCTTTGTTCATTCTTCTCTTAAACTTACCTGGGATGAAGAGATTCCAGAAGATGTGGCAAACAGATGGTTCGCCTGGCTGTCTGATCTGAGCCAGTTCGCTAGCTTTTCTGTCAGGAGGTGCATCAAGCCAGAGGGTTTTGGTCCAGTAACGTCAGCACAACATCATAATTTCTCCGACGCTAGCGAGAAGGGCTACGGCGTCGTCACTTACCTCCACGTCGAGAACAGCCACGGTCGAGTTCATTGCTCGTTTCTTCTAGGAAAAGCCAGAGTAACGCCGCTTAAATCATTCACAGTCCCACGCTTCGAGCTCACCGCGGCTACCATTGCGGTGAAAATGGATACACTCATCAAACAAGAGCTTGGGATGGACCTTAAAGAGTCTGTGCTATGGACAGAAACCACCACGTCCTCTGGATACATCGACGGCGCTCGTTTTAAAACATTTGTTGCGAACAGAGTGTCGACAATCAGAGAGAACACAAGGCCAGCACAATGGAAGTATGTCAACACGGCTTCTTACCCAGCTGATCACGCATCAAGAGGATTGAATGCAGAGCACTTCATAAAGTGTCAGAACTGGATTGAAGGTCCTGACTTAATAGCCAAGAGTGAGTCTCACTGGCCTGTCCTATCAGAGTTCTCAAGAGAGATAAGTGAAGACGACGCGGATGTGAAGCGTACGACCAGTGTGAACATTATAAAGACTGTTGACTCAAGCACAGACCCCCCCCTTCAAACTGACTCATCACTACTCCGACTGGCACAGTCTGAAGAAGGCAGTCACCTGGATGTTGAGGCTGAAGGAGCTGCTTCGAAGTCTGAGCGTAACAAGGAAGACGTTTGAGTCTCAAGCCCAGTCTTCAGAAAGTCAAGATATGAAAATCAAGACAGTTGAGAACCATATGCAGAAATGGAGATCTACCTTGAAAGGAACCCGTTTGACTGCCAAGGATCTCAGAAGAGCATAAACTGTGATCATTGAGTTCAGCCAAAGTCACACCTTCCATGAGGAGCTTCGCACTCTGCAGAAAGGGGAAAAGATCAAGAGAAGCAGTTCTATCATGAAACTGGATCCCTTCCTCCAAGATAGGGTTCTCCGGGTTGGTGGAAGATTGCACCGGGCAGCCTTGCCAGAACACACAAAGCATCCAGCTATCCTGGCCAAGAATCACCACATCACGACCCTGATCATCAGGAACGCTCATGAGGAAATCGGACATGGAGGGAGAACCCATACCCTTGCTCGGCTGAGTGTGTCAAGCTGTGTCAAGCTGCTGTGAGTGAACAGAAAATGGCGAGTCTACCACCTGATTGTCTACTGCCTGACCATCCACCGTTCACTATCGTCGGTGTGCACTATTTCGGCCCCTTTGAAGCAAATCGTGGACCCGTGCAAGTCAAGAGTTATGGAGTCTTGTTTACTTGCCTTACAGTCAGAGCAGTCTACATAGAAATCGCGCACTCTCTGGACACCGACTCGTGTGTAAACACAGTGGGGCGTTTCATAGCCAGAAGAGGACAAGGGGAGGTTATGAGAACCGATAACGGAACGAACCTGGTAGCTACACAACACGAGATCCGCCGGGCGATGAATGAATGGAACCAGTCTCAGATCTCTGAGGCTCGATTGCAAAGAGGAGTCACTTGGATCTTCAAACCCGCCTGCCGGGTGGCACCACGGTGGTATCTGGGAGCGGCAGATAAGAACAGTCGGAAGATACTTACCAACCTTCTGAAGCTCCAGTCACTGAACAATGAATGTGATGTGTGAAGTAGAAGCAGTGATCAACAGCAGAGCCCTTACCATTCATCTGATGACGTGGACGACCTCGAGCCACTGACACCGAATCATCTTCTGCTCAAGGGAAAACCAGCACTCCCTCCAGGTGTGTTTCAGAAGCAGGATCTATATTCAAAACGAAGAGGGAGGCAGGTGCAGTATATCTCTGACAGCTTCTGGAAGCGCTGGTCCAGAGAATACTTGCCCCTACTTCAAGAAAGGCAGAAGTGTCTGGAGAAGAGGAGTAATGTGGGAGAGGGAGACATCGTACTAATCGTGGATGAGAGGGCTCCAAGATGGGTTACTTTCTCTCCATTGAAACCCACTCATATTTTTCTATCTCATAGGTCCCATGGGCTCTACCAGAAGGGGCGTTACTTCGCCACTCTATACCGCAGACCCAGACCCAGTACTGAAGGGAAATTAAAATTGAGCAGAAGTACTCAGGCGGGCAGAGCCAGGCCAATGCAGCCCAGGATTTACTTTGAAATGTAATATTTATGTATATATGCATTTATTCGTTTTTTCTACAGTGAGTTCCCCCCAAGTTCGAGTTCTGCGTGATACTTGAGTGACTGATTGCTGGGTGGCTCGGTGTGAATTTCCACAGCCAATCAGCATCTTGTATGCAGGACTAAAAACAAATATGCTTTCTGACGGGATCTGTCTGAAAGCAACCCAAACACAAACAACGCAGGAAAGCGTTTTCTGCCTTAAAGATGATGAACAAGTTTTACTGAACAGATTATTTATTGAAAGTGAATCAGCAGTGCAAAGTATACTCTGGATCGATACAAATACAGTCCTGTTTACCGTTGACATTTTAACATAACATTTTTATTTTTTATAAATAATTATCACATTTATTATTAACACACAATATGAACCAAAAGCCCTTTTTAACATTATATACACAAACCCAACAGATTACACTATAATATAAGATAACAACACTTGCAAAATGTCCATCAATCGGATAACCAAACCGGACCGAACCAGTTTTTAGTCGGACGGTGATCCTGAGTGGGGGTCCCCTGGTGCTTTGATATCCGCAAACAGCAGGTGGTCGTGGAGAAGAAGAGGAACGGGCAGCTGTGTCACCGCCGGGCTCCTCATCAGCACGTCTGGACCCAGGTGGGCCCGCAGCCGCAGCCGACACAGGTGGAAGAGCGAGGGCACCCACTCTACAAGAACACACACGGTTTGAACTCCACAAAGCAGCGATACACTGAGAGAGAAGTCTGGTGCGGAGGAGCGGTTGTGAGGAAGGTTAAACACACAAGGAAATCAATTTGAATTGGACAAAATCGCTAAATAATACTGTGCGTGTGTGTGTGTGTGTGCGTGTGTTGCGGTGCTGACCGAGGTGAGCGGGAGGCGTCCAGGTCTTCATCTTCTGCCGCTGCTCCAGGACGTCTCTCAGCGGCCGGCCCAGAGTGGACCGGTCCACCATCTCTAGGAGGTAGGTGAGCGCCTCGCTGGGGGCTTCCTCCAGACTAGGGGGGGCAAAGCAGAGGGGTATAAACTATCACCAGAGCCTGGAGATATTAGACACTAGTGGACGGGGGGGCAAAGCAGAGGGGTATAAACTATCACCAGAGCCTGGGGATATTAGACACTAGTGTACGGCCGATATTTGCGTTTTTAACGTGTATCGGCATCAGCCGATTTTATTTTCACCGATTTTTTCACGGCAAGATCTACAGATGATTCAATAAATGTTCCCGTTTTAAATTGAGACTTGTAACATTTGTTACATCATCATCATTGTGTAATCTTTATGATGTAAATTGAGGGAGCAAAAGCAGTATCCAAATATCGGCTCCAGAAAGTCAGTATCGGCGTTTCGGTCATCGGCTGATGGAAAAGAAACGGTATCGGTATCAGACCTAAAAAATCCATATCGGTCGATCCCGATTAGACACTATGTCATAACTATCCTAAACCCAGCACCACTAGCAGACTGGTTTACATTAGATCTGATGACTCCCTCTCTATAGCCTGGAGACCAGACGAATCCTGCAAGCTCATGTTTCTCTGCAGATACGTTCTGGCTCCCCTCCCATAAAAAATGTTTTCTGCCCGGTACAAGATAGACCAACCAATCACAACCGTTTATCTAATATGAGGCGGGATAGTACGATGACGATGCAGAAGGTTGCCTTGTAGGCATTTTCAACAACAACAAAGATGGCTGCCGCTGACGTAGAACTAGCCTTGCATCGCCAGACGATTCACAAACTACACCAGCGGCACCCGTCTTTGTTGTGGAAGAAAATGGGCTCCCTGTTCCTGCTCCAGGTTGAGCACAAGCTGTGGCTTTAGTTGTCCTTTGTTTGTGAATTTCTTTAAATAAAGTTTGACTGAATAAGTATCATTGGAGTCATTGAAGATAGGTCTGTCAGGTCCCAAAGAAAAAAGGCGTTTCCCATCATGTAATAAAACTGCCCTGGAAAGGATCAAAAAGCCCCTTTGTAAAGACGAGCCTCTGGTACGCTGGTGGAGAGAGGTGGAGGAAGTCTTACAAGGCGGGCACCAGCAGAGCGTTGGGGTCCAGCCCGCTCTCCAGCAGGGCCGGGAGCCAGGAGCCCGCCTCCGTGGCGTCCTCCTCTGCCACGCTCACGAGCGCCTCCAGCTCCTCGCCGGACACCAGGGGGCGGGCCCCGGGGCCCTTCCCCTGGTCCTCACACCTCTGGGCCAGCAGCAGGTCCAGCACACACGGGTCCGATAGACTCAGCCGCCAGCAATCTTCCGTCAGGGTCGCCCCCGCCCGCATCAGGAGGCTCATGCACCGACTGGTGGGGGGGTGGAGCCAGGAATCATTTCATCGTCCTTTGTGGGGTTTGGAAGGTTATGTAGTGTGACTGCGGTGTGATGGAGAGCTGGGTCACGTGGAAATGTGCGGTGATGCTCAATAACTCTTAAGCAGCTGTTTTCCACCTGTGAAAGTCTTTTGATTGTAACGTTGGATCGCTGTAATTATTACTTTGATTATACTTTGTGGACCTTATCAGAAGTTGATTCTTTTTCAATAAGGAGTTACTTTAACGTATTCATTGGGATTTCAGCTAGGCTTTTTTGGTAGGGTGTCAAACAAGGAGGCCAGCCCACCCTCATCCACTCAGCGACTCTTGTTTCATGTGGTCGCTACAGGGGTTCCTCAGTGGTACACACCGACACCGTAGACCCGTTGAAATGCACCGTACACCACCGGTTTGGAGTGGAGAGAAGGCTGGCTGCTCAAATAATTAATAACAAAATACTCTTTTCGCCTTACCTTGAAAGGGTGTCCTCAACAGTGATGACTAGGTGTTAACTCTATGTTTTCAAGGTGTATTCTATTTTTACCTATGATTCAACGCTGGGTCGTTCACCATGTGGTACAGGACCAGGCCCAGCGGGGAATCTGCGTCGTAATCATACTCGTATTCCCCGTTTTCCCAGCCGGCCTGGGGCTCGGGGCTGAAGCCCTCCTTCAGCAGGACCTCCAGCATCTCGGGCTTCTCCAACGCTAAGAACACGGGGCTCACCTCCCCATCCCCGCTGCCCAGCCCCCGCCGCGTCACCGCTGCCAGCCGCCGCAGGATGCTGATTGGACGGAGGGAGACGGATACAGGTGGGTCAGGGCCGTACCAGTGAGCACACACCAGTGATCACCATGGTTCATTCGGAGCGGGAATATCCAGAATCATGCACAACAACGTATAAAGTTTTCATTTTGGCTACATTTTGGAATGTTTCAAATATCCTGCTCCAAAACATTGCCAAAATCTATAACAGAATATATATCACGCATGACGGAAAAATGACCACAAACGACTGGTGTACTCCAGCACTTGTTAGCACCCCTACCTGGGTTTCATATTCAGTGAACATTGGAATCTCTGGGTCACTGACGTGGACTCACTTGACGTTGTCCCCCACAGCGGCAGCATGGACGGCGAGCGGAGGCCAGTATTCGCTGCACACCACATTTGGATCGGCTCCGTGTTTCAGCAGCGCATCGACGCACGGCTCCGACTGAGCCTCCGTGGCGGCCATCAGCGGAGTGCCGCCGTCCGTCGCTTGGATCTCAACGTTTGCGCCTTTTGTTAAGATAAGACAAAGTTTCACTCCACAGTTTAGGGAACTCCTCCAAGGCGCTACTGGGACTCTTAATGGATATTAGAATATTTACAAAATAGCACCTAGAAGCTCTCACACTGCCCCAATTAACTCCAACATCCAACTTTAGCACGCAGCCCGAAGTGACCCCCAAATTCTACCAATAGCGTATATAGTCGCCAACAAGAAACGTCCTACGACCAACCAACGGTCAGCGTGCTCTACCTGGTGATGGTGGTTAGCAGTGGTCAGATTACTTTTGTTGCCGAACGTATAGAATTGGTGTTGGCTACCATTCTGTAGTTGCATGTTGGGAGTTTTCGGAGGCAAGAGTGGTCTGGCCTTGATCAACTGCTGCCATAGGGAGATGTGGGCTCACCTGCAGCGGCCAACATCTCCAGACATTTGTGGTGACCGTGCTCAGCTGCTAGATATAAGGCCGTCTTCTGTTCCACGTTGCGAAGGTTGAGCGCACCAAAGCGTAACAGCATGGAAACTAGCTCACTAGAACCCTGAGAAGGTAATGGGGGGGAGAGAGAGAGAGAGAGAGAGAGAGAGAGAGAGAGAGAGAGAGAGAGAGAGAGAGAGAGAGAGAGAGAGAGAGAGAGAGAGAGAGAGAGAGAGAGAGAGAGAGAGAGAGAGAGAGAGAGAGAGAGAGAGAGAGAGAGAGAGAGAGAGAGAGAGAGAGAGACCTTTTATAAACTGGTGGCTTGGTTATTCTACAACTTCTATGCAAGAAGTAGAATTTGCTTTTAGGCAAACTTAAACAAACCTCCAGCCCCTAGCTGGTGTTTAGAACCAAGAGGGCAGTAAGGGTGTGAGGTTCTACCTGAGCGGAGGCAAGGTGAAGGCAAGACTGCCCAGAGGCATCTGTTACATGGACTGCTCCCCCCTTTCTAATGAGCGCCATGGCCGTCGCTGGTTTATCGTTTGAAACGGCTGTACACAGAGAAAAACAAACCCATCACATCAACACCCTCCCGCAGCAACAAGCCAAGTGTTTAACTGTAGGAGCGCAGGCTAGGTCCTCACCGGCGAGGAGCGGCGTGAGGCCTGATGCGTCCTTGACGTTTATGTTCGCGCCGGCGGTCACCAGGAGCTTCACGACGTCCGTGTGGCCCTCGGCTGCGGCCATGAACACCGCTGTCTGGCCGTTGGTTGCCCGTGTGTTCACATACTCGATGAAGACGCCAGAGGCGGCTGTAAAGGCATGATGACAACTTTAAATAAGGCAAGGAGATAGATACATAAGAACTTTATTTCATCCCCTACATAACAAACAAACACACACACACACACACACACACACACACACACACACACACACACACACACACACACACACACACACACACACACACACACACACACACACACACACACACACACACACACACACACACACACACACCGAGAGAGAGAGACAGTACTCAGTACTTGCCTGCCATGCTGAGAACCTCCCGGACGCAGCCCGTCTGGCCGGCCCGCGCGGCCTCGTGCAGCGGCGTGAGGCCGTGGTCGCTCCTTTCCTTCACGGAGCGATGGAGGAGTAACGTCCGGAGGAGATCTCTGTCCCCTCGGCGAGCAGCCGTGAACACACACCGACCTTCATCCATCTCCTGACTCAAATATAGCCTAAATTGCCTTTCCCCCCCCCCCCCCTTTTTTTCTTTTAAACACACTGTCTTAAAAAAACACACGAAGTGTTACAAGTTGCTGAAGTTAACGCTCGAACTCCGTGAGGAGGACGACTATGGTTTTTGTTTTGGCTTGTTTAGATTTAGCTGTTGGGACCGATCTCCACTAAAATGAAAGAGAAACTAACATTGCTGCCTCCGCGTGACTGATTAGACAGGCACTTTCTGTTCCTCTGCTGAAACACAAATCCTGCGGGACAGTGTCACCTAGAGGGGATTTACAGCATTACAGCGGCCGACAAAACGCAACTAGTTAACATGATGAAAAGTATGGAGTATGACTTACTTACCAGTATTACTGACACGTGTTTAAAAAATCGAGCGTGAAATAACGTTTCAGGACATGAAAACTAAATATAAACTTGTCGAGTCGTTTTGAATTTGAATATCCGTAGGCCTATCACCAATGTCCACATTAATAAGCAGAGTGCATATTAATTATAACATGAGGGATTTAACTTAACGTCGTCCTGCTGCTGCTGTTGCCCGTCTCTAAATGGCTCTCACTGATTGGATATCACTGATCGTTGTTGTTAAACCATATCATGTTATAAATTATGGCTCTTGTTATCATCAAAACCACAACCAACATTGAGAAGTCATGTGTCGGTGAATGAGAATGACCTTCTCAGAAAGTACCCTTCTCTAAAGTGAAAGTAAAAGTGACTATTATAGAGACTATACTAGTTATTCCCTGGAAAGTTTTGGAAGTTTGGAAAACTGTGTTCGGCAATCAAATAGAAAATAACTTTGACTCTGCAGGTTATTGACTCAGATAAAAAAAAGCATTTTTTAATAAACTCCCAGTACGCTAACTAAGTTGTTGATGCTTCGTTATAGTGACCCTAATAATGCTACTGCAGAGGTTTGGTGCTATTTTGAGCAATATTAGAGGTAAAAAAAAATGCCAATTTGGAAGCGTTCACTGTGCCCCTAGCCAATAACATGGAAGTCATTTGGGCTGTTACCAGTGGCAGCTGGTGATAAATGTTGGTGGTGCGCGGTAAAAGACGGGGCTCCGGCCGTCCGGGGGTCCCTCCCCCAGAAAAAAAATTATTTGGTCAATTAGATTTCCTGTATTCTGGTGCATTTTGGGGATGGCCGCCCGCTACCCATCACCTATTGTCAGGGTGTGTGTGTTTCCCTCCTGTGTTGATTACTGTTCCCTCCCCTAATGTGTCTCAGCTGTTCCTCGTTGTGTTTGTTATTTAAGCCCTCGTCTTTCCTTTGTTCCTTGTGCTGTCATTGTGGTTGTCTGTGGTTGTTTGTAGTGGCTAGTCCTGCGTGTTCCCGAGTTCCCTGTTGTCTCCCGAGTTCCCTGATTCCTGTGCCTTAGCCTTTAGGCGTGATTAAAGTGCCTATTGAGTATTCTCGAAGAAAGTTGTCCAATCCCGGGTTGCTTTAAACTCACTTCATTTATTATAAAGTCGTCGGCATGTTTCGGCATGGTAAGTGAAGCTATACGGAGGGAATTGAATCTAACACGTGTGAGAGGAAAATACCGTGATCTACTTCAAGCCCCCCGGGCTAAGGCCCGGGGGCTCTCTGTCGTCTACCTATTGATCTCTGGCCATCTCCACCCCTTGTCCTCAGGTAAAGACCGTCAAGTGGGCGTGGCCGGGGTGCCGTACTGGCTTCGGCTTCTTCGTATATATAAAAGCGCTGCTATCTGTGGCTGGAGCAGCCTCCAATAAGGTATTGCTCCCCTTGTGGCTATGTATAGTATTTACGGCTTATATGTTTGGTCCTAATTCATTGGGTCTATGTGTGGGTAGCTTAGATTCTTAAAATACGTAACATGCCGTTTTCTGAAACCGTCTGCGTTTGGGTCCTACCTGCCTGCCTTCACCCGCAACTTCCCTAACACCTATGACCTACTATTCATTCAGATTCACAGCCTACAGCCTGACTTGCAGGGCCTGGACAAGCTTACAATATACAGACCTACTTTATGGCCATTCCATCAGCCATTGCTATTTGACCCATTGTTGTTATTCAGATATTGAGACAAATCATGATCACTGTCCTATAGCGTCCATTTTTTGTGAGTCTCAATGTCTACTTCAAATGCAGTTAGAAATATGGGACAGTTGCTTCATTTTGTTTACATGCTACAGGCCGAATAACTAAATTAATATGTAACTTACTTGCTCCTTTTTAAGTATAACATTGCTTGGGGAGTCCAATTCCTCAACTGAAAAGGTTGGAAACTGCTTACAACTCTCTGCTAGTTAGCGATCTATCTCCTCTCTACATGTAGTTGTGTTGCGTGAATGATGCTGAGGAAGGTAGCCTATTTGATTGAATCGCTGAATTGTCCAATCATGTGGTGATAACAAAAAAGGTAAGTGATACTGTAGTGGCTAAAACTCCCTTGTTGTGCATACGTAAATAGCTCTAAACCAGGTGTGCCCAACCTTTTTCGACCCAAGATCTACTTTTCAAGTAGCCAACCTCCCGAGATCTACCAGTCAAACCTACATTCAAGCGGAGGGGGGGGGGGGGGGGGGGGTGGTGGTGGTGGTGGTGGTTTGTATCGTGGAGGGGGGGGGGTGGTGGTGGTGGTGGTTTGTATCGTGGACCTACGGACTTCAGTGGGGGTTTCATTCCGTCTGCACACGGCGTCTTCTCAACAATAATCAATATTATCTTCCTCCCACTCAGGGTGAAAATGGTAGGTCTTAACTCGTTTCCCCTCAGCCATGCCAACGTTTAGGACTGCGTAACTACTGTTGACGGCTTTCAACTACTGTTGACAGCGCATGCGCTACCGCGCGTATATGACCCGCGCAAGTTTTTTTTTTTCTTCTTCACCCCTCGCGGTCGACTTGGGATCTATCGGCGGTCTACTGGTAGACCGCGATCGACTGGTTGGGCACCCCCAGTGGCGTCACTAGGATGTTTTTGGATTAGCCCCGAATCTTTTTTGTAAATTTTTTTATTTTTATTTTATTTATTTATTTTTTTTGCTGCATGCAGAGCCTGTGCCATATCCGCACGTCGCACATGCTCCCATTTGTTAGGACTCTTGCGTAGCTTACTGCTAGGAATTTCTGTTCTACTGCTCAAGATTTTAAGCCATGAATTGATGAACTTGCATTGAAGAAAATATGTCAGTTTTCTGTGGGTTGTAAAAAGGCCAATCTATGAGGCTAAATAGCATGCCAATATTGATGATTTGGTCAATTGTCTAAGGATGAATGCTAACATGATTTGTTTCCAACTTTTGCCTTAAGTTACAATTTAGCTAACTAGCTAGCTGCCCACCCTTTTCAATTCCAATGGTGGCTTTCATTTCATTACCAATGTTAAGTGTAAAAAATAGTTAACACTGGTGCTGAGTGATGATTCCTAAAAAAGAAATACCCAAAACATGTGATATGTTTTAAGTTTTGAAAAATCCAGGATGCCTGAGAGCCTTACTGCATTATATTCCATAATAGTTGTTTCTTTAGGAACCTGAATGTTGTCTTTTCGTTCACAGAAAAAAAGAAAATTCCACTAGAAAATGATGCAGAAAAGGCACAGATAGATGAATATAAAAATCCACCAGAATGCAGGAAATTAAGTGTTTGACACTCAAAAAATTCTGGGGGAGCACCCCCATACCCCCAACCTATAATCTGTCCCCCAATATGTTGAAATGAAACCTAGCCGACCCTGTACGCAGGTTGTACACAATATATTCATAGATATTTTGTTTTTACTTTCTGGATTAAAAAGAAGGCATGTCAGCAAACTAATAATTAGTGTGATTATCATTTCATCATAGAGTGGCCCTTTGTGAAAATGAGTTTGACACCCCTGATATAGGTAATGTAAGGTCTGTCTCACTTGTATTCATTTTACTCTGAAATAACTTGAATGGAACTTTAGATGTCTAAGCAGCAGTCAGGTAGCTATTCAAAGCTATAATTACCTGCCTATTTTGTTTATTTAGGTAAAGCATTATGAATTATTTTTTTGCATGCGCAATAAAGTAAACAACAAAATTTGCACTGTCCTATTCCCTCTTGGGCTAAGCCCCGGATGTTTCAGAAACCTAGAAACGCCCCTGGGCACCCCTAAACATATTCAGTCGATGAACCACTCTTTGACAGAAAGAACGAGGTCTATGCGTGTTTACTGTTGAAACGACGGTAGAAAAACAGTGCGTTTGCTCCGTCTTTACTAAATGCCACAATGATACAAAACCCGCAGTTTTACTCTCCCTCAATGCTACGGCATAACAGAACCCTCTATAGCAACCAATGTCCTATGCATCTCTAATAATTATAAGCAATGAAAACAAGTGCACTAAACAGTTATTAAACTAAAATGCAAAACTATGCAAAACAATTAGTTAATCAATATAATTAATAAACAATCACTAAATATTAATCTAAATATATAATATCTAAATCCTAATAATATCTAAGTCTAAATTACAATATGGCAAAATGGCACTTACAGATACCATTGGCCTGGGGCGCACACTGGTGCGACCCGAGGGCGAATTTTCTTGCACCAATGAAAAGCTGTCTCTGCTTGATAGACAGCTAAACATTTCTGAGCTTACATTGACCTCAACGTGGCCGACGCCCTGACTTGGAGGAGGGCTTTATTTTGAATGACCAATAGCTAGCCTAGCCCAAATCATTGACGTTCAGACGCATATAAATGGTTGCTGGCAGTGGCAAGTACGGTCTATCACACAATTAAACGAGGATAAACGCTATGTATTTTTGTTGGTTTATTTTGTATTTATAATAGTTGATTCATAGTTGGCAGATAAATTCAAGTGAATGTTTCACGGAGGGGCGGCGCCCTAGCGCCCTCTATTGCCGGCGGTTACATTGCTCCGGGCAACTTTGGGCAAGCTGTATATTCGATTATCAACGAAGAAAAAGTGTCTGGAGGGCTTATTTTATGGGGTTTCGAGCCGATAAAGACCCATGGGTTCGATTTCCGCCGGAATTCACTTTTACATTTTCTTGAGGCAGAACGTTTTCTTTTTAATAAATAATTATCAAACACTTCTTAAGATACAAGATGAACAAGAAGCCATTTTAAAACTGTATACACAAACCAAACTACACGATAAATACACTTGCAAAATGTCCATCGATCGGATAACCAAACCGGACCGAACCAGTTTTTAGTCGGACGGTGATCCTGAGTGGGGGTCCCCTGGTGCTTTGATGTCTGCAAACAGCAGGTGGTCGTGGAGAAGAAGAGGAACGGGCAGCTGGGTCACCGCCGGGCTCCTCATCAGCACGTCTGGACCCAGGTGGGCCCGCAGCCGCACCCGACACAGGTGGAAGAGCGAGGGAACCCACTCTACAAGAACACACACACGGTTTGAACTCCACAAAGCAGCGATACACTGAGAGAGAGAAGTGGTGCGGAGGAGCGGTTGTGATGAGGAAGGTTAAACACACAAGGAAATCAATTTGAATTGGACAAAATCGCTAAATAATACTGTGTGTGTGTGTGTGCGTGTGTTGCGGTGCTGACCGAGGTGAGCGGGAGGCGTCCAGGTCTTCATCTTCTGCCGCTGCTCCAGGACGTCTCTCAGCAGCCGGCCCAGAGTGGACCGGTCCACCATCTCTAGGAGGTAGGTGAGCGCCTCGCTGGGGGCTTCCTCCAGACTGGGGGGGGCAAAGCAGAGGGGTATCAACTATCACCAGAGCCTGGAGACATTAGACACTAGTGGACGGCCGATATTTGCGTTTTTAACGTGTATCGGCATCGGCCGATTTTATTTTGACCGATTTTTTTCACGGCAAGATCTACAGATGATTCAATAAATGTTCCCGTTTTAAATTGAGACTTGTAACATTTGTTACATCATCATTGTGTAATCTTTATGATGTAAATTGAGGGAGCAAAAGCAGTATCCAAATATCGGCTCAAGAAAGTCGGTATCAGCGTTTCGGTCATCGGCTAAGGCTGATGGAAAAAAAACGGTATCGTATCAGACCTAAGAAATCCATATCGGTCGATCCCGATTAGACACTATGTCATAACTATCCTAAACCCAGCACCACTAGCAGACTGGTTTACATTAGATCTGATGACTCCCTCTCTATAGCCTGGAGACCAGACCAATCCTGCAAGCTCATGTTTCTCTGCAGATACGTTCTGGCTCCCCTCCCATAAAAAATGTTTTCTGCCCGGTACAAGATAGACCAACCAATCACAACCGTTTATCTAATATGAGGCGGGATAGTACGATGACAATGCAGAAGGTGGCCTTGTAGGCATTTTCAACAACAACAAAGATGGCTGCCTCTGATGTAGAACTCGCCTTGCATCGCAAACTACACCACCCGTCTCTGTGTGGAAGAAAATGGGCTCCCTGTTCCTGCTCTAGGTTGAGTACAAGCTGCGGCTTTAGTTGTCCTTTGTTTGTGAATTTCTTTAAATAAAGTTTGACTGAATAAGAATCATTGAGGTCATTGAAGATTGGTCCGTCAGGTCCCAAAGAAAAAAGGTGTTTCCCATCATGTAATAAAACTGCCCTGGAAAGGATCAAAAAGCCCCTTTGTAAAGACGAGCCTCTGGTACGCTGGTGGAGAGAGGTGGAGGAAGTCTTACAAGGCGGGCTCCAGCAGAGCGTTGGGGTCCAGCCCGCTCTCCAGCAGGGCCGGGAGCCAGGAGCCCGCCTCCGTGGCGTCCTCCTCTGCCACGCTCACGAGCATGTCCAGCTCCTCGCCGGACAGCAGGGGGCGGGCCCCGGGGCCCTTCCCCTGGTCCTCACACCTCTGGGCCAGCAGCAGGTCCAGCACGCACGGGTCCGATAGACTCAGCAGCCAGCACTCCTCCGTCAGGGGCGCCCCCGCCTGCATCAGGAGGCTCATGCACCGACTGGTGGGGGGGTATAAAAGTTTGAAAGATGTGTCTACCGACACCGTAGACCCGTTGAAATGCACCGTACACCACCGGTTTGGAGTGGGGAGAAGGCTGGCTTCTCAAATAATTAATAACAAAACACTGTTTCTTTTCGCCTTACCTTGAAAAACGTGTCCTCAACAGTGATGGCTAGGTGTTAACTCTATGTTTTCAAGGTGTATTCTAGTTTTACCTATGATTCAACGCTGGTTCGTTCACCATGTGGTACAGGACCTGGCCCAGCGGGGAATCTGCGTCGTAATCGTCCTCGCAATCCCAGTCTGCCCGGCCGGCATCGGGGCTGAAGCCCTCCTTCAGCAGGACCTCCAGCATCTCGGGCTTCTCCAGCGCAAAGAACAAGGGGCTCACCACCCCCCTGCTGCCCAGCCTCCGCCGCGTCACCGCCGCCAGCCGCCGCAGGATGCTGATTGGACAGAGGGAGACGGATACAGGTGGGTCAGGGCCATACCAGTGAGTACACACCAGTGATCACCATGGTTCATTCGGAGCGGGAATATCCAGAATCATGCACAACAACGTATAACGTTTTCATTTTGGCTACATCTTGGAATGTTTCCAATATCCTGCTCTAAACATTGCCAAAATCTATAACAGAATATATATCACGCATGACGGAAAAATGACCACAAACGACTGGTGTACTCCAGCACTTGTTAGCACCCCTACCTGGGTTTCATATTCAGTGGACATTGGAATCTCTGGGTTACTGACGTGGACTCACTTGATGTTGCCCCCCCCAGCGGCAGCATGGATGGCGAGCGGAGGCCAGTATTCGCGGCATACCACATTTGGATCGGCTCCGTGTTTCAGCAGCGCATCGACACATGGCTCCGACTGAGCCTCCGTGGCGGCTATCAGGGCAGTGCTGCCGTCCGTCGCTTGGATCTCAACGTTTGCGCCTTTTGTTAAGTTAAGACAAAGTTTCACTCCACAGTTTAGGGAACTCCTCCAAGGCGCCACTGGGACTCTTAATGGATATTAGAATATTTACAAAATAGCATCTAGAAGCTCTCACACTGCCCCAATTAACTCCAACATCCAACTTTAGCACGCAGCCCGAAGTGACTCCCAAATTCTACCAATAGCGTATATAGTCGCCAACAAGAAACGTCCTACGACCAACCAACGGTCAGCGTGCTCTACCTGGTGATGGTGGTTAGCTGTGGTCAGATTACTTTTGTTGCAAAATGTATAGAATTGGTGTTGGCTAACATTCTGTAGTTGCATGTTGGGAGTTTTCGGAGGCAATTTGCACCTTAAGGGTGACAAGAATGGTCTGGCCTTGATCAACTGCTGCCATAGGGAGATGTGAGCTCACCTGCAGCGGCCAACATCTCCAGACATTTGTGGTGACCGTGCTCAGCTGCTAGATATAAGGCCGTCTTCTGTTCCACGTTGCGACGGTTGAGCGCACCAAAGCGTAACAGCATGGAAACTAGCACAATAGAGCCCTGAGAAGGTAATGGGACGAGAGAGAGAGAGAGAGAGAGAGAGAGAGAGAGAGAGAGAGAGAGAGAGAGAGAGAGAGAGAGAGAGAGAGAGAGAGAGAGAGAGAGAGAGAGAGAGAGAGAGAGAGAGAGAGAGAGAGAGAGAGAGAGAGAGAGAGAGAGAGAGAGACCTTTTATAAACTGGTGGCTTGGTGATTCAACAACTTCTATGCAAGAACTAGAATTTGCTTTTAAACAAACCTCCAGCCCCTAGCTGGTGTTTAGAACCAAGAGGGCAGTAAGGGTGTGAGGTTCTACCTGAGCGGAGGCAAGGTGAAGGCAAGACTGCCCAGAGGCATCTGTTACATGGACTGCTCCCCCCTTTCTAATGAGCGCCATGGCCGTCGCTGGTTTATCGTTTGAAACGGCTGTACACAGAGAAAAAAAAAACCATCACATTAACACCCTCCCGCAGCAACAAGCCAAGTGTTTAACTGGAGGAGCGCAGGCTAGGTCCTCACCGGCGAGGAGCGGCGTGAGGCCTGATGCGTCCTTGACGTTTATGTTCGCGCGGGCGGTCGCAAGGAGCTTCACGACGTCCGTGTGGCCCTCGGCTGCGGCCATGAACACCGCTGTCTGGCCGTTGGTTGCCCGTGTGTTCACATACTCGATGAAGACGCCAGAGGCGGCTGTAAAGGCATGATGACAACTTTAAATAAGGCAAGGAGATAGATACATAAGAACTTTATTTCATCCCCTATATAACACACACACACAGGGCCGTCGATAAGGGGTGAAAGGTGATGACGATTCTAGGGGCCCACAGCCCAGGGGGGGCCCACAAAAACAAAAAAATATATATATATTTTAATTTTTTATTTTACTACCAGCCCATAGTACTACCATAGCGCCCCCCCCCCCCCCTCAACAATTCAGCGCAGGGGGGCCCATCAGTAAATCTTGTCTAGGGGCCCAGGAATTGTAGCAACGGCCCACACACACACACACACACACACACACACACACACACACACACACACACACACACACACACACACACACCGAGAGAGAGAGACAGTACTCAGTACTTGCCGGCCATGCTGAGGACCTCCCGGACGCAGCCCGTCTGGCCGGCCCGCGCGGCCTCGTGCAGCGGCGTGAGGCCGTGGTCGCTCCTTTCCTCCACGGAGCGATGGAGGAGTAACGTCCGGAGGAGATCTCTGTCCCCTCGGCGAGCAGCCGTGAACACACACCGACCTTCATCCATCTCCTGACTCAAATATAGCCTAAATTGCCTTTCCCCCCCCCCCCCCCTTTTTCTTTTAAACACACTGTCTTAAAAACACACACGAAGTGTTACAAGTTGCTGAAGTTAACGCTCGAACTCCGTGAGGAGGACGACTATGGTTTTTGTTTTGGCTTGTTTAGATTTAGCAGTTGGGACCGATGTCCACAAAAATGAAAGAGAAACTAACATTGTTGCTTCCGCGTGACTGACAGGTAACACACTTTCTGTTTCTCTGAAACACAAATCCTGGGGGACAGTTTCACCTAGTGGGGACTTACAGCATTACAGCGGGCGACAGAACGCAACTAGTTAAAGGCCCACTATGCAACTTTTTTAGCCAAATTACATTAATTATGCTGCTTGAGAGTTATTCTGATGGTTCTGCAACCATTTCTGGGTCGTTTGGTGGGTGTGTCATTGCCCCATGTCGCCTTTCCAAGGAAAAAGCGCATATGCAACTTGCTCTGTTCGGACCGACACAATCCGGATGTGACGCAGCGGAAGTATCCAATCGCGCCTCGAAAATGTAGTCAGAATGTAGTCGAAAATGCTTTACGGCACAGACACACCCCCAAACATGGCACCGGCTAGATATAAACAGCCAGTTGCGAGGCAATTGTTGCATTCATCATGGATCAATCGACTGATAAGGGACCCAAGAGGCGACTGTCGTGGAACAAAAGAAGAATGGACCAGAAAAGAGATCAGATACGAGTGAAAGGGGAACTATGCAACTTTTTTGGCTTGATTTACCTTAATATAACAGGCTAAGAGTCATTGCGATGGTTCTATACATTTTTGTTCGTTGTTTCGACTCCCCCTTGCGCAACTTGCCGGAGAAAATGAATATGTTTCTGCCGGCGACCCGCCGCCCACTCTCGCAGGAGTCTCTGGTCTCGCGAAGTAACGAATTGCTTTACGGCACAGACCCCCAAACACGGAACCGGCTCGATATAAACACAAGTAACTAAGGGATTGTTACATTCATCATAGATCAGCCGACTAAAAAGAGACAGAGAAACCCAATGTTGGAGGAACAGAAGAAGAGAAAAGGGGGACTGACCGACAGAGAGGCCAGACACGAGTAAATGTTGGGCAAGCTTTTCAGGAATAGCGTGAACTGAAAGAAAAAGAAGACTGCAAATCAGACGTCGACTTGGCCGTGTTGCTTTTGAAATTGAAAGTACCCTTGGGTGGCCTTTGTCTTCGTGGTATTCTTGATGTTGATAGTCTCTGTACAAATGTGTTTGCTCAACCATTTTGTTGTGAGCCCTGTAAAAATGGTTTTCTCGACCGTTTTGTTGTGAGCCCTGTATGTTTCTAGCTTGCAACCATATAAACACCTTTGTTTCCATGGGTGTTTTGCTGTTCGTCTGTCTCGTCCCCCAGGCACAGACTGAATCCCCGAATCCAGGTTCTTGTTTATTTAGATTATTATGTTGGCCAACACTTACACTGATTGTTCTGTTCAACCTAAGATAAAACAATTATAATCTAGGATATAAATTCTCCCCGTCAACTATAAAAAAGGATGGATTTATGTTTATTGCAATAGAAATACACCATTTTAAAAATGTATAGTCTTGCCTACACTTTATGAACATCTACTTCGGACATGGCTCCACGCATTCGCCGGCTTATTTGAAAAGAAATGCACATCAACATCAGGTCCCTCACCAAAAAAGGCCAACAGAGGATGTTCTTCCTGCGCCAGCTGAAGAAATTCAACCTGCCAAAGACTATGATGGTGCACTTCTACACTGCAATCATTGAGTCCATCCTCACCTCATCCATCACTGTCTGGTACACTGCTGTTACGGCTAAGGACAAGAGCAGACTGCAGCGTATCATACGCTCTGTGGAGAAGGTGATTGGCTGCAACCTTCCATCCCTCCAGGACCTGCACAGCTCCAGGACTCTGAGGCGGGCACGCAAGATTATGGCCGACCCCTCCCATCCTGGTCACAGTTTATTTGGAACTCTCCCCTCTGGCAGGAGGCTGCGGTCCATCAGGACCAAAACCTCCCGCCACTTGAACAGTTTCTTCCCCTCTTCAGTTGGGTTCCTTAACAAGTCCCAGGACCACCACCCCCACTGACTGACACTGACTCTGGCACTCATACCCATCACCAATATGTAAATTCTTATATTATTGTATCTTAAATTCTTAAATTCTTGTATCTTTACTTTAGTTTTTAATTTATTTATTCTATTTGATCCTTTTTTAATTGATTGCTTATGTTCCTGCTTGTTTATATGGTGTTATATATATATATATATTGTGGTAACCCGCTACCCAAATGAGCCGGGTTCCACGGACAAACGACACTTTGGTGTGCTGGATAAGCCATTGCAGGCATTTATTAACAATCCACTTCAATCAAACAGGGTTCTCACGGTCTCTAGGGCCTCCGTGGGCCTCTAGCTGCACGAGGACCCGAGCGCTTCCTTCTTCCTCCCGACCCGTGCTGTGCTGTGCTGTGCTGTGCCTCCTTTTAAAATGGCCCCCGTGCTTTCGGCCAGGTGTCCCCCAATCACCCTGATTGGGGTGCCGAAAGGGCTGCTCTCTCTCGCCGGCTGGTGGGTGGGGGTGGTACACCCCGCCCTCTACGGTACCCCGGGCCCGTCCAGGCCGGGGACCACGTGGCGGGATGCCACAATATATCTTCGTCATTGTTCATTGTTATTGTCTTAATGTATGCACCTTGATCACCAAGCCAAATTCCTGGTTGGTGTAAAATCCTTCTTGGCAATTAAATCCTTTCTGATTCTGATTCTGATTCTGACATGGCTCTCGTAGAAGTGCATGGGGAAGGATCGTCAACGAGTTGTTACGACAGTGTTTTAAAATATCTACTACGAAGCTGTAGGGGACGCTTTGTAGAGAAATGTGCGTGGTAAACCAAGAAAACAGCGAAGAAATGCCCGAAGTTGCATAGTGGGCCTTTAACATGATGAAAAGTATGGAGTATGTCTTACCAGTATTACTGACATGAAATAACGCCTTATGACATGAAAACAAAATCTAAACTTGCAGAGTCGTTTTGAATTTGAATATCTAATAAGTATCATCAATGTCCATTAATAAGCACAGAATGCATATTAATTATAACATGAAGGTTTTAACTTAACGTCAACCTGCTGCTGCTGTTGCTTGTCTCTAAATGGCTCTCACTGATTTGGATATCAATGATTGTTGTTGTTCTAAACCATATCATGTTATAATGGCTCGCTGATCGTTGTTGTTCTGAACCATATGTTATGACGGCTCTTGTTATCATCAAAATCCCAACCAACATGGAGAAGTCCTATTTGTCGGTGAATGAGAATTACCTGATTGCTTTAAAAAAGTCTTAAGTCTTAAACATTTTTGTTTTTTAAAAAAAAAACTTTGGCTCCCACTCTTAGATGTTTTTAAACCCCCTTTTAATTTTGATTTTTGCTTTTAACCTGTAGCCCTTTGAGATCTTCGGACGAAGTTTAGAAAACTGTGTTTAGCAATCGAATAGAAAATAACTTTGTTCTCCCGGTTATTGACTCGGATAGAAAAAGACTGAAAACAGTATTTTTTTAATAAACTCCCGGTACGCTAACTAAGTTGTTGATGCTTCGTTTTATAAAATTAAAAATATTTTAATAAAATAGGAGGTGCAAACTATACATTTTTAGTGAGGTGTGGGTTGTTAGTACCACATAGTAGGACAGGTCTACATTGGTCTTGGGCCTGTGGGTCCCATAACTCGGAAGCTATTGAGCAAAAAGCTGTTTTCCATAGAAAAAGAATGGCCGAATATCCGTTGAATATCTGTCTCGGTCTGTTGAAAAGGAGACAATGCAATGTGAATGTGAAAAGGAACCGCACCAAACCAAAAACTAATGTTGCGTTTTGGTCCGGACCATAAGGATCGAACTAAGGACTTTCCTGGTGTGAATAGGCCCTAAATGAGCCTCCATGAGTCCGGTCTCATGGCAGCGTCTGGCTGCAGCAGAGATGGAGCTGGAGGAGGAGAGAAAAGAGCAGGAAGAGAAAGGAAAGGAAACATTCTTAACAACCTGGAGACCGTTGCTCTGAGAAACCAGGTAGGCCTAAATAATATTTATTCTTCATGTTAAGTGAATTAAAATATAGGCTATTATATTCTGAATTGTAACAAATTACAAAAAAAATGCTGCGTACCATGGCTTATCAGACAAAGTCCAGTTTCTGTTTCATGTGCCAAAGGATGAGGATGAGAAGCACGCTGTGCAGACTGAAATGGATTCATTCATTACTTTCGAACACACACATGCTCATACTTTAGAGTGGTCAGTAGCTTATTGAGTTCCATTCCAGTTATGGCTTAATTTTATCATTTTGGTCGCATAATTATATTCATGTGTCAACTGTCCACAGACTCCTCTCCTACTTTGTTTTGACCACAGGTGTCAGCCCTAAAGTTCGACATTGCTAGTAGGAGGGACATTGCTAGTAGTCATGTGTCTACTCTAAAGTATAATTCATAACTTGTAGGCTACTTGTGCCTACATAGATTGGAAGCTAGAGGTTGATGCACACAGATGCATGACTCACGATAGTGTTAGTTTCAAGAACAAGTTTAAATGATTCTACAGATCTCTATATAATGTCCCTTAAATTCATTATATTCCGATTCATGATCCGGTTATCATTCTCCCTTCCTCAACATAATATACCATCCATTCTTTCCCGGTTCTGACTCATGGACAGAGCCTTTATACAACAACAACTGCGTTGCCCACTGCCTCAGTGTCTGTCCTTTCTGGTCCTCCTCTTCTAGCGTGAGATGGGGGGACAGCTCCGCCTCCGGGAGGAGACCCAGGCCCTGCCGGGGCAGCTCGTCTCTCCAGGGTGTCTGGGGCCTGGGGCGGGGTGTGTCGGCGGGGGCTGACGGCCCCAAGCTGAAGCAGGCGGTGGGTGACATCGCCAGCCTGACCCGGGTCAAGCAGCAGCCCATCGCCATGGGTACGGGCTCCGTGCCCAGCTCCAAACATCTGGACCAGAGGGTACGATACTCAACACACACCTTGCTCCAACATCTGGATTCAACTAGACAGTACTCCAACATCTGGACTAGACGCTTGGGTCTGCAAAATAATGACAATCTCGATAATCACATTGATAATTGGTACATTTTAATACATTGGGATTATTACTATTATTTACTGCTATTCACAGGTTTTCACAGATTATCGATTCAATTCATAACCTGGGGGGCCCACTGTATATAAAACAACTATATTAGTAAAGCAATTGCTGAGTTGTAACTGTTCATATATTTTTGTTCCCTTTCACGATTAGCTTATTGCAGGGGCCAGAATCGTATTATTTAACTCCTGATATGGAATAATGATTTCCCTATGATGAGACCTGTAACGTACCGCTTGGTCCTCCAGGGACAGAGGGGCCAGGCTCTGCCAGAGCAAAGGAGTCCCAAGCTGGGGAGAGAGAGAGGGGGGAGCTGGACCACCGCCCGCCCACCCTGGAGGAGCTGGAGAAGAGGAAGTCCTGTCCAGGGCGCAATTTGCTTGTGGGTGCTTGTGTTTAGGGCGGGGGGCGAGGGCACAACATTTGCACCGGGCCAATCACCATGATGTTACGCTGCTGCTAAGAGTGTTTTCATCAGAGTATTGTTTGGTTAAACTCATAAGTGTTTTCATTAAGTTTCATACAATAAATTATTCTGTGTAGCAGCACTTTGCATTTTGCCGACTTCAAGGCTTAACTTTGTACTACAAAGAAATCTTTTTATTTGAAATAAGATATACATCGCTTCGAGGTTATTTTCTATGAAACAATATATTTCTATATCTCCACTCTTGCACATATTATTCTCGACTCTCCTGGGTCGTCCTTGTTCTCTATGGCCACCGGGGGGCACTGTGTACTGAAGTGTGGGTGTGCTTGCGTGTGTGCGCCAACCAGGAGAGCAGTACGGAGGGCGTTTATCATAAGTTATAACGAAAATAAAAAAGCCAACCATCAACCAGAACTACATTTATGTGTACAATAAAAGGCATACATGTATACAAGTGAATTATTTTGTGAGTTTGTCCCATCTTTGTTGTCTGCTGCTCCTTTTTAGAGGTTGAGTAGCATGGACATCCCTCCGGAACTGTGCGGCGGTGGTGACACCGGATCCCAGCCGCCCTCCAGCTCCTCCTGCCCCCTGCTGTCGTCAGTAGCGACAGAGGGATCTCTGAAGGAGATGTGGCAGATGCTGGACCGGGACCTCAGCCCCTCTCTTCTCACTGAAGGTACCTGGTGCTCAGACGCTTACCTGGTGCTCAGACGCTCACCTGGTGCTCAGACGCTCACCTGTCTGCCCACATCCTTGTTCAATTACTGGTTTTCATTCCAAACATGAATTTCTTATCTTTTTCTTATATATAGTGTCTATATATATATATATATATATATATATATATATATATACAGAGAGAGATACATCTATATAGATAGATAGATCTCTCTCTCTCTCTCTCTCTCTCTCTCTCTCTCTCTCTCTCTCTCTCTCTCTCTCTCTCCTCTCTCTCTCTCTCTCTCTCTCTCTCTCTCTATATATATATATATATATATATATATATATATATATATATATATATATATATATATATATATACACTGTAGGCCTATATATATTTATCTGGATAGAGATATATTACCGGAGTATAATTCTAGTAGTTCTGTATTTGTGTATTTATCTGATTTGTTTCAACATTGCCCCAGCCCGATTTCAAAGGGACATTTTTCATATTATGAAATCAATCGTTTTGTGTGTCTTGTGCCACACACCCTCTCAGAACATTATGAAGTAAAGAAGAAGGTCAAGGTTTTTTTTATTCTGAGATGCAAATACCCGTGATGGTTGCCTAATGTGTGTGTGGTTGCACACACCATGTCAGGGTCTAAAAGATGACCTTCTGGGGAACACTTTCCCAACCAGATCAGAACGGGGATCAGTGACCACCGTTTCACGACTCCTGAAAGGAGAAAGCCCTGCTATTGGCCTACTTCTTTAGAGAGGAGCCCGTTGGGCCTTTGTGGCTGAACGTCCTCTGGTCTAGAAGAAGCAGGACTGGATTCGGAGTCTGGCTAAAGTGTGGAACTCAAGCCCAGATGACTACAGGAAGCTGGCCCATTCAGAAATTACACCCTAACTCCCAACTTTACTATTTATAAGATGCAACAGGATTTCTGTTTTGAGATTCAATAGTAATTACAGATACATCATTTTTATTTATTTATCTCTAAGATCACTTTGGAAGGGTGGAGCAGTTATGTTTTAACCTACAGTTGGAGTGTGTTTTTGAGCGAAGGCCATCAGTCTCTTTCTGCATGCTGCCAGGTCAACTAGAAGGTGGGCGGTTGAGCATCGCCAGGTGATAGTTGACTGGTCAGGGGTTTAGGTGTCAGGTGATCTTTGACTAATTGGGGCATTGCTAGGTGATGGTTGATTGGTTGGGTTGTGGCCAGGTCATTGTTGGCTTGTTGAGACGTGGCCAGGTCATTGTTGGCTGGTTGAGACGTGGTCAGGTCATTGTTGGCTAATTGAGACGTGGCCAGGTCATTGTTGGCTGGTCGGGGCGTGACAAGGTGATAGTGGGCTTGTAAGGGTGTTGTCAGGTGATCTTTGAGCTGGTTGGGGCATCACTAGGTGATCCGTGGCTGGTTGGGGCATCACTAGCTGACCTTGGACTGGTTAGGGCATCACGAGGAGGACATCTTTGAGCTGGTTGGGGAAGTGCCCAGGATATAGAGGGTTGGTTGGGGCTGTGATA